>NW_026067966.1:1374430-1536675 GCF_014885135.2 Alexandromys fortis
TATATATATATATAAAACACAAAAATTAACATTCAAGAACTATAAAAATACTCCAAAATACATTCGTTAGCATGTATAAAAACTTGAGGCACCCTGATATTAACACTGGGGAATAAACATTAGTCTTTAGTTCAGGAGACAAAACAGATTAATGTTAAAGCATCCAGGATAAATCATGGCGAATCAGGCAGGACAGCTCCACACCAGACTTAAGACAACATGAATTGATCTCTCCTTTACTTCAAGACCCATAAATATCTGGAGAGATGGTTTTGTTTTCCACCCATTCTCATGACTAGTGAGCAAAATGGCAGGTGGTGGTCCCTAGGCAGCACACAGACAGCCTCTGGCCTGGAGGTTTGGAGGGAGTCAGTTGGAAAGGCTCTGAGATCATCTGAAATCCCAAACACAAAAAGCCAAGAGGAAGGAAATGACCTACAGCACTGAGGGGTTTGCCCACAAATGCGGCGGCGTTCCGCATCAGTTCCCTCGGCTCCAGGAGCATCCTTTTCCTCTGAGTACCAAGCTATTGCCCGACACATCTATGCATAGCCATGTCGCCTCGGCAGCAGGACTGATGCCCAGAAGCCAGAGGAGCTAAAACTCCAAGTGCAAGACTTTCTGCCAAACCAGTCCTTAGAGAATAATTATTAAAACATGGCCAGTTCAACTTCTGGGTGGTCTCTTCCCAGGCGAGACCTCACTTTCCCCAAAGCCTCCGGAGTAAAACAGTTTAAAGTCTCGCATGGGAACCCACCATTGTTTCTTCTTCATATATACGGCTTTTTCTTTAAAAAATAATAAATTATTTTACTTCCAACAGAGTTCATTAAAAAGAGATTTTAAAAGAACAACCACCTCAAATTTTGGAAAGTTTGAGAAGGGTCCCCGAGAAATCAGAAGGGCTTACTTACCATGGCTCCCTCCCTCTGTGCTCTTCTCTCTTTGTTTGCTTTTGAATGTCTGCGTTCTCACATACAAAGGTGAGAAGCAGGAGTGAGTGGGGATTGAGAAAGAGGGCACAGACTCATGGTAATCCACCTGCTCCAGCCTCTCAAGTCCTGGTATTCCAGGCGTGAGTTGCCACCATGCCTGAAATGATCTTTGATTTTTAAACCTTCATCAGTTGCCTTCCAATTCACTCAAGATTGGCTGGCCTTCAAGAGCACAGAGGGAACACCATGCTAAATGCATGGTTAACACATTCTGCCACCACTGACCCACAGTGACCATTAAAATGTTAAAAAAAAAAAAAGGCCCTAAATAGAATTGTTTCTGAATTGCAAGGCCTTGCTGAACACCCACAAACAGTGTTGGCATTAACATGGGGTTGGACCTCAGCATATAGCCTGCTAGTCTGTCTGGATGAGGCCCATGCAACCCTAGGACGGGAAAAGTGGCCACATTATGACACTTGCTAAATTCCTTACTTGCTCCCAAGTAAAAACATAGGAGGTTACTCTATGGTAGAGAACTTTGATAGATTATTTTTCACAGAAGAGCTAGATGCATTTGTAATAACAGTGATGATTTAGAAGGAAAGCTGACAACTGAGAGCCTCCTCGGCCCTAGCCTGGTGGCCCTGGGATGTGTTCCTCTGGGAACACTGATGTCAGGATGAATCACAGGCATTAGCTGACTAAATGAATCAATTGTTTGGCCAAAAGAAAAGCAATGTAAACAACTGAACAAGCTCAATGCACCCTTTTAAGGCCACTTAAGAAAAAGAATCTGTCTTCTTAAAGCCCGGAAAATTAGATATCTCAGTTTTGCGCCAAGCAGGAATTCAAATGGCTGAGAACTTCAGTGTCACCATGGGGCCGAAGACTGATAAGGAAGGTACGGGAAAGAGTATTGTAGACCTGCTGCATGTGACAGCCCAAGTCCAGGCCTACTCACTTGAACACATGCAAAGGGCACGAGAGAACAGGACACCTGACCTTGTGCCCAGACTCACTTGATTAGGTGGCATAATGCCAATGAGGTCATCTGCACGGGTCAGAAAGTGTGATGCTGACGACAAGAGCTGGTTGAAGTCACACTAAGACAGGAAGAGTGGACCAGCAGTCTAGGAGCTGCCTACTCAACTGCCTAATCAGTGTGAACTCTGTCTCCTTGAATGAGGTGCAATGTTAAACCTGAAGTTAAGTTAAACCTGGAAGCTAAGAATGTGTCTGTTACAGACACTGAGGTGTGTGAGCACCCCTAAGCTGAGACAAGGCTGTCTTTGTCTCTCCTGCACCTCTCAAGGTGGTGAATAGATGCCTATTAGCAGTCATGCTGAAATAGTAACTGCTTTTAATATCTCCTTTGTTCCTTGGAAATGGCCCTAAAGACTGGCCACACCAAAGACTCTCAAGAGAGGTACCCTACCCTTTCTCTTCTCTGTACTACGATTTCACCTACAAAGTCCACACTGAAGAACCATATAATTTACAAAAACAAATCAATAAAAAGGCAATATATATATACACTTACATATATATATTGTTTTGTGGATATGTTTTAAGTAAGTTTACAATTTTGTATTGAACTACATTTATAACTATCCTGAGCCATATGAGGCCAATGGGCTACAGGTGGCCCACCCTAGTTGGTCTCAGTACAAATACTACCAACATCACACTTGCATCTTAACCATATTTGATAACAAGTCCTGAGTGTCTAACTCGTTCTCTGAAAGAACAAAAGATGCTCTAGCCAGTCATAAATAAGACAGGAAAACTAGCACATTCTCCTAGCTCCCAAAAGCAATAAAAACAACACCATAAAGAATGTCAGGTTGATCTAATGATAAACAAGGCCTGAATTTAAAGGTGTGTTATCTGAGAATAAGAGAATATGTCTTTCTGTTCTCCTTTTTCTACCTTTTATAAACACTTCTCGGCGATAGGCCTAGGCACCAAGATGTGACCTCACCGTCCGGAAATAGCAAGCAATGGATCTGTTCCTGCTGATAGTGATAATTGCTCTGCCACCTGAGCGTAAGGCAGCTGTGGGGCAGGTGGCTTCTGGGACAAAGGAGAGGAAATAAATGCCTTCTCAATCTAGCTGATAACTGACACCAGAGGCACCAAATGTCTTTTTGGTCCCTCATGAACGTCTCAGGTGACCCACTTGGAATGGATCTTGTTTGGTCACTGAGCTGCGGTCATTCCAACTCAGTATCACTCCCAGGCTCACAGCCAGGAAACAGCCGTGGAATGTGCATTTGCTACAGGCCATGTTTGGAAACTAGAGAGAAGGGAACATTAAAGGGACCAAGTTTGGCCCAGCTCTTCCTAGAGTTTCCAGGAACAGAGAGCTAAGAAGCCAACTCACCAGAGATCTGGCTGCAGACTCTTTGTGGCAGGCGGCAGATCAGGCTGTAGCTACAGAGCCCTTCCAGCAAGAAGTTACCCTGAATTCCTGATTCTTGGGAATGTGTGACCTTCCTGGGGACTGCTTCCTCTGTGCTTACTAAAGAAAACTGGAGTTTGCTGGCTAGGATTATGCACTGTGCATTTTGATAAAAATGAGCAATAAATAGGAACCAGGTTGGTGAATGCTACCCCGCCTCTGCTTTCCTGTTTCAGTATTCGGTTATCTTCCCAGAGAGCTGTAGAAGCATCAAGCTCCACAGCAATCTCTCTCAAACAATCTGGGCCTGAAATGTCATATTCCTCCACTTAGAGGGGATTACAAAGGATCTTAGCCACATTTCTCTGAGATTCTTATTCCTGGGTCTCCCAAATATCCAAGTATAAAGCTATCCTCTCACTTTCCCCTATGAGCTAAGTTCTTCTGAGAGTACCAGAGAGAGAGGAGACTTCAGCACCAAGAGTGTTTGTTCTCCACTCCTTTTTTCACCCTCTGCCGGGGCCATGCACTGAGCTAGCACTCGAGGACTCAGACAAGACAAAACATCCTCTGCCAACACAAACTGAGATCATCCATTCATGTCAGACCTCAGATTTTAGTGATATTTGCTACGTGGCCAGGACCTGTTGGAGAAACAGAACTGAAAGAAAAGATTTGAATAAACAGTGGGGCTTGTGTGGATTGGCCCTGGGCTTCCTGGAAGCTGGGTTGCCTGAACTGACCCTGAGAGGAAACATCCAGGTGCACAGCCATGTAGGTGGGTACCACGTCCACTAGTTTCTCTCCCTCACAGCCACAAGAACCCCAGGGTGCAGCTCCCAGTGAGGCTTTGAGGCAGATGCTACAAGTTGTCCAAATTCACATCTCCAGCTCTTCTCTCTGAAACTATTCCTGTTTCTGGAACTTCCCTTGGAGGGAGGAAGACTATGAACCTCTTATCTTCTGCTTCCACTCTACAGATTTGGAGTATGTTTGTATCTTTATTGATACATCATCCTAATAAAGATAATACTGCCAACAGTTTTCACAGGCTCCACTCTCGATACCAACCCGAGGGAGCTGGGGAGATCTATCTGTGGTTAAGAGCCCTTACTGCTCTTGCAGAGAACTGGAGTTTGGTTCCAAGGAGCTCAAAAGTACCTGTAACTCCACCTTCATGGGATACAACACCTTCTGGGTTCTAAGTGCAACTTCACATAGGCACACACACACACACAACCCAAAATGTATTTTTATTTATAAAAACTAAACTCAGTGCACTGACTTTCTGAATTGCGTGTTTCAGATTATTCCATCAACTCATAGGAAATAATTTTGCTGCTGATTTTAGAATGACAGCCAGCTATTAGCTGGCCTTCCCAGCATTATCATTGATCTAGGAGAAGTAAATATGTAATTATCTACTTACAGAATAATTTAATATCCTATAATTTAACAATTGTCTTGTTCTTTAAGGAGAGGATGGGAGAGACCTGTGCTTGCAGACGGTTGAGGGAGCCAGATGGAAGAGAGGCAGGGAACGTAGTAATGACACTTCCGGTCACACCAGCTCCTGACTTTCCTCCAGGAAAGGACACTGACTTCCAAAACACAAACTCTAAGCATCAGGTGACAGTGATTGATGACATCTGTAGGCCCTGGAATCTAAGAGGATAGTCTACATTCATAGTGACTGCTTTAAAGCAAGCAAGAAATCGTCAGACTGAGGGGATGTCTGTTAGTAAAGCTTTCCCTTGCCAACACAGGACTTAAATTCAATCCCAGGACAGGACCCTGCTAAAAATGCTAGACATGGTGGCATGGGCCTGTAGTCCCAGCACTGGGGAGGCAGAGACAGGAAGTTTTCTAGGGCATGCTGGCAGGCAAATCCAGCCTCATTGGTGAGCCCCAGATCTCTAATGTGAGAGACCCTGCCTATCTCAAAGGAACTAGACAGCATCTGAAGATAACACAAGTTGCTCTCAGACCTTTACACACACACACACACACACATGTGACATGCAAGGCATACATACATACATATGCATAAATATATACATATTTATAACAAATGTTAATGCACAGTGATGAAGAATCATGTGTGTACAGTTGTGAACAACACAAATCAGATAGATGAATATATTCAATATAACCATAACTGGCCACAGGCTTAAAGGGTCACTCATGAAGTGGACCAGGACTATCTTCAGTACCTTGTTCAGTTCCTGTTTTATTTTTGAAGACCCTCTCTCATGGCTGTGAAGTCCTAATGAGAGCATAGCTCTGGAGACCAGGTGTGAGATCTCCCTGGCTGCAGATTCCCAGAGCTTACCTGGCATGCCGGATGGATGCGATGGCATTGCTAAACTCGCTGTCGATGCTGCGGCAGTTGTAGAACTCCTCGTAGGCGGGTCGGGAGGAGCCCTGGTACTCTATGCGGCTGATGCGGCAGATGCCCACAATCAGGATGATGAGCATGAGCACGAAGGCCACACAGAGGGCTCCGATGATGATGTAGAGTGAGTGCCGGGGCATGTTGGTGAGGCTCTCGGCCATGTGCCCAGACTTCCACTGCAGGTCTGAAGGCAGAGACAGAGCAACGGCACAGCATGAATTGTAGCAGTCCGTGTACCGTGGCACTAACTTCACATGAGGGCCATCTAAGCTAGGAAAGAGTCTTTCTGTGAATAATCCAGATCAAGATTTAATATTAATATTTATTAACCAATATTAATATTAATCTTTAACATTAAGGGTCACTGATAAATTACAAAGAAAAATCAAGAATACACTTACTTTGGTTTAGATGTGAAATGTCACCAAAGAACCTTGTGTTTGAATACTTGGATCCCAGTTGATGGATGTTTGGGAAGGATGCGGAAACTTTAAGAGATGGAACCTTACTAGAAGTCTAGAGTCACTGGCAGGGAGGGGGGTAGCCCTGTTTCCTGTTCATGTCTGCTTTCTGACTACATGTGCTTTCTCCCACCATGATGAACTGTCTCCCCTCCAACTGAGAGTCACAAGAAAATTTGCCATCCTGAAGTTGCTTCTCTTCAGATATTGTGTTACAACCAGAAAAGTAATTAACTCCATAGTCACTTTCAAAATACAATTCTTCTACCTGTTGCAAATATTATCTTAAAATGATGGAAACCACAATTGGCAAGGATGCAGAAATGGAGGCTGCAAACTGATACTTGACCCCTCTTGTGAACTTAATGGTTGAACTTCATCCCAGATTTGACCACTTTAGACTCCCTGCTGAAGAAACACCCCCCACCCCCCGTAAATGTGCACAGCACCGTGTACAAAACATTCATCCCAGGGTCCTGATATTTCAGTGTTAAATAATCAACCACGGCATATTTACAAACAGCTCAGAAAATAAGGTCAGGCCTCATGTACTTACCTCTCAGAGCTAATAAATATTAATAGTTTATCACTCTGCTTTATATTCCTTTCACATGTTTTTAAAAAGGAAGACTATGTTGTAGATAAAGATGAAGTCCCCCCACTCTCATGTCCTCTCCTCACCCCACCAGCCCCCAAACAATTTACAAGAGTCAAAAGGAGGAAGACAATCCAAATATTCAACTCTTAGTGAGGCAGAAAGATATTCATTATACAGTACAAACAAATCGAACTCAGTCAAATGAGACCTACTCACGGGCAAAAGTAATTCAGTAATCACAGTGAGTTTAAAATAGTTGCTTGGACATTGAAAAGCTCAAAGTAGGCTCATAACACTAGCAAGTTTACCCTGCTTCCATAGATGGGCTAAGATCTTAGAAACATCTTCTTTAATCATAACTCCCAAAACATACATTATTTTCACCACCTCACCCACACAAGAGAAGCAGCCTAGGAAACTGACATTCCTTTAGTGAAAACAAGATAGGAGCTAAGGTCTGCATGTCCTGTGTGCATCAACAGTGACCACCTCTGGAAGACAGGATTATAAGTGATTTTAGGGTCTTTTATATACTTTTCAGTCGTGTTTAGAAATAATGACCTACTCTTTGTATGATCGAGAAATGAATAATAACTGTTGGTATAAATGCCCATAAAAGGACGTCCACAGAGCAGTTGAAAGAGCACAGCCCTTCTGATCACAACAGCGTAAGTATCCCAGCTCCAGCATCTGATCCACCTCCCTGAGCCTCTGTCCCTTCGCGTGCAACAGGGAAGCAGTGACGCCAACCCCACTGGTCTATCGTGAGCATCAGCCAGAAAAACGGTGAAGAAGCGTAGTAAGAGAAGGCACCCAAAGGGTTAGCACTTCCAGCTGACATGCTGGGATCCTGTGAGGGAGATGCTCTGGCTGAGGATTTTAAGGCATCAGCGGCCCCAGACCTTCCACCAGCCCTGTCAACAGGGACAAAATGGATGCCTGGAATTGGTCGGCAGTGACAGGTGATATCATCTTTGCAGACTTGCACACCAATGGAAATGTCCAGCTGTTAGGACCAGGATGTGGAAGGAGACCGCAAATCAACAGGAGCTAAGTTTTCTCTATTGGAGTCATGTCATCGCCCTGCAGGGTCATCATTGACATGGCAGGACTTTTGCTGGTGTCCGGATAGAGTATTAAGAGAAGGGTAGAATAAGGACCACACCTCAAGGCACCTTTCACTAACCTGGTTGTGTAAGAATACTGTCACACACTCAGCTACATCTTCGGGGACCACAGCCTCTGAGAACCCACTATTCTTGACCTTGGACAAACTGAAGAAGAGGACACAGATATGCAGACAAGGAGCCAGGCCTGCAGATTCATTTCCTAGAGGCCCTAATGGAGAAGTGGGCCCTGCTCTTGGTCTTGAAGCTTCTAGAAAGCCTGAAGAGATGGGATGAAGGAAGACGCTCTGAGCCTACAGCCAGATCAGCCAGTCCCTGAATACCTCGCAGAGGCCTGTGACACCTGGTTTATTGTTTCCATCCCTGGCTGCCTGCGCAGCTGCTGAGGCAGCAGAGGGAACTGGGAAAGCTACCTCATCCTCGGGGTGCTCACTCCTCAGCTGAGCCCATGCACAGAGACAGGGAGAGCAACGTAACACACTGCAAAGAGTCTCCACGGATGGCAGAAGGTATTTTCTGAAAGCAGAACTGAGGCTCAGTCCTCAAGTCAGCAGCCCTTTTGGCAATCGCTACCGACTGCTTGGAAAGATGACTCTGTTTTCTGGCTGAAAAAGTAAGTGTGGTTCGCATGGTTTCCAAGTATTATAGCATCCATTCCCTTAAAAATTCAGCAGCAGGCTGGAGTCCAAGGCTCCACAGAACGTTTTAGCATCCGTTTAGCATCAACACAAGGGTGGCCAGGGTGCTTTCTACTCCAGCTCGTGGACTGCTCAGATCTGATGGCCAGGGAGGATCAGAATTTTTTTTAATTATGTTTGTATGTATGAGTACATGTGTACACGTGTGTGCAAGTATGTGTATGCATGCATGTCATAGCACATTGAGTAAAGGTCAAAGGACAACTTCCACCATGGTATCAGTGCTCTCCTGCCAGGTGCATCCTGGGTCTGACACTCAGGTCATCAGCCTCAGTCAGACCTGCAGACCCATTTCCTGGAGGCCTAACAGAAAAGTGGGCCCTGCTCTTGGCTTTGAAGTTTCTAGAAAGCCTGAAGAGATGGGATGAAGACTCTTCGGAGCCAGCAGACCGATCGATCACCCAATCCCTGAATACCTCGCGGAGGCCTGTGACATCTGGTTTGACGTTTCCATCCCTGGCTGCCTGCGCAGCTGCTGAGGCAGCAGAGGGAACTGGGAAAAGCTACCTCATCCTCGGGGTGAAGCCTCGGCAGCAAGTACCTTTATCTGTGGCCCTCTCCGGCCCTCACAAGAGTTCGTGACAGACTCCTGAGATTTGTGCGTGTGTGTAAGAAAAATTCATGTCACACTGATTGTGTACATGTTCTCACACCCACGTGAGAACTGCTGTGAAGAAAACATCGTGCCTATTACAGGTCAGCACAGCATCGCCCCATGTGTGATGAGTTGCTCACAGTTTGCATGTCCCTTCATTTGTACCACTGCTCAAGTATCTGCATTCCAAGGTGTGATATTAAGGAGAGATCTATCATGATTTCTCAAAAAAAAAAAAAAAAGGCTGTCCTCGTCTTTAAAGCTAGATTCATCTTTACTGCCATCTGAAATATTCTTGACAGAAGCGAAGGTGTCTGCTCCACAAGCTAATTAATTGGTTTAGTAGCCAGCCTGGCTCTGCCTAATCTAACCCTGGGCCTGAGAGGCATCAAATGCACCCTCACCAGGTGGCTGCAAATGCCATCTCCCATCCAGGCTCCATCTTCACGAGGCATCGATTTTCCACATTTCCCCGAGTCCCACTACACGAATCATTTGCTGCACTGGCTGCAGCCCAGCCTGGAGAAGAAATCTTAAACCTGAACGTGCAGAATGGGATTATCTCATGGGCCCCAGCAGGTGTGTGACCAGGAATGCTCTCGCAAGAGCTGTTTGGGGAAAATTTCATAAACGCCCTACTTGTGAGTTTCAAGGATCATTTGCATTTTTGTTTAAATTCGTCTGAAGTTCTGTGTTTCTGGAAGGGCATTTTGGGAGCTGCTGGGGCCTGGTAGGGAAACTGTTCAAGGTGAGACAGGCAAGCAGATGAAAAAACCAAATCTATCCAAACTGGACTTCGGTTTCTTTGCATAATTTATTCTAAAATAAATTGTCCGTGTCTATTTTGTAATTTATCTTAGTGAACATAGCCACGCTGGCTCATTTACTCATCCATGTGATTTAAAAAGAGCCTGGAAAGGAGCGCATTTGTGATGCTGTCGCTTCAGAACAACAATCCTCAAGGCCATCTCCTGCCTACAGCCACAAGGTAAGATTTCAAATTATGTTGCTTTCCATGGCTGAAGGTGAGCTGTCCAGCGAAAGCATCAATGAACCTGAGAGAAACCAAGTCATTGCTGATCTTCAGGGGATGAACAGATGGGAAGGTATGCTGACCTGAACAAAAATGACCCCCATAGACTCATAGGGAGTGGCACTATTTGAAAGGATTGGGAGGTGTGGCCCTATTGGAGGAAGTGTGTCACTGGGAGTGGGCTTGGAGGTTTCAGAAGTGTCATGGCCACCCTCTACCCGCAAGGATGACGCGACCACCAGAGCTCTTCTCACTGCAGTTTATTCCAGGACTTTATTCGCTTTCTCTCTCTCTTCCCGTCTCTCCTCTCTCTCTCTCTCTCTCTCTCTCTCTCTCTCTCTCTCTCTCTCTCTCTCTCTCTCTGCCCTTAAGTAGGCATGGGCTGCCAACCCCAAACTGCCAGGTGGGCACTGCCCATAGGTTCACGCATATGCAGGCAGCTGATAATCATTGCGTGATCACAGCATAGGTCAGGCCTTAGCCATCTCGGGAGTTGATTATACATCTCCATCAGGTGTGACACCACGCAGCTCACTACACAGAAGCCCAAGCCAGGCCCAGAGTCACTCTCTTCCTGCTACCCATGGATCTGGATGTAGAAATCTCTGATCTTTCTCCAGCACCATGTCTGCCTGCGTGCCGCCATGTTTCCCTCCATGACGATAATGGGCTAAGCTTCTGAAACTATAAGCAAGCACAAGTTAAATGTTTTCTTTTATAAGAGCCTTGCTGAGGTCATGGTGTCTCGCCACAGCCATAGAACACTGACTAAGACATAAGTGGGACATTCTTCATAAAAATCCACATAGTGATATTTCATTTGTATTTTAATAAATAAAGCTTGCCTGAAGGTCAGAGAGTAAAACAGCTGCCCTGGTCAGCCTTACAGACCAGGCAGTGGTAACACACACCATTAATGCCAGTAGCCATACCAGTTTGCCATAGAAAAACAGGCAGTAGTGGTGCATGCCTTTAATTCCAGCCCTAGAGAGGAATATAAGACAGGAGAAGACAGCTCTCAGACATAAACTCATTCTGAAATTCCTGGAGGCAGGATCACCATTTCAGACTGAGATAGAGGTAAGAGTCAATGGTTGGCTGTTTTGCTTTTCTGACCTTTAGGTTGAGCCCCAATTTCTGTCTCTGGGTTTTATTAATCATGCTACACACCCATTCATAGAACACCTATGACTTGAGTGCCTATTGTGTGCTATGGTAAAACATAAAGAAAGTCGGGGATAAGAGAGCTCTTGGAGATGCGGGTCTTTTGACAGACACAGCAACAGCAAACTGCCACCAAACAGTGAAAGTACAGGTACGCCAAGGCAGCCTGGGAGAGGCTGTAGAGAAACAGGGCGGGGGACGACTGGGTGCTCGTTTAACTGTGTCACGAGAGCTTGCAAGAGAGGGGAAACTAGATACAAACCAGGGATGAGCAAGAGCAGGGGAAAGCTCTCCCAGGCAAAGCACAGAATAAGGCCAGGCCTGTAGCAGAAGAGCAGAACAAAGGATCAAAGGAAGTCAGCATGAGGAGACTGAGGCAGAGAGGCCCAGTGAAGGGAGAAGAACCTCCCTCAAGTGTCCTACCCAGGCTCTTGCGGTGATTAGCATAGCCTTGGGTCTTGAGGGATTTCTTATTTTAATAGTCCTGGGTGTGGCTGGGTGCAAGAGTCTGCGTGCCCTGCCTGGCTGCACGTAAAGACAGGCTTTGAGACAGTGGTTCTCAACCTGAGGGTCGCAACCCCATTGTGGGGATCATATGTCAGGCATTTATGTTGTGGTTCATATCCATAGCCAAATTACAGTTAAGATGTAACATTGAAATAATTTTATGATTGAGGGTCACCCCAACTTGAGGAACTGCATTAAAGGGTCACAGCATCAGGGAGGTTGAGAATCACTTCTGTGAAGGGTAAGAAGCTAGTTTAGGGGCTACTCTAGTTTGGGGCAGAGCTGTGGCAGCTTGACCTGGGGTGGTGAGGACAGAGTCACAGAGCAGCAAGTGAGGGTGACATCAGAGATGGACATAGATTGTGTAGGCCGTTGATGGAGAAAAAAAACAACACCACACCCTCGTGTTCCTGCCTTGTGTGGCTGGAAGCACACAAGGTGCTGTGACTGAGTAGGGGGGTCACCTCAGAGTGACCAGGTAGAGGTGAGAATCTCGGACTCCGCTTCATAAGCAATGAACTGGAGATGCCATCAAGGTGACCCAGCGACAGGGATGCCAGAAAGTTGCACTTGGTGCGAAAGCTTTGGTTATTAATTTCAGGCTGGCATTTATTGAGAGTCCCATCTCTGCTGGGCACAGCTCTTCATTTCAAGTGTAGCTCATTTATAGATGTTATTGACATCTCCGTGTTATATGGGAAGCCACTGAGACCTTACGAAGAGCAATATAGCCAAGATCATGCGTAGTAAGTGGTAGCACCCGACTGGCTCTAAAGCCATCACACTTTGGGAATCAATAAACATAATCAATGTGGTTGACTGCACTTGGGTTAACTTCTGTGGTCTCTATTCTATGCCAAATTGGAAAAAAAGAAAAAGAAAACAGGAAGCATCTTCAATAAATGCTGTGGGCTTCTCTAATGGGTTGGTCAGCAATGTAAAATAAATGCCATATTGTCAACCTGTGTGTGTGTGTGTGTGTGTGTGTGTGTGTGTGTGAGGGGGCAGCAGTCAGGCAGCGTTTTGATAGATAACCTCTTGTTAAAACACTGAGTGACAGAAGGCTAGAGAGATTGCTCAGTGGTTAAAAGAACTTGCAGCTCTTGCTGAGGACCCAGATTCTATTCTCAGCACCTACAGGGTGGCTCACAACAGTTTATAACACCAGTTCCAGGGAATCCAAAACCCTCTTTTAGCCTCTTCAGGCATGCACACAGTACACAGATATACACACAGACAAAACATACACATAAAAAAATAGAATATAAGAAAAACTAAGCTACAGTGGAGTCCAGAGACTAGAGAACATCCACAGGCCAGGGAGTCTCTCAGTTTGGCCTGCCACTGCCCCTGGGGCATGAAGGCCTGGAGAAGAAGCAGTTCTGGAAAAGAGGAAAACAGATTATGACAAACTAAGAGGCCCAGGCAGCAGGGGACTTGGCTAAGGCTGGGAGGTGCCTAAGGAGAGATGGCCTGCCTTTGGTGACACAGCTCATCAGCTGAGCATAGGTCTGACAATGCTAAACCCAAGGCAGTGAGTTGATGAAATTCTAAAGCCACCTGACTGTCCGTCACAGCTGTCGAGTCTGTGAACTTTGAAGTTCCAGAACAGGGTGCACATGACGCCACATTCCTTCAGCAGGATGATTCACGCTCTGGGGATGTTGAAAGAACTGAGATGGGCCTCTGCCTGGACCCATCTTGGTGCTGTGGCCAAGTCCTGTGCACTCAGGGGACATCTCCAACTGAAACGTTAGCCACTAGAGGACTATGACCTGAGGATTCTCCAGAGATACTGAGTGTACAATCCACAGGATGGAAAGCTGGATGTGGTCAACAGCGAGAGGCCCCTGCCACCCAAAGAAGGAAAAGTACTTCCCCGAAGACTGCTCTTCAAAGACAGACCCACTAACTACGGAGTCCACAGTTTGGCTGACATCCACCCCATGCATGCAACTGTCATTCTAATTTTCAAAAACCAAAAAATAAGTTGGCCCAATTCTTCATTTTGTTCTTTTGTGGTGACCCTTGTGATGCCCCATTTTGAGATATTTGTTTTATATGCATAGGTGTTTTGTGTGCACGTGTGTATGTGTAGCGCATGCATACAGTGCTCATGGAAGCCAGAATAGCACCCCGGTTCCTAGGAACTGGGGTTAAAGACTGTTGTGAGCTGGCAGGGAGGAGCAGGGAACCAAGCCACCTGGGCCCTCTGAAAGGGCAGCCAGTTCTCTTATTGGGTGAGTCCCACCCTCTTACTGTGAGCATTTAGAAGAGTCTTACTTGTGGTATTTTTAAGAGTTTTTATGCTTCTATTTGTCTTTCCCTCTACATTTTTATCTAATTCTATCTATAAATTTTCCATTCAAAGGAATAGTTTTCCTTTCTATTTCTCTCTTACACTCTGTTTCCTCCTTTTTCATTTCTTTCTACATTTAGTAGAATTCTGACTTTATTGCTTTTAATACTATCGGGTTTTAATTTTGTATTCCCCCTCTTATAGCTTCCTAATTTTCCTTTTGAACTTTGTGCTTAATGAGAAATCAATTTTTTATTTTCCTTTTCTTTAAATTACTTTCTCTTGCTCCTCTCTACAGCTCTCTCCGCCCGCCTCCCTTCTTTCTCTTCTGATTATTTAACCTTGCTTCTCTTTCCCGTTTCGTCCCCTTTCTCTGCTCCTTCCCTTATCTCATCCATTTACTCTTTCACATTTATTTATTGCAAATAATGTTTATTTTTGTACCATACTCTACGGTGGTTCTGCCATTTTCAGATTTTATAGTCAATGGTGATATATTGATGTGCCATATTTGAGTTTTAAGTTTATTTCTGTATTTTATACAGTGTGATGTAGTCATTTCTAAAAGCGGTTTTGTCTCCCCCCACCTAGTTGTCCTGGGGAATTGCACCTTCCAAAGTAAGCTGTTCAACAGAAAGGTAATACACCTCCCAATCCCAGAAGAGCTTTCCAAACCAATAGATGCACAGATGCAACAAGGAAGTGTCAGGAACATGAGGGAAACAAGCAACACTGACTCTTCCAAATGCTCCCAAGCCCTCAACCACTGAACTCACTTAAGTGGCTAAAGCACTAAGTGAAGATTTCCAAATATTTCCGGTAAGAATGATGAGTGATCTGTGAAAGGACACAAACAAACAGATGAATCCAGTCCAGGGCCTGCAGAAGAAAGTCAGCAACATGAGGGAAGATGGGAGGAAAAGCCAGGAAAATGAATGAGAGAGCATCAGCGATGTGGATGAAGAAGTCGGCAACACAGAAGAGCAAGCAAATTGAGATTCTGAAAAAATGAACAGATGGAAATTTTGGAAACAAAAAAGAAATCCTCAAGGAATAAAATTTAGAAACACAGTGGAATGCATGACCAATAGCCACAATCAAGCAGAAAAAAAAAAGACTCTAAGGGGTGGAGGACAAGGTTAATGAAATACTACAATCAATCATCTATAACAAGAAGTAAATAAATTAAAAGAGCATGACCACAAGATCTAAAAACTCTAGAATAAGATCAAGAGACCAAACCTAAGACTCCATGGGCTGAATTTGGAGATGAACACTAAAAGCATAGCAAATATAGCCAACAAAATATAGAAGAAATTTTCACAAGTCTAGGAAAAGAATCAGACATCCAAATAAAAGAGGCATCTAGAACCCCAAACAGACATGACCAGAGAAAAAGATCTCCATAACAGATTACAGTCAGGATATCAAAAATACAATGAAACGAAACATTATTAAAAGCTGTAAGAGAAAACAACTCCCCTACAAGTGCAGAAACATCAGTAACCCTCAAAGCCAGGGAATCATGAAACAATATCAAGCCCTAAAAGAGATAAACGCCAACTCAGATTGCTATACCCAATTAGAAGTACACGAACATCAGCCTACATCAGCCTAGGAAGGATTAGCATCAATCCCAGTTCTAGATGGGAGAAAACTAGCTTTATCAGTTCAGGAGACAGTGGTCTTCTGAATTTGCATCTTACAAGACTTGTATAATTCAAGAGAAACTTAAGTATGTTTAACATACAAAGGAGGCAGCAACTGTTAGCATTGATCCACAGAAGAACTTCACAAAAGTTCCTCTTATATTAGTATATCAGCTCAGCTCCTACTATTGAAATAAAATTTAGAATCTTTGGCTTGGTAGAATCATATATCTACATCACTAACAAAAATAAAATCTTCAGACCTCTTACAAATTTAGGGAACGATCAAAAACAGACTCATCTTCTGATGTTCAAGTGTACCTCCTAATCAGTCATGTCTTCATGGGAGATTGCTCAGAGACAGTGGGAGAAGTTATCAGAATAGAAATAATATCACACTCAGTACCACCCAGAGAGGCTAAAGCAGGAAGACTATGAGTCAAAGGCCAGTCCAGATTTCATAGTGAGAACCATTTATAGCCAACTAAAATGGAGTCACAAAAAAAAAAGAGTGCCAGCCTTTTCCAGAGGAGCTAAAGCTGAGATGCTACAGTGAGGAGGTTTTTATGCATGGCCACCAGACACTACCTTCGAAGATGCTACAGTGAGCTGGTCCTTATGCATGGCCACCAGACACTACCTTCGAAGATGCTACAGTGAGCTGGTCCTTATGCATGGCCACCAGACACTATCTTCTTTTTGTTGTTGTTTTTATATTTATTTATTATTTATTTAAGATTTCTGCCTCCTCCCCACCACTGCCTCCACTCATATTTGGTTACTAGCAATAAATAAAGGACATTGAGCCTATAATTCGTGATCCTAGAGAAGCTAAATAAAAAGGTGAACCCAAAGAAAAACATATAGGCATCCTCCTGAATATTAACCTTCATCAGGCGATGAAAGGAGATAGAGACAGAGACCCACATTGGAGCACCAGACACTATCTTCTAAGATGCTATGGTGAGGTGGTCCTTATGCATGGCCACCAGACACTACCTTCTAACTTTATCTCTTCTTTTTATTCTTTTTATAATAGTTGCCTCAGGCATAGGCATATTTCAGAAACTTTCACATAAAATACCTCAAGATGGAGGTCTAAAAACAAATTGTAACTTTTCTGGCATGAAAGAAAATGCTCTAAAGAGAGATACTTGTGTCTCTTCTTTTGCTATCATACTATTATAATAGTAGACCCCCAAGGAATTGTAATTTGCCCAGGAATCTCTTTCTAGGTGGAGGGAATGCCTAACATTATGCTGTGGCCAGAAAAGGAACTTGTCTATCAAGAAAAGATTTTACTCAGTTTTGACACCTGATCAGACCACAATGGACTGGAGCTGAGACACTGATGTCTAAAATGTGGGAGACAACACATTGACCAGGACAGCTCAGCCTCAGGTGTTATTCCTCCAGAGCTACCCACTTTTATTTGGCTTTGTTGCTTGTTTGTTTGTTTTTGAGAGAGGGTCTCTAATTGGAACCTGTGGATCATGGATTTGGCTAAGTTAACTGGCCAGAAAACCTGAGGGATTCTCATGTATCTGCTTTCAAAGCATTAGGGTTATAAATTCATGCCGTTATACAAGGCTTCTTGTGTAGGCAGTAAGGATCTAAACACAGGGCTACATACTTGTCCAGAAAGCACTTTACTGGATGAGACACACACATACACACACACACACACACACACACACACACACACACACACACACACATACACACACACGGCAGCCCTAGTTACTCTTATCCCTCAAAGAGTACAGTCAGCAGAGAGAAGGTTCCGGAAGAAGCACTCTTTGAACACCATTTCAATGCAGAGAATCATCTGGAATTGGGAGGCAGCACTCCCCGACTCAGCCCAGTTGGATAAGATGACACTTTACTGCTCTGAATAAATAAGAAAAATGCCTTTGGGCAGGAAATATTTGTCAGCTTTCAAAACAGATAAAAATCAAATTCCATGTCAGTCACTGTCACCTCCATCAGGGCGCTACACTGTTCTAGTACATCAGACCCTGATCCTGATATTTCCAAACTTCAAGTCATTCACCTACAGCCCATTGCTTTTTAGTTTCTCTTTCCATGTTCATCCTTGACGGACTTTCCTTCTTCAAGCAACTAAAGGAACCTGCTAAATTCAAAGACACCTAAAAACACAAAGGCAACGTAAATTCAAATCCTGTACTGTTTCTTGCTGCTCTTTGGACTTTCCAGAGCAAAGGGTGCATTTATTTTTGTGGTATTCTAACACTTTGTGAAGCACATTTTTTTGGCTGACCGAGTAGCAGTGAACTTTGGATGACATCTGAGGATGCTCATAGTCAGTGGAAAAAAAAAAAAAGGCTGGATGTAATCTCAAGGAACAGGCATGGCAGGAAGCAAGAGACAGAAGAACTACTTGGACTCTGGAGACAGGGATGAGGGAAGTGGTCCCTCTGAGCCTCATGGGCTTCCCTGTCATTGACATGGGGTCTTTCTGGTCATAGTTAGCATCTTCTTCTTGATGAAGGCAAAGCACATACTAAGTAGTCCACAGGTGAAATACTTACGGATTTCACAGTTTGCTCCCACCCAGCCATGAGGACAGTGGCAGGTATAACCATTAGGCTGGTCCACGCAGGTTCCAGCATGATGACAAGGGTTACTGTCACATTCATTGATGTCAATGTCACACTCTTCACCTATGAAATAAAGAAAAGTAACAGTGATTGGCTATGTCCATATCCCCATGAGTTGCAAAGGAAGGAAGGAAGGAAGGAAGAAGGAAGGAAGAAGGAAGGAAGGAAGGAAGGAGGGAGGGAGGGAGGGAGGGAGGAAGGAAGGAAGGAAGGAAGGAAGGAAGGAAGGAAGGAAGGACGGACGGACACAGGCTGATGATCATGACTTCCAGCCATTGAGCCCAGTGTACTATTTGAACAAAGTAAGGAACTGTTGAGAAATCCCAAACAAGAAATTTTTCACTTAAGCAAAACTGAATAAAGAAAAAAACAGTCCTACAAAGATTCTCCCCTTGAGCCCATGAGGAAGTAAAGCTGTTCTCACATCTGAATAAACCTTAGGAGGTCGATCTGAAAGGCAAAGTTGGTTCCTGATGTTGTTCAAGTCCACTCTACCTTGGAATCAGTAGCTGAATCTCATGCCATTTTCTGAAGTTCCAGGAAGCTGAACGCTCACAGGTTATGATTATTTTGTAGCCAAATATTTGAGTTTGCTGGTTTGGACACTGGCTCTTTAGTGGACACAGCTATACGCCCAGATCAAGTCTTTTTGTGAAAGCCACTTCTCCTTTCTTAGACCCTCTGTATGCTTAGATTCAGCAGGGAAGGCACTGAAAACCTCAGAGGGAGCATCAAGTCCAATTAGAGTGGCAGTTATATGCACGAGGTTAGCCCAAATCTGACATGCCCTTCCTGGAAAATGGTGGTCCAAAGGATGCTCATGTCCACGCCAATCTGTTTATCCTTCACAAGATGGCCAGACCCTGCTGAGATGCAACATCCTGGGCTTTCTGACCTGTCTACAGAACATGCCAAACTAGCACACAAACCAGCAACACTGCAATCCAAATATCCCCATATAGGAAGTATCTTGCTAGCAAAAGTTTCATGAACAAAAGACACCCTTGAACAATTTTACAGCCATCACAATGGATGGATACAAGATGAAGACATTCCTTAGACCTAAGGGCCTCTCATCAAAGCTGAAGAGGATACTTTACACTAAAACAATCACTCTTAAAGGGAAGAAAGTGCAAGAGAACCTTTAAAAATAATCCCTCATTTGCTTAGATAAATGCAGAAAAGGAAGCAAAAGAAAATACAAACACAACCCTGCTCTCGTCATCACAGTCAACTAAGAGCAAAACCAAATATTTTGCTCCCATCTACAGAAGGCAACATTTCGCTTGATTCGGGTAATTACTTCCGGGCTTATTTGGCATTAAATTGCTTTTCTGTCGGCTGTTGGTTTACTTCGTATTTATAAAACTGCTGGATGCTACTCACAGATCATTTCAGAGAAGGAATCTCACACTGAAAGATTTTCTGTCTGTTCCGTTTCACACTCTCTGCATACCTGGCATCTGACTATTACGAGTCAAATCTGTCAAACAAGACACTCACAGTCTCGGGGTCATCCCAAAATAATTGCAATTCAATCACATCAGGTAAATTTGTTTCTTGCAATAAATATAGTAACATATATCAGTAGAAAGAACGCAGAGCCAATTGCCTCGCGCTAACCTGTTCTAACATGTTTAAAATGTGGTCTCTGTGTATGGGCGGGGTGATCGCTCTGAGAGGAAAAGGGCATTGACTGACTACATCATTACAGATGGTATTGCATGGTAAACCAGCTGAAAAGCACATCAGCTGAGAAAGGCTGAAGGAGAAAAAGTTCTGACAGATAAATACATCAGTGCCCCCTTTCCACCCATTTAGGAGGCCAGCCTTAATGGAGACATTTGCTAAACAATCGCGTGCTTCAGCTGGGAATCAGACATGGAAAATTCTGAAATGAGACACCCGTGACCTGAACAGCAACAGTGAGAGAAACAGCCTGCCTCTTCCCAGCCTTCAGCAAGCCCAAGGTCAATGTTGCGCCCTCTGCGTACCACGTGACCTTAAACTCCTGACAGGCCTCAAGCCTCAACTTCCCACGTGTGATTACAAGCAAGGCAGACAAGCATCAGTCTTTCCATGCGGCCCAACATGCTGGCATTGTTTCCAGACAACATGCATTTTGTATTATTCTACTAGAAAGGCTCCTAGTGTTGGTTTTGTTTACTAATTGTCAAAAGTCTGAGGTTTTGTGAGACTGAGACAGTTGTCTTTCTAGTTGACTTGCTTATTATTTTCTTTTACCTAAATTAGAAAAAAAATATGCAATGCTCTTAAATGACCGTTATTCTTCAATAGCATTTGTGAAGAGATGCAAAACGATATTTCTCCTTGACTAAGGCTAGCAATTAGGACCTGAACATGAAGTCTTTTACAGTTTACTTTCAATCTATTCTTCTCTCCCCACCCCCATATCTCTCTCTGCATTCACGTGTATACACATGTACATATAGATGCATGTAGGTTTACATATATGTGGAAGCCAGAGATTGAAGTTGGGTGTCTTTCTGTATCATGCTCCATTTTTTAAATGTGTACAAGAGTTTTGCCTTCATATATGTCTGTGTACTACATGCATGCCTGGTGCCAGAAGAGGCCAGAAGGAGGTATCAGGTCCTCTGGAATGGATGTTATAGATGGCTGTGACCTGCTAGATGGGTGCTGGACAGCAAACTCAGACCCTCTGGGAAAACAGCCAGAGCACTTATCTGCTGAGCCATGTCTCTTGCCTCCATCTTATTTCCTGCCACAAAGTCTCACACTGAACCCAGAGCTAGACTAGCTCGCTCATAAGTCATGGGGACTCCCCTTTCTCTGTCCTCTCCTTCCCAGCGCCCCACTTTTCACATGGGTGCTGGAGACCCCCACTCAGGCTACATGGCCAGCACTTGACTAGCTGAGCCGTCTCCCCAGCCCTCAATCTACTGTTTTCTATGAGGCAGTGTAGATAATATGTATCCTAGGTAGTACTTACAAAAGGTTATAATCACAGTGATTTATTTATAATGCTTTCTTTGGGTAAATTAGGAAGTGTAAAAGAACTAAAAACTATCCAAAGTCATTACTGTTACTAAAGCCTTGAGTTAGCAGAGTCCATGCTCAAAGGTATAGATGACAATCTCTGCAACCACAGTATCTACATTAAAAACGCCAGGCTCCAGGCAGGTGCTTTAGCTTGTTCCCTCACACTTTAATAGGATTTTACTGTGGATGAAGCAAGATTCAAAAACATTATTTAGAACTTTTCCTATGATGGTGAAAAAAAAGAACTAGAACCTGTCTTAACCACTTCTATAAAGTAGAAGACTGAATAAAATATATGAAAAATAAAACCCTTTAAAGAACTAGATACCACGTAGTCCTGGGTTGCAAAAAACAAAACATGGCACGTTAAATGTAGGGAAAGCTACATCAGAAGACAGAGTCCCTCAGATAAATAAAGCACCTGAAATACTAAAGTACACTGTATCCCAGGATGATGCTGTCTCACTAGAGTTTGCTATCAAATATGATGTGCGCATGAATTCTAGAATCCTGGCAACGAGGGTAAGAGTCAAACAGCCCCCAAACTGGTAGCAGATGAGGAAGAATTCAAGGCTCACTACTCACGGTACATCAGTGAAGTCACTAAGGGTCCCATCTAAGGAGCAGGACAAAACAACCACTACAGTAGAGGGTCAAACCAAAAATGATCAACATAAAAAGGTTAGTATTAAAAAGATAGTCCTATCACTCACCATATTAACATACAATGGCCAGCATCCAAACAAATCTGGAGAAAAGGAGGAAGAGAGGATGAAGAGGTAGGAGTCTACCTGCCCATTTTCAAAAGTCACGAGGCTACAGTAGATTTTAGGTATCGAGGCTGTATGGCAACTGAACAGACACATCAATCAACGAAAAAGAAAGAACCCAAAAATAGAGCCAGGCAAATATTGCCAACTGATTTTTGACCGAGGTTCAAAGGCAGTTCAATGAAAGAGAAACAGATGGCCCTTTAACTAATGAAGCAACGTTTAAAAGGAAAAAATAAATAATGTCTAGTGGGAAAAGTCCATGAAGGGCTAAGTCTATGAAGAAAAGTAACTAGACCAGAGAAGCCTTGCTGAAGGGCAGACCGAATGACCTTGAAAGTGAGTCGTCCAGGCGCTGCTGTTGCCTAAGCCCAGACTGACCTTGAACACACTAAATCGCCAAGGAAGACCTTGAACTTGTGATCCTCCTGCCTCCACCTCTGGAGTACTGTGATTATATTACTTAAGCCTTCATGCCTGGTTTAGGCTTGGCTAAACTAAATGAAAAAGAGCTGTGGGCAGATCCTATATTCTGGTTGAAAAATGATTTACTAAAAGAACACAAAGTAGCAACTTTGTTACCGAGAATGTTGGAATTTAAGGACCAAGGGGGGGGGGGCAGGAGTGGGAACCACTTACATTGCTATTATTGTGTGTTTTGGGGATGGGTTATGGGTAAATAAAAGAAGACCAGCATGATCCTGGTGGTGCTAGATTAGAGTTTGGACATCACCATGACTTCTCATGAAACTTACTATAGATACAGAGAGCTGTATAGTAAGAGGTGCACCATATACACACATTAGTGTATACACATACAGTCTCTGGCTTGTCAGGCAAGAGGCTCTGAAAGCAGTGACATATGATAGCAACAAGCCCTGTTAGTGCCTAGATATTTATTTCAATTATTCTCCAAGAAGGAGCCAAGGGACCTTGGAGAAATGGATGACTCCGGGATGAGGGCAGGAACTAGACAAGATGAGACTAAAGAGTCTGAAAACATAAGAAACAGGCAAGAGCTGAAACAACACAACAAAGCAGCCACCCCCACCCCCACGCGGGGATATGAGGAAGGGGCACAGCCATCAAATGAAAGACCTCTCAGTGCCCAAACTGGGAACACTGGGAACAATAAAACAAACTAGAATGTGTTGTCCTGTAACATAAACCATACACTAAGTACCCGTAAGCCCCAACTAACATAAATAAATGATTGAACAAACTAATAAATGGAGGATAATAAGCAAATCTCTCACAAGGAAGAGTTCCAAATAGTCCTTTAGCTACCCCACCCTCATGAGGGTTGGCCATGCCAAGTGACTTCCTTCCACACAGTGCAGCATGGTAGAGAAATGATGGCGGGAAATGGAAGGAGCACCAGCTCAGCTAGTGACCAAGGCTATCAGGACCCACAAGCTACGCTGATAGCAGGAGGCCTTGCTATGCTGTGACAGGCATGGGAGATGGACAATAGACATGAGAAGACCTTTGCCATGGAGGCTATCCAGATAGCAAAATTAAAACACAGACACACACAAAAAAATGTCCACCATCATTTTGCCATAGAGAAACTCAAACTAAAGCCATAAAGAATGCTCACTATACAGCTAATAGACTAACAAAGCCCTGGAGGAAAGGGTGGATGCCAAACCAATAAATGAAAGATGAGAAGGATCGACACTGGGTGGTGGTTCCATGGAGAGAATGCCAGAAGAATGCCAGGCTTGGAGAGCAGGAGAGCACTTTCGATTTGCAGGGAAATGGGACAATGGATTGAGTATTTACTTAGATGACTAGTTTTATCTAACTCACTCCACTCCATCATTGAAGAGGTTCTCAAACACTCGCTAGTTGGCCAAATACAAGTTTTCCTCGATCTCAGATGCACTGAGAGGCAGGTAAGCAAGAAAAAGAAAAGAAGATCAGGGGCTGGAGAGATGATTCCAGAGGACCTGGGTTCAGTTCCCAGCACCCACAAGGCAGTTCACAACTACCTGTAATTCCAGGCCCAGAGGATCACGCACTATCTTCTAATCTCTGTGGACACTAGGCACACATGGGAGACATACATACATGCAAGGGGTCAAAATTATTCCACAGTTTTCAGGCAGAGCAAATTACAGTGACAATAATACTACCTGAAGTGCTAGCCAACATTTAAAAATTTAAAGCAGAAAAGAAAGGATCATCTATGAGTTTGGTACATGCTTGATAGCTCTAAGACAGTTTGCTAAATAGACAGTTGGAGGTTCATTAAATATTCTGCAGTAAATATTCCATTTTCTCACCTAGAAAATTGGCAAAAAGTAAATTTCAAATACATTAAAGATTTAAATACTAAAAATTAGCTCATACATGGTTATAATGATATAGGAAGATACTAACAAAGCCTCAATAGTTAAAGCCATTTGATAACCAAGAAGAAAAAAGGGGGGGGGGGAATCAAGATTTAATTATGTAAACTGAAATATAATACATGTAAAGCAGAGGTAATGAACTAAATGGCTAGGAAGAAAGATTAGTGTGGATGGCCTAGCAGAAAAACAAAGTTATGAGGAAGTGTTTAGAAAATAAGGAACACAACTGGCAAGAAATGTTTTTAAAGTTTTCAACTCTTTGAGCCTCGGACCTACAAATTAAATAACAAAATAGAGCTGTTGCCTTCCAGAATGACAACTGTGGAGAGTGTGTGTCAAGACAAGAAGACAGACAGTCATGTCATTAGGTGAAAGTTGGCGTTTACTTTTGCGTTCTTCCTTAGGGAATATAACATATATGCAATAATCTGTTCTTCTGGACCCCTGGATTTCTATCCCGAAAAAGTGTACTAAAGGGGGGTGAGGGGCATATACAGAAAAATACATGTGTAGAAACTTTCCTTTCATTATTGTTTGTAATTTTGAAACGTTCCTAACTTCCAAAAATAAAATTGAAGATGAACTAAAAATAAATCATGGCATTTCATAGACCAACAAGTCAACCAATAAAAATGTTTTAACAATAAAGGCTTAGGGTCCTCTTCCAAAGGACCCTTGTTCTGTTCTCAGCACCCATACTGGGCAGCTCATACCACCCATAACTCCAGATCCAATGACCCAATGCCCCCTTCTGGCCTCTGTGGGTACCTGTACTCATATGCATGCACGCGCGTGTGCACATACACACACACACACACAAAATTATAAAATAAATATTTTGAAAGTGTAATTCTTGGTATGGAAACACATTTATTATTTACTTATTTATTTTGTCTAGTTAAAAGTGGGCTACAAATAATGTATTATTATTCCATTTGTGTCCATATATGTACACATACATATGTACACATATACACTGTATGCCATATTCTATTCATAGACCTTCAGGAAAATTCTTGAAAGTCAATATATTAATAATGTTATTTCCCAGCAATATGGTGTTAACTGGTGAATTATTATTTCAATAGCTTTAAACTTCTAATTTCTTCTATTCTTTGTATTTAATTACTAGTAAGATAGAAATATCTGGAAAAGACCCAGGAATCTTCCCTGATATATTTTTGCCTCCACTGACTAATACATAAATGTCTCTCTGCATTTATAAACCACCAGATAAACAAAACCATCTGCAAATCATTTTCTGGAGCAAGCCCACTTCTCAGTCTTGGAACAACACAAGAAGAAAACAGGGGGTGAGAAAAAGATAAATAGGAAAATCAGAAACTGATCCTCCCCCAGCCACTTGGCTGTTGGCACCTTCCCCAAGGGTAAACAGATAAGGCTTCCCTGGAAAGGACTGGAGAGTGGACTTTGCAAAGTGCTGTAGAGTTTGGAGATGGCCACAGTGGCCCAGAAGAAGAGTTCAAGCCTAACAAAGTGGTCCCCAACAGAGGATGCCATGTGTTTCCCTACAGACCCTCCACCTTCTTCCATGGGCAGGCTTCTCCCTAGTTTGTAATTACAAGCAAGCCCATTACTAAGCTAAGTCCCCCAGCCCTGACCTTGTCTTATTCTTTAATTTTCAAGGCTTCTGAGTTCCGCAGGGAAAAGCAAGGTTAAAATTTGGAATATTCTAGACTCTTGTGGTTTCAGACTTTCTTTGAGAATCTGATGAAAACTGAGAACCTCCCCTTGGCGCACACATCCAACATAACACTGCACTTCTGCTTTCACAGATTTGCAAGATACCTGAGCTCAGGGGCTGGGGCTTGGACAAAAAAAAAATCATGCTAGATTGGATCCCCAATCTAAAAGCAACTCCCTGACAATGTTCGGGAACCACCAAGACTAGGGTGAACCCAGCTTCTGTGTCTGCAACTGTCATTTAATTCTAGCTACCCACTCCAGTCTGTCCCCACATTCCTATTCTACCCTGAATCCTTCCTCCCCAACACCAAAACTGTCACTTTTATAACACTCAACGGTGTCTGGATAGAGTTCACACAGAAAACATGTTTGATCCTTCCTGTGCCGTTCATACTACATGAACACTGACACTTGCAAGTGTTCTCATGAGCTCATGGCTTATGCTTCAGAGCTCCAGCTCTGGAAACATACAGTGATGGCAGTGCCAGCAAATCTAAATGAGAAATGCTGGCTTCAGAAGAGCCTAGTTTAATGACAACATAGTCTATTGTTTTGAAATGGATCTTGTTGAAGCCATGCCCCTGACATTTCACAATGGCATCTCTGCTTTGCAATCACTCATGACAGAAGGTTTGGGGTTGTCCAACCTCGGCAGCCATGGGGACTATGCAGTGAGTTTGAAAACACACTCATGGACCACTCACCTGTGAACCCTGGTGCACAGATGCACGTGCCGTTCAGGCCCTCGCTGTCGCAGGTTCCGCCATTCAGACAGCTGATGTTAGCACAGGGGTCCTTGTACAGTTCACAGTGTGTTCCTGCAGAGAAGCAAATGAGAAAGGGTGACCCATGGAGCACTCCCCTGTCCCTGTAGCCTTCCAAAGAAAGGGTTGCACCAGCATGTGACAGCATTGGAACAGGTCCATGGTGTATATGTGTTCATGTGTGTGCGCCTCTGTGTGGCTGTGTCCTGTGTCAGGGACCATTGTCCTAAAAATGTTTGCAGAAAGCCCTACTACCTTGAGAGCTGTTTGCTAATGGAACCTGCCTTACAACCCAACTATCTTGATAGCAGGGACGATTGTCCTAAGAATGTTTGCAGAGAGCCCCCACATCCCAACTACCTTAAGAGCTGTTTATTAACGGAGCCACAAAAAAAGAATGTTTCCGCTTACACCAGGTGTGCTGACTGGTGACATTTGCTGCCCCGGCAAAGTAAGCACCAGACTACAACCCCAAGGTCCAAATCAGGAGCAGAAGGAGAGAGAGCACAAACAAGGAACTCAGGGCCATGAGGGGTGCACCCACACACTGAGACAATGGGGATGTTCTTTCAGGAACTCACCAAGGCCAGCTGGCCTGGGTCTGAAAAAGTATGGGATAAAACCGGACTCACTGAACATAGCAGACAATGAGGACTGCTGAGAAGTCAAGAACAATGACACTGGGTTTTGATCCTACTGCACGTACTGGCTTTGTGGGAGCCTAGGCTGTTTGGATGTTCACCTTACTAGACCTGGAAGGAGGTGGGAGGTTCTTGGACTCCCCACAGGGCAGGGAACCTGGTCTGCTCTTCTCTTAGGGCTGATGAGAGAGGGGGAGTTGATTGGGGGAGGGGGATGGATATGGGAGGCGGTAGTGGGGAAGAGACAGAAATCTTTAATAAATAAATAAAGTTCCTTCCTGCCCCTGCCCCCCCATCCCAAGCCAAATTCCTCATTCAAGGCCTATATAAGCCTCAACCATTACCCTAATAAACTGAGACCTTGACAACAGAACTTTGCTTGGTCTCTTTTCTCTCTCCCACCCATGATTCCTACAGGTAGTGCCCTCTTTAAGACCCTGGAATAACTGGACCTGCTGAACGGGTCAGTCGAGTATGTGTGTGCTTGTGTGTACACATGTATGTGTGTGCATACATGTGCATATCTGTGTGGATGTCTGTCCCTGCGTGCATGTATATATTTGTGTGTGTGTGAGAATGCATGTCTGTGTGTGTGCATGTGTTTGGGTGTGTGCTTGTTTGTTACATGGGTATCTGTGTGTTCATGTGTATGTGTACTCTTTAAAACTGTACCTTATTAGAAAATAACCAATTTAATCCCTACCCAAAGTAAGTATGGTATTTTGTCTACTTAGGGAGCTTATCTACATTTTCTCTGCATATCTCAAAGCCTATCGCATGGAAAGCCAAAAACCTGAAAGTTAAAATTTCTCAATGGCCAGCTCCCACAACCATACACATATGGGCAGCAGTAATTGACCTTACAGAGCTACCAAAAAAAAGAGAAAGTAAAAAAGGAAGACAGGAAGTTAGGGGGAAGTATTAGACAGACATGGGGAAATTGGGGAGAAGGGGGTATATATAATAACATTTCATTGTGTATATATATAAAGTTCTCAACAAAATAAAAAGAAATCTCGATGGCAAATGCTGAATCTCCAAAAGAAACAGGAAATGGTTAGATAGCTGGAGAAACATTTAACATTCAACAGCAAAGGTAAAAACTGGGCGTCAGATGCTTCAAGGGTTCCAACTCTACATGGAGACAAGAGGAGGCAGGAGGGGTTTCTCCACACATGGACTCACACTCAAGAGGAAATCAGCCCATGCTTCAAGTCTCCAGGCACCCTGACAGCACACGTCCCAAGCCCTCTCTCTGTGCCGAATGTCTGATTTACCCCTCACTGCAACACCCAGAAGAGGAAGGGGAAACTGAGGGAAGGAGCTGCCTGCTGTCACAAGGTAGCGAGGGAAGGAACAGGGACTCAAGTCCGTGAGTGATCCCTAGTCAAGGTGGCCACTTAAAGGAATGTTTACTCCAGACCCTCATGTAGAGTTCAGCTCCCACTGGAAGCATACAGATCTAAGGGGTCAGTGAGATGGCTCAGGTGGGAAAGGTGCTTGTCACCAAGACTGGGCATCTGAGTTCAATCCCCAGGACCCACACGTAGAAGGGAAATACTGATTCCTACAAGCTGTCCTCTGACCTCCATGCGTATAAATATGATATTCGTGCCCACATACTCACACTCACATACACACACACACATAGATAAATGCAATTAACTGCTTCCTTAAATCCTTGAATAAAAATAGAAAACTTTGCTTGTATAAAAGAAAAAATAGGATATGTTTGCATGTGTACATACAAATGTCTGAAGTGAGGTTGGATTACTTCCAAAATAGATTGCTTTGATTTCACAGCTACGCATTTCTGCTTCATTTACACATACATACACACACACACACACACACACACACACACCCTTTTTCCACAATAAATATATTATTTTTTAATTAATAAATGAAAAACTCAGTACTATTTGGGAGGAGGGATATCTGCTGGGAAGCCAGAGTACAACACAGATGAACAGATTTCTTGCCCTTCCTCCTTTCCTTCATCCCTCCCTCCCTCTTTCATCCCTCCCTCCCTCTTTCATCCCTCCCTCTCCCCTTTTCTGTCTCCTTCCCTCACCCCACAGCCTTTGGAGTAGAAGAAAATTTACATTCTGATCTAGGTGAGAATGTCAACAGTGCAGTGCTTATTCTCCCTGACTGCCTCAAGAAAAATAGGCTTAGAGCAAATCTCAGCAATGTGACGCCAACTTCGCTTGCACGCCACATCCTTCCTCAGCTCGCATTGCACAAGTGACTGCCACACCCTGTGACTCATCCCGTGGGCTCTGACATCTTGCTGGCCTTTTCCCCTCCTCTCTTTGTCACTGCTTTAGGAGACGAGGCTCAAGAAAGGGGGACAGAAGAAAATAAAGGCAGAAAGCCTACATCCACAGGAGTGCCCTCCGTGAGTGAGTAGTGCATTTTACAGTGACAGCCCTGATTCCTGTTCTGCCTCACCTGCCATTTTCAAGTATTGCTGGGCGCCATGACCGGGATTTTTCCCAAGTGTTTTTCAGAACTCAGCTTTCTCATATCTTACTGCCTCGTACCTGCAGGAAACAGTCACTCACAACATGCCCTAACTTCCCCTCTGTGTCCAGGGCCTTGAAGGGGATCTCCCTGTCTTTGTAATGTGAAACTTTCTTCTACATTTGAGTTACATGGTCTCTTCCTAAAGTTTCCACTTCTAGAGGCTGGGGATGTAGCTCACCCAGGTTTTGCTTTGATCCCCATCACCACAGAAGCCAGGCATGGTGGCTTACACAAGTAATCTGAGACTCCAAAGTTTGAGGCAAGAACATGAGAAGTTTAATGTTGTCCTTGACTCCATAACAAGTTTAAGCCTCTGACTCAAAGAGAGAGAGACAGAGAGACAGACAGAGAGAGACAGAGACAAAGAGAGGAGTCTTCCTCAGGGAAGAGCACACCCATTGGATATGTGACACAAAATGTTCAGCCCTGAAACATACACATACAAGTAACATTATATGGACTGAGCAGGTTGTGTTTATTTATTTAGAAACTACATGTATGTATACATGTGTGTTGATATATGTTTATATAAATATACACACAAGCCGAGCGGTGGTGGTGCACGCCTTTAATCCCAGTACTCAGGAGGCAGAGGCAGGCGGATCTCAGGGAGTTCAAGGCCAGCCTGGTCTACAAGAGCTAGTTCCGGGACAGGCACCAAAGCTACAGAGAAATCCTGTCTCGAAAAACCAAAAATAAATAAATAAATGAATAAATAAATAAACAAACATATATAGCTATATAAACAGTAAAAGAAAAAGAAGCCATGAATCTGAAAGAGAGCAAAGGGAATGTATGGGAGGAACTGGAGGGAGACGAGGGAAGGGGAAATGATGCAATTATAATCTCAAAATAATTTTAAAAATCAATTAGAAGAGTGGGAGCAGGAGGAGTCCTCTCTGCTTCAAAATATTTATCTCAAAGATCATAAGTTTCCAATGGCTGATCGATGGGAACCAGACAATCAAAAGATCCCGTTGTAATGTGAAATAAAGCCATCACCAAAGTTCTGAGCAAAGTCCAGCAGACCTGAATGGCTACACTGAGGCTGTGCTCCAATCGCTGGCCAGTCCAGCCAGGTCAATAAAACTAACTACCTTTGCCAAATAAGGTTAAAAAAAGAAATTCTAGGCCAAAATTTACATATCATAAATATATCTACCTATCTATCATCTATCATCTATCTATCTATCTATCTATCTATCTATCTATCTATCATCTATGTTCTTATTTAGTTAGAGTCTCACATAACCCAGGCTGGTTTCAAACTCACTATTAGCCTATAATGATCCTCCTAGTACTGGGATTCCAACTGAACACCACCATAGTCAGTATATGTGTTCCTGGGGATCAAACCACAGGGGCTTGTGAATGTGACATCCACAGACCAAACATCTCCAATGATATAGATTTACTAAAAACACCCAAAATCACAAGCATACAATTGCAATCTTTCATGTATTTGGATTGCTTTCCCTTTGGCAATAATTTTCTTCACTGTTACTTTTCTTTTTTGATAGATAAGGCATTCAGTTACCCAAGCACTCATTGGGAGATTTTTGGCAGCAAGGCTGGACAAAAGCTCATCTTCGCAGAAACATGATCTCTGTGAATTGGGAAGGGCTCACATCCCTGGTACATACTTGAGTCACTCGCATTTCTATAGTCTAAGTTTGGTAATCCTTCTACTAAAAAATATAATCGCATGGCCATGTAGGCCATTAGAACAGAGCAGCTTTGCACTAGAAACTAAATATACAGAAAAGACGGACGGCACGGTTACCCGTGATATGCCCAGGTGCTCACGTTCAAGCCTTCCTCTTGGCTTCCAGGGCCCACCTTCATGCCTCCAGGATGTTGCCCCAGTACTGTCATAGGCATCCTGACTCCCTGACCAAACATAGCTACCTTCACCTCTTCCTGGACTGGACTTTGCCTGGCAGAACTGAACACCTTTTGCTATAAAGCAGAACCTTGAATTTCCCCCAGGCAAAGCAGGTTTCAACATTGTGTGTTCAGAACTTGCTATGATTCCCATTGTCACCGAATTCCATGTGTCAGATCCCAATGTATCCATTCCCTCCTTGACTCCCCCATGGATCTCTGAGCACCATCTGAGCTGAGCACACATCTTAATTCACAGAAGAAATAGCAGCCACAGCACCATAACCCTGTCCTCACAAAAAGGATGACAGACAGCCAGTGGACTTTGGCTGACATGCAGGTGAGATTGCCAGAGGAATGAGGCGTCATTCCAAGTTCCAAATTGGCCTCAAAAACATCCTATTTTGTCAGGGAAAACCAGGTCCATGCTTCAAGCTAAGTCTGAGGACTGACACACATCACCCATTGGCAAGGGACTGGGCATGCACAATTACGAAACATGTTTAGTCTCAAGCAAAAATAAACTTCAATTCAGTCACAATTAATAATAATTCATACTTCTCAGATTAAGGGATGGAGAATGATGTTTCTGGAAAATTTTCTATTCCAAGAGGGCTCCTTCCTGAATCTAGTTTTAAAATGATCTAGACTATAAAGAGCAATGTGCCAATTATATATCTTTGTTGTCTCAAGTTAGTTACAACTAATATTTGAAAACTGAAAATCATTTATTTTTTAATCTCCCAGAAAAGTAAGCTCGGTAAAGACAATTAGCTAAAAATATTCTTGGAGGACGGTTGCTGTTTTGTTACTGGTTTCTTCTGGCTTGCAGTGCCAAGGACCAAACCTAAACCCCGGGCTTGCTAGTAAGCACTTACCCCCTGAGTGACCCCCCCCATGTGTTCTTAGTAATTCAGCTTCACTTTGTGATATCATCCTATTTTATTAAGCTCTACGTTCGTCTTGGAGACTTCCTCAGTTTTTCAATTGTTAGAGAGCTCACCGTCTTCTGAACCATTTTAGAAATTAGAGTTGGCATCTCAACCCTAGTGTTACTGCCCTTTGTGCATGCCGATCTCAGTCTGTTCTCCTGGGGAAGCAATGGGCAGAGCTAGAAAAACTCTGACTTAAGTCATGTCTGCATGGACCATAGTGCAGAAGCACACGAATCCCTAGACTTCTCTGTTTACTCTGTAAAAGCATGGAACAAAAAATGCAACTTTACCCAAAAATAAATACGTAAATAAATATCGTTCCTTCAACAGTGAAGGTATGATGCGACCACACCTTTAACAGGGTGATATAATTTCTGGGACATTACCCATTCCAAAAACAACCAGGAATTATAAAGAATTAAATGAACTGTGATAAACAATGCTACCATGAATGTCTTTGTTCATTGTATTTCTTTTTATTATTATTATTCTTTTGTCATTGTTGTTGTTCTTTGAGACAGGGTTTCTCTGTAGCTTTGGAACCTCTCCTGGAACTAGCTGTTGTGGACCAGGCTGGCCTAGAACTCACAAAGGTCCACCTGACTCTGCCTCTTGAGTGCTGGGATTAAAGGTGTGTGCCACCACTGTCGGGCTCTCATTGTATTTTTTTTTTAATAGCAGAATAAATTTAATGATTAACCAATACTTGTTTGGGATTCTTGGTCACAAAAAATAGAATACCAATTCTATTTTAAAAACATTTAAAATAGTTTAAATGTTTTAAATACCTTATCTGTTTAAAAATACACTTAGTTTTATAATACACAAAAGCAATAAATGACCTTCACCACCAAGAATCCCAAACAAGCATTGGTTAATCATTAAATTTATTCTGCTATAAAAAGATAAAAAATGAATCCAACATGAGATTATACCTTGATTTTTTTTGACACGCTGAGGCTATGAACACTAAACAGAAATCATTTTAGATCCGACATTCACTAGCTTTAAAACTGTGAAGAAGGAAGAACCAACATGTTTGTAGCTGAAAGGAGGCTGATTGGTCTAGCGCTGGCTAACAATGTCATGCCCCACGGTAGAAACTTAACATTTCTCTTTCTACCTTTATGCATTTGATTTTTGATAATTTCCTACATAAATACACTGCATTTACATCATTTACAACCCTTTTCTCACCCCCCCATTCCTCTTGATGTGGGTGACAGGCAACACAGGAAAAACTCACATGTTCTATTTACTTTATTCTATTAATGTGATTAACAACAGGTCTTTTTGTTGTTTGTGTTGGGGTCTGCTGTAGTATTGATGGAACCCAGGAGCTGCGCACTCTAGGGGAACACTAGGAACTCTGGTTCTCAAACAATTCGGATTATATTCTGGCAAACAAACATGGGGCCAAAGTGCCAGAGAGCCGCAAACATCAAGCAGCCTATGACAGGGTTGGAGCTCCCGTAAGGAGACTGAGAGAGGCCAGGGCATGAAGCTGCAAAGGTGAAGTCTAAAGTGGGATTGTGAGGTGTTGCTCCAGCAGCAGAAAAGGTAATTTCTGCACTCAAGGCTCTTAGGGAGGAGCAGGTCTATAGCAGGCGTGTGTGACTCCTTCGCCTCATAGAGACTGGTTAAAACTACACAGAACTTTACTTTGGCTATGTAAATCCCCTCCCCCAGGAGTCCCTGTGATCTGCCCCATGTAATTCCCTCCCCCTAAGTATGAACGTTTATCCCAGAGCACCTTGGAAAGTTCAGAGATTTTTAAGACACATTTAAAGTTCCTAATCAGCTTACGTGGAAAGCTCATCCTATGTGAGCCTGACTAGGGAGGCCTTTAAGGGGATCCGGGCTATTGCTGATATGGAGAATTTGAAGCAACGGGGATGAAGCAAACTGTCATGAATTCTACAGCCCGAAGGAAGAATGTGAATGCTGTCCAGCCCTGGGGGTCTTCACGAGCTTATCCTTCTGGAGTCCAGCCTTAGCTTGGAGCGCAGGCTGTTTCATACACAGTGACCTGAGGGGCCCTGGGCATGGCACAACTCAAGCCCTTCCTGGGCTGACAGAACTAACAACTATCCAAAGCTGTGTCCTAAGTCACTGGTGTACCGTAAGCCTCTGAGTGGCAGCCGCTAGCTAATGAAGCAGTTGTGCCTATTCTGAGAGACTCTTCGCCATTAAATTAGCGCAGTCACATCCATCTGGGTCACTCCCTGCATTTAAATCAGTCTTCCCACAACCCTCCTGTTCTTCCCCTTCTACTATCTCAGTGTCTCCTGAGGACACTTCTCACAAACACAGTGCCAGAGAGGGTACAGAATATCACGGTCTCTGAATTATTAAAATGCATGGCGATTTTTTTTTTGATTTTATACACCTGTGTACGTGTATGCACGTGTCGGGGTGGCAAGTGCATGTGTGTGCGTGTGTATGTGGAGACCAAGAGACAGCCTTAGGCATCTGCCTCAGAAATGCCATCCATCTCATTTGAGATATGGTCTCTCATTAGCCTGGAATTCATCAAACAGGCTAGACTGGCTGGCCAGTGAGCCCCAGCCATCCATCCCCCTGTCACTGTCTCCCCAGGACAAGGCTTAGGGAAGTGTACCACCACACCTGCTATTTGTATGTGGGCGCTGGAAATTGAACTCAGGTCCTTGCATTTGCAAAGCAAGCACTTCACCAACTGAACTACCTTTGCAAATGGTCCTCTAACCCCCAGCCTATACCCTGCCAAATAGGGCTGCCAGATGCCGTTCTCCCTGTCTTCTGTTTAAAATGTGACCTGCACAGCCCATTCCCATAGAATGTTCTGTTTAGCCTAGGCGTTACCCGGAAATCACAACGTGCACATTGTGTTCTTGGGCATGCTGAATTAATCCCCTTGCAAGCCAGGTTTCCTCCTCTCCCTGAGGCCCCGGACAGTGACTTGGTGCTAGCCTTGTTTTGGTCTTTCCCTTCCCCTTCTGGAGCCTCTGCCCTCAGAGCCCTTGGATCTTTTCTCCAAAGTGTCTATCTTTTTCCCGATGACCTCCATTTCCTCATACTTTAATATCTATCGGGAAATAGTTCTGCCTTTGTGCTCTCCAGATTCAGATTCAATTTTGAGTAAGACATATCGCTTTTTTACTTCCCCTCTTGAGTCTTTAGAGACTTGGTTTTTCTTTTTCTTTGAGTAGTTGGCATCGGCTTTTCTCCTGTGGGGCTGGAGGAGACATCAAATCAGAGAGGGGGATGCTGGACTGGCAGCCAGCTGAGCCCTATCTTCCTAGGTCTAGAGAAGAAAGGCCTCTCAGTCTGACTTTCTCAGGGTCCACTGATATGAACAGGAGAAAACCATTCTCTTTCAGCCACACAAGAAAGGATTCGGGCCTCCAGACTATGCAGCTCCTTTAAAGAGCAGCCGGGGTCTATGAAATGAGGGAACTACGTTGCCTCCTGAGGTCATGGGTGGTGTGTTCACAACGCATCCTTCAATTCCATGAACTCAGGGGTCCTCTGCATGCCTCAATCATCAGTTCCTAAAATTCTCAGCTCTCTGGAATCGTACTTTCTCTTCGAACTAGAAGTTGAACTTCCCAGCTCCTCGAGCGCTCCTCAAGAACCTCATCTTCATGTGACCTTTTACCTCCAGGATCAAGGTCACTGAATACGGGCTTCAGCTGCTTTCTTTCTAGAATCTTCACTTTCTTACACTAGGAGATGCATTGATTTATTGATAAAGGGAACGTTCAATACTGCAGATGGACAAACAGCAAGGTAATAAGGGGAAACTTCTCAGGCAGGCAGACGGGAGCTCCTAACTCGGAGCACACAGGGACGTGCTGAACTCACGCAGAATGAGCACGACCAGCTGATGACACGGTGCAGAATTACGTTCTAGCAATTGCCATCTCAGAGACGCTTACAGAGAGGAGTTCACAAAGGCTCGCCTGAGTATGTGCCAGAAATGCAAAGTCTTGGCCCCCACTTTAAGCTTAGGATTAAAAGCTGGAAAGTTGAGGTGCCGTGGTCTAGACGAGAGCTGCTGGCAGAAGCTGACCTGAGCTCAAGTTTGAAAGCCATGGCTCACAGCAGAGGGAGGGGAGAGGACGAGAGGGTATATTTGAAGACTTTATACATAATCGTTTCCTTTTATCCTATAGAGGCAGAGCCAGGCGTGTGTTTGGAATGAGGAGGTTCACGCGGGGCTTCTGAAGAAATGCTGTGATGTTAGAGCAACAGCATGGACAACACCACCCGGAATGTGTGGAAACCACATGGAAAAAGTTAACATCGCTGCCCTTGAATTTTCAGGGCCATTGATAGGCTTTTAAATGCAACCATACTTTTCTTGTTTAGTAAGGCCAGCGTGAGCTAAAGGTCAAAGAGAGAAGAGCCCATATTCCAGATCTATGTACTTAATCATCTTGCTAATTATAAAGATATGATCTGTTCCCCAAACTAAAGACTATTGGTAGTTTTAGTTGTTTGAAGCCTATTCCCCATACCAGCCCTATTACCGAAGGATCTGGAAATCTCTGTATCATTGGCCAAAATCCACTTGAGAGCTTTGTCCCGGCTCAGCAGACCTGTGGCGGGATTGAGATGAGCTAACTAAACCACTAGAGTCATTGTCCTTTTGTTCTCCTTTCCAGAATCAAATGAATTCCTTCTCCCCCCCCAAGCTCTGATAGACCCAAGCTGAAAAGCCACAAAGCCAACATGGCGTTGAGGAAGTGGATGCTTCTCGGTTGTCACTGGCTATCCATTCCAAATGAAACAGCAGACATGCTGGACACAAAGGCCTGGCCCAGCTTTAACTGCATTCAGAGCCCTCACTGAGTCCTTCGATGAGTGTCAGTCCTTGAAGCTTTCCAGAAAGATCACCAAGTAGAGGAGGGCCCATGAAAGAGAAGCGGGAAGAGGCAGGCAGATGGAGGCTCTCAAGCAAGCAGTAAGAGGAGTTGAAAGGTTAAGGAAAATGGATATAAATAGGGCCACAAAAGTATTTTAAAAATTTAAGCCAGCCCTGGTGTTCTGGCTTAGGGAACTGTGTGACAGCTAGTGAGCAGCATTCACGGTGTGGCTGTGAGGAGCTGTGGCTCTCAAACTTGACCATCTGGGCTTAGACGAAGCCACACCATCCACACACCATGGCTAGAAGCCAAGGTAAAGGCAGGGAGAAGGGCTTTAGGAACCAAACCACACTGGCTGGCTCATGCCAGATAACACTACCATCTGCCTTGTGGGGCTGCCAATAGGATTCAGTAAGTTGATGCACTTGCGTGCTTAGACCGTGTTCCACATACTGTAACTACCCTGGTCAAGGTCGGCTGTTCTTCCAGAGGGACATTAACAGGCATCCGATCAGATGAACTAACATTTGCCTCCCAACTGACTTGTTTAATAAGAACTCACATCTTTGCCAAAACATGTTGTTTCCCCATCCTCCACCAAGGGCATACTGTTTTTACTCAACAAGCTTTAGAGAACACCACACTTCTTTCTTGTTCCTAGCCACGACCTTTGACCTGTCCCTGCCTGCAGACCTTAACAGCCCTTTCAGGGTCTACTTTTATATGAGTTAAACAAACAGAAATGCATGTGAAAAAGGCAGAAGCTGGGTTTCTCACTTATCAGGAGGAAGTCTGCGGCTTTCAAATGGGGCTCTTGGGACCCTTCCACCATCCTAGCCTGAGTATTTGGTTTCGATTATAAACAAACCCATGCCCCAGTCAGGGGCTTACCTACTAAGTTGCCATGGCCATGTGGCCTGGTCATTTAGCACCAAGAAGTCACGAGAAAGGGCTCACCTTTGTATTCTGCCAGGCACACACACTCATAGCCATTGATGAGGTCCCTGCAGGTGGCAGCATTCAGGCAAGGAGCAGACAGGCACTCATTGTATTCTTCCTCACAGTAGAGTCCATGGTAACCTGGGGCAAAGAGAGGAAAGGATGTTGTCAGTTGCACCTCGTCAAATCCTACATTCTGCTCATCTGCAAAGGAGGTAATGGGGTCTTCAGTAGAAGCTATGGGGCCAGGCAGGAGGGGCTTAAGGGCGTCAGGTTCCTTGGGGATAAATAGAAATGTGACTATTGAGAAGTATAATTTTTCACATATTTTTTATTTATTTATTTATTTATTTATTTATTTATTTATTTATTTATTTATTTGAGATTTCTGTCTCTTCCCCACCACCGCCTCCCATTTCCCTCCCCCTCCCTCAATCAAGTCCCCCTCCCTCATCAGCCCAAAGAGCAATCAGGGTTCCCTGCCCTGAGGGAAGTCCGAGGACCACCCACCTCCATCCAGGTCTAGTAAGGTGAGCATCCAAACTAGCTAGGCTCCCACAAAGCCAGTACGTGCAGTAGGATCAAAACCCATTGCCATTGTTCTTGAGTTCTCAGTAGTCCTCATTGTCCGCTATGTTCAGCGAGACCGGTTTTATCCCATGCTTTTTCAGACCCAGGCCAGCTGGCCTTGGTGAGTTCTCGATAGAACATCCCCATTGTCTCAGTGTGTGGGTGCACCCCTCGTGGTCCTGAGTTCCTTGCTCGTGCTCTCTCTCCTTCTGCTCCTGATTTGGACCTTGAGATTTCAGTCCGGTGCTCCAATGTGGGTCTCTATCTCTGTCTCCTTTCATAGCCTGATGAAGATTAATATTCAGGAGGATGCCTATATGTTTTTCTTTGGGTTCACCTTCTTATTTATTTTCTTCACTGTAGCGAGCTGCATGGAGTCACACCTGATAGAGATGTATAATCAACTCCTGAGATGGCTAAAGTCTGACTTGTGTCTGATCACTCAATGATTGTCAGCTGCCTGCATATGCGTGAACCTATGGGCAGTGCCCACCTGGCAGTTCGGGGTTGGCAGCCCATGCCTACTTAAGGGCTGGGAGAGGTTTGCCCAAAGAGAGAGAGGTCAAAGAGAAAGGAGAGAGGTGAAAGAAAAGGGAGAGGTCAAAGAGAAGAGGAAGGAGAGAGAGAGAATTGTAAAAAGTCCTGGAATAAACTGCTGCAAGAAGAGCTCCGGGTGTTGCGTTTTTCCTTGCTGGACGAGGTGGGGCGCGACACTTCACATATTTTTGTGGCCCCCCCAAGGAAAGAAGAAATGATCCACTTAGCCCCACTTACTGGCCTCACCCTTATGATCCCAAGGCTCTGGGCACTGGAAAAGTCAGCCACCAAATGTGTTAACTCTGGCCACAAGGGAATCTGAGAGTAGCAATACATCCTGCACGTGATGACAAACAGTTCCTTTCAAGGACAATGTCCACACCACTTCTCCTTATTAGTAAGAAAAAAATGCACTTAACTGAAGAAACTGTCATTAGAGATGGAAAGTCTCTTTCCCTCTAATCCAAAGAGAAAGTGAACTCAAAAGGACCACCCAAAGTTCCTGTTGAGATGGGAGATTGCTTTGCCACTATTTGTTTGTTTAAAAACACAAATCTATATGCTATACGATTTCAAATTTACTTAATTTTTTAATTACTGGAGAATAATAGGAATGAAGAAAAGAAACCCAACAATTTTTATAAAGCCAGCTTTTATGCTTCTGTTTTGCAAAACAGGTGTTTACCCGACAAGACAAGAAGACACTATTCTCTGAAATGAGGCATTATGCTGTTTCCAACTTTCAAAAACACATGTTATTGCCAATTTGCCGTGAAAACAGGCCATTTTTGTCTGGCGCTGACCAAACAATGAGAACCATGTGAGGGCTTTCAAAATTCCCTCTGCCTGTGTTTGTTCTGAATTCAGATAAGCCGAAAAAATAAACCTTTGCCCAAGTGTTCGGAGTTGGAATTGCTGGCTGTCCCCAGCCTTTCTGACACACAGAAGGCCCTCAGACTCAGAGAGTCCCTTTAGAACAGGCTAGTGTGTTCGAGGCTGCTTCTTGTGCCTATCACAAAAGTAGGTTAAGCTCATATTTGCATTATTAACAGAGCACTTTGCAGCTGTGTTACCTTCGCAGAGTTATTTTTGAACCACTTCCCAAATTTAGGTGTTGATAATGGACCCCTTGAGGTAACCTTGACCTACCTAAGACAAATACACCAGGGGTTGACTCTACTTCTACTTTCCCCTACACCTTGAAATCTTAGGAAAGAGTCTCCTGGGAGTCTTTATCAGGTTATCTCAGCCAATTAGATAAGAGGGTCACAACTAACAGTGACTTTGTCCCCTAGAGGACATTTGACATTTTGTTATCTTGAAGGGCTGAAGGGCGGGGGTGCTGTTACTGGCATCAACTGAAGAGAGCTGGCTCAGCATATAACAGTACACAGGCAGGAAAGTCTCAAGTCAAAAGTCTTCAGCAAGCAGCAGACTACAAGCAGAATCCATCCCAGGCTGTTTGGCACGTCCATCCATACATGTATTGCCTGTACCCGTTTCCACCATAACACAGAAACCCAACAGCTTGCCAACAGTAAATGGTCACTATCAACTCTTCATAGATAAGTCATCACTGTGGCCTATGCTTTTTGATGTCGTATTCCAGAAACCATTGCCAAGAACTATGAAGGATTTCCTAGCTGTTGTTTTATGGTTTAAAATCTTATGTTAAGTCATTTATTTTTTTTTAAAAAAACGACATGATTTTTTTTGTGTGTGTGAGCAGGTATACGAAGGGATCATCAACATCACTAATGATCAAGGAGGTAAAAGTTAAAACTACATTGAGAAACCACATCACACCTGTTAGAATGCCCATCAGTGAAAGAAAAACAGCAGAGAGTTATGAGAGTTGTCGAAAACAGGAAGAAACTGGGACCCAACTTAGTTTCCTTTCCTGTTGCTGGGATAAAATACCATACCAAAGCAACTTAAGAGAAAAAGGGTTTATTTGGCTCCTGATTCAAGGACAGAGTTTATCATGGGCAGAGAAATCATGGAGGTAGGGGCTTGAACCTAGTAACACCCAGTCAAGAGCAAAGAGCAATGAATGTGTTCATGCTAGTACTCAGCTTCCTTTCTCCAATCTTACACAATCCAGGAGCCTAGGGAATGGTGCCACCCACAGTAGGCAGGTCTTCACACTTTAATTGAAGTGGTCAACACCCCATTGGCAAACCTAACAGACAACTTAGGCGATCTTTGACTGAGACTTTCTGGGTGACTCTAGATTGTGTTAAGTTGACTGTTAACCTTTGACCATTAGTTAGCCTTAACCATCACAGAACTCTGGTGCAGTGTTGGTGAGAACATAATGTGATACAGATGCAAGGAAAAGAATTTTCAGGTTCTTCAAGGGTTAAAAATAAAAAATGTTATATGATTAGGCAATTCCATTTCTGTGTGTTTATCCATTAGAACTAAAAGCAGAATCTCAGAGAAATAGTAGCACCCTCCCATCCATTGCAGTGTTATTCATAATACCCAAAAATATGACAACCACCTAACCATCCGCCAAGAGCCGAGTGGCTAAAGAAAATGTGCTGTGTCTGCACAACAGAATGCTATTTGGGATATAAGAGGAAGGAAATCTTATCAGCAGCTACAACATGGACCACCTAGACAACATGCTAGGTGTGGCAGAAGGACAAACACTGTGCAATCTTACAGCTAGAGGTCAAACTCACAGAAGCAAAGCAGAGAAAAGTGGTTTCCTGGGGTGTAAGAAACAGAAACTGGGAGCTGCTGGCCAATGTGTAGTGTAGTTTCAGTGATACCGCATGAGTAGACAATGTATCAGTGTGCCAATGGCAAGCGCTTCGGCAATGTTCCTTTATAGTCTTGCTAAGAAGGGAGACCACTCTGCTGCTTATCATAATAAATACGTTATGTATCATGAACTAGGTGCTGGGGAGACAGCTCAGCCATGGAAATTACTTGCCTTGCAAACACAAGAACCTGAGTTTACTCCAGAGCTCACATTAAAAAAGCCAGGCGTGGTAACACATATTTGTAAACCCAGTACTAGGAAGGTAGAAACAGATGGATCCTTGCAGCTTGCTGGCCAGCCAGCCTAGCATACTTGGCACATTCCAGGCCAGCGAGAGACCCTGTGTGCTCACTAGTTTTATGTTGACTTGACACAAGCTATACGCATCTGAAAGGGAGAAACCTCAATTGAGAAAATGTCTCTGTAAGATCATACTGTAAGCTCTCTGGTCTTGGTTCCAAAGAAAGAAAGAGATAGAGAGAGAGAGAGAGAGAGAGAGAGAGAGAGAGAGAGAGAGAGAGGAAGAAGGGGAGGAGGAGGAGAAGGAGAAGAAGAAAGAAGAAGAAGAAGAAGAAGAAGAAGGAGGAGGAGGAGGAGGAGGAGGATGCCCGGTGTGTGCCCAAGGACAAGACCATTTGTCAGGGACAAAGCCAAAGCAAGTGTCTTTGATTCTTATGTGTTCCCAAACTCTACATCAAGCTGCATTACTGTGTGAGCCACGCCATTTATGAATGGCAAGGTGGTCAGGAAATGATCACGTGAAACTTGGAAAGACTGAACACCCCCACCATGATTTAGTCCTGCTGGTCCTGCACCACAGCTTCCATCAAGGTGCAAAGAGGTGGCTTCATAAGGACAGAAGAAGAAACACCTTGGAAAAATAAAATGGAAGTTATATTTAAAAAAAAAAACAGGCAAAGCTGTAGAGCATTATCTTAAATAGTAATTAATGTGGGAGGGCCCTGCCCATTGTGGGTGGTGCCATCCCTAGACTGGTGGTCCTGGGTTCTATAAGAAAGCAGGTTGAGTAAGCCATGAAGAGTAAGTTAGTAAATATCACTCCTCCATGGTCTCTGCATCTGCTCCTGTTTCCAGGTTTCTCTCCTGTTTGAGTTCCTGTCCTGACTTCCTTCAATGATAATGGAAGCATAAGTTAAATAAACCCCTTCCTCCTCAGCTTGCTTTTGGTCATGGTGTTTCATCACAGCAATAGTAATACTAAGGCATCTTGTGGTGAAGAAGAAGGAGGAGGAGGAGGAGGAGGAGGGAGGAGAAAGAGGAGGATGCAGTGCCTGAGGAACAATACAACTAGCCTCCGCATTCATACATGTATGTGCACATGTACCTGTACACAAACACACAGACACACATGCACAGAGAGAAAGAGAGAGAGAGAGAGAGAGAGAGAGAGAGAGAGAGAGAGAGAGAGAGAGAGAGAATCCAGTGTCTTTGGACTCCTTTTCCTAAAGGACTTTTATGAGGGATATAACTCAGCTGGAAGATCATTTGCCTTGCATACAGAACCTGGGTTTGACCCCACACCTACCAAAAGGACCTTATATGCCCTCGAGATACCGTCCTGGGTAGCATTGTTCCAACTGTTTGCTCTCCAGCAAATCTTTTATCAATCAGGAAGGATAATAACTGACTCTGCACGTACCCTTGTCCTGTAAAATGAGGTGTCATTTACATCGACACAAATCCAAAGCAAGTTTCATGAAATTATCCATAATTATTTTGTAATTTGCAAAGAGCACCATTATCTTCCAGGAGCATCATGAAAAGCAAACGTGGAAGTTATTTCACAGATACAATTAAGCTGGAGATATTTTTCTTCCTTGCCCGGGTGGGGGTGGAGGTAAAGGTTTCATATTCTAAAATTGCTTCTTCAGAGACAGTAACATTTAAATGCCTTTACAGAAATGTCAAGGCACTCTTTACACTAGTTGCCAAAGAGCCCTAAGTTGTACTGTTTGAATTAAAAGGCATTCCTTCCAAAAGACAGGGGCTCTGAGAAATGAAGCGGCTACAACCTACTGATAATTAATTCAAGCAAACAAATTAACCCAGGGCAGTAAGCCCGGGGTTTGAAAACTATGGCTTGATGGGGGAGAGTCTTTTGTTTTGTGTTAATTTTATTGGTTAAATAAAGAGACTCCCTTGGCCCTTTGATTAGGTAAATTAGGTAGGCGGAGTAGACAGAACAGAATGCTGGGAGAAAGAAGCCGAGTCAGGCAGTCGCCATGATTCTCCCACTCCAGACAGATGCAGGTTAAGATCTTTTCTGGTAAGCCAGCTCGTGGTGCTACACAGAATATTAGAAATGGGTTAGATCAACATGTAAGAGCTAGCCAATAAGAGGCTGGAACTAATGGGCGAGGCAGTGTTTAGAAGAATACAGTTCCCATGTAATTATTTTGGGGCATAAGCTAGCCATGCGGAGCTGGGCGGGAACACAGCCCACCGCAGCTCCCACAGCAATGGCTAGTCCAATGAATTTTTTTTAACAGAAGAGGCTGGAGAGATGGTTCTGTAGATAAGGGCATCTGCTACACAAGCATAGAGATCTGAGTTCAGATCCTAGCACCCACATTTTAAAAAAATCCCACTGTGGCAGCACACACTTGTGACATTGGCACAGTGGGGCAGCGGCAGAGACAGGCGGCTCACTGGGGCTTACTGGTCACCAGCCTAGCTCCATGCTCAGTGAGAAATCCTGTCTCATGGGAATAAAGCAGAGCGTGATGAAGCAGAACCCCAGGAGAGAGTGTAACTTTGTGCGTGCGTGCATGTATGCACCACAGACAAGGTCTGTCTCTGAACCTGGAGCTTACTTGATCAGCTAGACTGGATGCTACGTGAGCTCAAGAGATCAGCCTGTCTTGCCCTTGCCTGCTTAGTCTACAGACACTTGTTGCTTACTGTTTCTGGCTCTTCACATGGGCTCTGAGGGTCTGAACTTGGGTCCTCTAGTACGAGCAGCCAGCACATTCCCAACTGAGCCATCACTCCAGCCTTGCAATGTGAAGCCAATACTCTACACTGATCTCCATCTTACCATTCGGAAGTGTCTGCAATCATCAACTGAGCACTTACCACTTCCTCCTCTACTAGAACAGGAGGCTAAGGCTGTAGCTGCAGTGTTCACAGCCATGCCAGGCATGTCTTGGATGGAAATCCACCAAGTCAGAACAGTGTTCCTGGATCCAAACTGCTCCCGACAGCTCACATGTGCCTATGACATTCCAAGAGTCCTAGGTGCCCCAGACACAAAGCTGCATAGCAAGGTTCTCCAGGCCCAGTAGCAAGTGAGTAGCGCCTGCTTTGGTGTCAGGCCCTGTGGTGGCTTAAATGAGAAGGGCTCCCAAAGGCTCAGGCAATGGAATGTTCGGTCCCGAGGAGGTGAACTGTTTAGGAAGGATTGAGAGGTGTGGCCTTCTTGGAGGAGGTGTGTCACTAAGGGTAGGCTTTGAGGTTTCAAAAGCCCACACCAGGCCCAGTTTCTCTTTTCCTGTCTCCTGCAGGAAGATCATGATGTAAATTCTCAGCTACTGCTTCAGTGCCATGCCTGCCGCCACAGTCTCTGCCGTGATAGTTGTATACTAACCCTCCAAAAAAGTAAGCAAGCCCCAATTAGATGCTCTGAGCTATAGTCTGCCTTGATCATGGTAACTCTTCATGGCAGTAGAATAGTAACTAAGACAGGCCCCTTTGCATGTGTTGCTGAATCTTTATCAAAACCCAAAAGTAAGTATGTATCTCAGTCAGTAGAGAGCTTTGCCTAACATTCAAGAAGCCCTGGATTCCATCCCCAGTACCACATGAACCAGGTACAGCAGTGTATACTAATAATCCCAGCACTGGGAGGCAGAAGCAGGAAGATGAAAAGTTCAAGGTCATCCTCACCTACACAGTGAGTTCGAGGCCAGGGTGGGTCTAATGAAACCCTGTACCCAGAACAAAGCAACCATAAAAAGGCATAACTAGTCCCAACTTAAAAGCGAGAAGTTAAGGGTAAAGAAGTTGATTGTGACCACACATTAAATCCTATGTGCTCTTCCTGCTTCCCCATGTTGTCCCAAAATACATTGTCTTGTGTGTCTACCTGCTAGGGCAGCCATAACAAAACAACACATACTGGATAGGTTAAATAACAGAAACTGAATTCTCACGGTTGTACAGAATGGAAGTCCAAGAACAAGGGCATCAGGTTGATCTGTCCTTAGCTGGCAGGTAGCCGCTATTTGCTGTATCGTCACACAGCCTTGTCCCTGCCAACGAACACTGCTGGGGTATTCCACCATAGCTACTGGGTTACAACCTCACCCTTGGGACCCTTTTGAACTTTAATGACCTCTTTCCATGTTCATGTATGTGCATGTTTGTATAGCATGCACATGTTTGCATATGTGTGCAAAGACTAGAGATCAACCTCAGATATCATCCCTCAGTGCCGTTAACCTTGGGGTTTTTTTTGAGACAGTGTTGCCTAACTGGCCAGCGACCTCCAGGGCTCTACCTGTCTCACTGCGCTCTCCCCTGCCCCCCCCACCCCACCCCAGCACTGTGTGAGCCATTGGGTAGGTTCTGAGCCCAAGCTCAGGTCCTTGTGTTTCCACAGCGAGTACTTCATACATGAGCTGTCCCCACAACTCCTTTCATCACCTCTTCAAGGGCCCTGTCTCCATAGATAATCACACTGGAGTCAAAGCTTCCAAACATGAATTTGGAAAGGGATACAATTCACCCATAAGATCCCATTTCAGAGCTTCTTCATTATGTCTCTGCAGTACTCTCCCCTTATCTCAAGTTTTGGTTTTTGCAGTCTCATTGACCTACAGTAAATTGTGGCCTGTAAACTTTACATGGGAAGTTGCCGAAGTAAACCATCTAAGTAAGTCATAAACCACATGCCCTTCTCAGTACCATCTCTCTTTACCCCATGTGCGACATGAATCATCCCAGCGTACCCATACTGAACCCATAGTACACCCTGTCCTCTATGTCTGTAGGTTCCACAACCAGGGACTCAGCCTACCATAGTTAAATACTATTTGGAAAAACAGTTGTATTCGACTAAACATATACAGAATTATATTCTCCCTAAATCATACAGCAAAACAAGCATTTATGTACTATTTACACAATACTAGGAAGCATAAAACAAATAGAGATGGCTTAAATACACAAAAGGGAGTATGCAGATTGTGTGCAAATACAATATTATTTTCTACAAGGGGCTTGAGCATCTCCAGATCTTAAATGTTATATTTGTGTGCTGGAACCATGTCCTGCAGACACCAAAGGGTGACCATTTAGAAAGAGTTTGGCACATGGTGTCAGGCCATTCACCGGGGACTCAGGAATAGATGCAAATATTAGTGGGGGCAGGAAATGGGGCACTGTATTGATATTTTGGAGCCTATCACACTTCACTATTGGGCACTTTCCTGTGAATTGTAGGGTGTCAGGCACAGCCCTGACAACTACGCACTGAATCTCAGCAGCATTCTTACTCCAGAGGTGATGACCCAACCGTCTCCAGCCATGGTCCGAAGGGCAGAAGTTCGTTTTGAGAGCAACCATCCTAGATTCGTTAAGGTAAGGATGATTTGAAGGGAGCTGGGGATATGAAAGTTTCAGATAATTGCAAAGGGAGAACAAGAAATTATCAGAGAAAAAGAGACTGAGCATCAGTCCCCAGGTTGCATCTGCCACTGAAATCTGATTATAATACCAGCCCTGGATGATGCTCCCCAGCAGTGCTGGTCCACAACAGGAGATGGACACTGGATTCATCTGGAACTAAGTTTATACCAACCAATGGGGTTATGGCAAGAGTAAGTCTAGCACCCCTACTGGTGGTTCTGAGGTACTGAGAAGTCTATTGCCTTTTGGCCATGAGCCTGGATATGATGAGAACTCTTGGTTATCAAGTTGACTGCATGAAGAGATGTCTCCAGGATGAGTGAGGCGAGTCTGTAGGAGAGCATTACCAGAGAAGCTGGACAAGGAGAAAAACAAATGAAGGAAAAGGACAGGCCATGAACGTGAATACAAAATCACCACACAGGCTGGGGTACATGTCGGGCTACAAGAAGGAGCCATGTCTTAGTTTCTGCTGCATTGTTGCGAAGAGACACCATGAACAAGGCAACACTTAGGAAAGAAAGCGTTAATTGGAGGCTTGCTTACAGTTTCAGAAAAGGGGGTGGGGGAAGCTCCCAAACACCTGCAGTTCTGGTCTGAAGTGGTGCTCACCTGACTCACTCCACTGGGAAGCAAGACCTCCCACGGCCAGTTCTTTACCTCCCCCCCCCACCCCCGCAGGCTTCACATCATTTAAACACCAGCGTAAGATGGCTGCCACCCACACTGTTTACTCCCTAGTTCTTCTCCTTGCCTGGCCCGTCATGTTGTCACCCCCTGAAAAATCCCAAACTCTGAGGCTCTGGTTGTAGCCAGATGGCTTTCACACATGGTGTGACAAATCCCAGCAACTCATCCATTACTGTCACCTTGGGGGAAGCAGGGGGCCATCCATCCTTCGTCCTGCCTCAAAGGAAGAAAGCTGATGAGATCACCCAAACCCAGTAGCCACAGGCTCAATGCAATCAGGCCAAGACTCGCTGCTTAGGCCCCAGCTCCACCTGGATTCAGGGCAAAGGCAGCTTGAAAGAACTTTTTTGTTTCTGTGTTTTTACTTTGCAGTCAAGCCGCAGTCAGTGAGACATGGGGAGGTTTCTTCAAGGATACTAAGTTTTCCCCTCTTTTCAATGTGAGCAGGTAAATGGAACATCTATGACTTAGATTCAAGTCTAGGCCAGTTCTCAGAAGATCAACTCCTCCACCTCACCCATGGTAGTTAAGAGATAGGCATGAAGGATATAATCCTTCTCTGTTAATAAGAGGGTCTGTGAGCTTGCAAGTGAAAATCACTTAAGGCAGGGAGCCCTGGGGTACTGAGAGTTGTTGGGTGATGGCTTTTTTTACAGAGCAGAGCATTTCTTTAAACACTCGGGAGGAGATGGACCACTGACGAGGCTACCACAATGACCAGGGATCCCAACAAGGATGAGGGTGGTGCCAGGGCATTGCTGAGAGCTATGTAAAACGTAAACCAGAAACATCTAGTGATGAGCAGACTGTGAGAAGGAGAGAGAGTATGAGGGCCACCCCAGGCTTCTGCCTGGTCTTAGCTTGAACTTCCACAAGAATGTTCTGAGGGCTGTAAGAGGGTGCATTTACTGAGGCCAATTTCTGCTCTACAAACTTCCCAACACAGTCAAATCCATTAGTGGGAAGTGGCTGAAGAGAGTGAGGGAGCAGGAAGGCACGCAAAGCACTTTCTAGAAGCTAACCTTAAGTTAACAAAAGGGACTGACAGTTTCTTTCGGAAAATCAGATGATCTGAGAAGAAAATAATGAGTTTGTTTTCATGAGAGGGTGTGCTGATTGCCAAACAGTGAAGTCGATGCTAACAAAGGAGGAAGCTGTCATGCGCTTGACCCTGCCCATGAGGTTCTGACACAAGAGTGCACCTAGCACAATGTCTGCCATGCAGTAAGCACCTGATCCACTTGCTATGTGGTCATGTGGCCCAAAGTACAGATATTATCTAAACAGATACCCTAGGTGTCATGTTCCAGAAAAGAGGAGCAGGTTCACAAATACTGTAAAAGCTCTGAGTATCTGAATGCTGAAAGATGCCATTGCTCTAAAGCACCACATCACACAGGCAGCAAACACACACATACACACTCACACTCACACACAACCTCACTTAAAAAGAAAAAAAAAAAAAACACCAGATAATACTAGCTCAGCATTCCATAGTGCCCGGCTGGTTGGCCCAGCTCACAAACCAGCAACTCAAAGGCCGGGAGTTTTCTAATACGAGTCATGCTTTTACCTTTGACTTTTTCAAAGCCCACTTTTCTGCAACCTCGTCACCTGAGAGTGACCTCCAGGATGGATCTGGTTTCCCACTGGGAAGTAGAATTTTGAATCACTGCTCAATACCTGAATGTACGTTCCGCATTTTCTCTTTATAATCGTTCGTTTTATGCTCCTCAAGACACAGATTAGTAAATAAAGAAGATGCCTGGTCACACTGGTGAATTAAATTTGCTAAGGAAATCCTAGGGCAGAGTAACCTGTGCATTCATAAATGCAGAAGAATTCTCTTTTTCCATGTCTGGTTTGAGCAAATATGCATTTTCCAAAACTGACAATGGCTGTTTGGTCTTATATATTTAAGTGTACGTGTTCAAGTTTTATAATTATCTATAGCAGAAGTATGCTATTTATGTAATATGAAGGATTTTATCATCCCCACTTTCTTGATATTATATAGCATGGCCAATTTAAGTGCTGCTTCAAGTTACAAAGGAAATAATGATCACATTCTATGGCTAATTCCTGCTGAACTGTGAGACAATAGGAAATACCAAGAAAAGGCCTGACTTCATTATAGACTTTTTAAGAGATGGGATGAGGGGAACTCTCAAAGTCTATAAAGCAAAGGACAAGCCTTATTCAGACATAGGAAGCAGCCACCACACCAAGGGGGATCACTAATAAAGAAAATGCTTTTAAAAACAAGAGTTATACTAACTAGTCAATCATCGGGGACATTTTTGTTTAAAACCCAGAAGTTTCTCTAGATTAAGTGTGTAAATTATAAATCATATTCGAAGGAGAAATGCATTGGACTAGAACAAACCACCAGCAATCTATTTATAGCAACAAGCAGAATTCTCCTTCCAAACACATGTAAGGACAAACAAAGAGTCATGTCAGCCATGACATCGCTGATGACATGTGGGTGGCACAGCCGTGGTTACAAAGAGCATCAAAAGTCAAGTGAGCTCTGCCATGTGCCTGCCACACAGAAGTGCTTGCTATGTACAGGCAATCTTAAACTTGATCATCATCTTGAGAATTTTCTAGCAATCTGTTGACGTAAACATTGGCCTGAAAAGAATTCTCTTAAGATTGCATTCAGAACTAGGTTACAATCCCCCCCCCCCTTTTATTCTCTTACGACTTTTTCGTGTCGCTTTTGGCCACTAGAGGGTGGATTCTACCTACGATCTAAACTGGATACATAGTGGGGGGGGGTCTTTAAAATTTAATCACAGAGGCACCATAAAAGGATGTCTTTTATGAAGACTATATGGTGCCAGAATATGAGGGTCAACCAATCAAATTGCATTTAAAGAAGAAATCCTATTCCCTTTAAGAACAACACTAGATACTCAAATGTTCCCTTGCTACCATTCATGACTGAATTCACCAATGTGTCCTTTGAATATAGGATATCTGCAATGAACATTACTCATCCTAAAGCAAACTAATCACCCACAGGCTCTAAAAAGATCCTTTTCAATAGAAATGCCTCTTAGTACTAATCCTGACGAGACAGTACTGCTCAAATGATCTGAAAGATGATTTTGATGAGGTTTGGCTTATGGTTTAGGCAAAGATGGGGGGGAAACCCAAGAAGAAAAAGGTTTCCCATGCTAGATGTTTCTGTGTCCAGCTAAGAGGCTGGACCAACACAGAGAACAAATGATGGAGGCTGTAGTGCAAGGAACCAGGAGATAACATGTACACACACACAATTTTATGTATATGCATAAGTATATATAATATATATAAACAAATTGTGAAGGGTTAAGGCATTGGAGCATTTTTTTCAAAAGATTAATTGCTTTTCATTTATTTCACAGTTGATTAAATTTCATTTTAATAAACTGACCTAATCCTAAAATCTGAAATCTGAAATGCTCCAAAAAATTGAAATATTCCCAGAGTCAGCATGATAGCACAAGTCAAAAATTTCTCACCTAACCTCATGATGCATTAGAGGCAAAGTGCACATAATTATTACAAAATATTACATCAGATCATTTATAGTCTCCTATAGAAGTATGGAAAAAATTAAAAATTATTGTTTGGATAAACCCTCAAAATTTATCATTATGTGCCTCCAAATATCCCAAAATTAAAAAGATCTTAAATCCAAATCACATTTAGTCCCAAGAATTTAAGGTGGTGCTACTCGGCCCATATATATACCTTGATGTGTCTCCACTTACTGCATTGTAGTAGAGGTTCTCGTGGCACAGTTCCTAGGCCAGCAAGCAACAGATTCCCCTGAGAATGTGTTATAACGCAAGTCCTTAGGTCCTCCTGAGACTCAGAAACTCTCAGGGTGGGGCTCAGGCCTCTCCATTTACAACAGGCTGACTGCGTGGTCCCCTCAGCACCACGTAGAATCAGCTGGACTCTTTCTAGAGTCTTGGAATGATGTCTGCAGGGGTTGGCCTGTGTGCTTGTCTGTGAGGGATTATCTGATATAGGAAGACCCAACCGAGGGTGGGCGGCCCCAGTTCCTAGGCAGGGTGTTGCAAACTGTTCTGAGTGAACTCAGCTGGCTGAGCACTAGGTGTTCATTTCTTTCTGCTCTTGACAGTGGCTGTGATGTGACCTGGGGTCTTAGTCTTCTCCTTAGTGGTGGTTTTGCTCAGCAACTAGACTCCTTTCCTGGCTGTCGGTGTTCTGTAAGTTTTACCCCTAAAATAAATACCCCTTTAAATCCAAAATGGTGTGTGATTGTTTTGCGCATTAAACCTGTCTTTAAGACCAGGCGGTGGTGGCACACACCTTTAATCTCAGCATTTTAGAAGCAGAGGCAGGCATATCTTTGTGAGTTTGAGGACTGCCTGGTCTACAAGAGCTAGTTCCAGGACAGGCTCCAAAGCTACAGAGAAACCCTGTCTTACAAAAACAAAAACAAACAAATAAACAAAGACAAGTCCAGGAGCTGGAGCAATGGCTCAAAAGGTTGGAGCACTGGTTGCTCTTCCAGAGGACCTGAGCTCAATTCCCATCATCTGAAGTGCAACTCACAACCATCCATAGCTTCAGTTCCAGGGACCCAGGACCCTCTTTGACCTCCATGAGCACCAGGCATGCATGATATACACAGACATGCATTCAACCTAAACACACACACACGTAAAATAAATACAAATTTTTAAAGGATCTGTTAGTCAACTCCTATAAAGCCAAGTAGACGTTTAAAGAAGAGGACTGTGGCATCACACAAGAGGTACTGAGTGAGAGCTCGGAGCATCATGGTGTCCTGTACTCGCCATTTGATGGTGGGCTACAATTAAAAGAAAGAAAAGGAGAGAGGGAGGGAAGGGCCATGTGTCAGTCTTCTCCAGGTGAACCCGAATGCTCTGAATCTTTGTTAAAACAGAGGATATTCTGTAGATGCACCGGCAGCTACTGTGAGCTTTCCAAACTGAAAATTATGGGGTACAATGGCAAACAATAAGGGAAATGTGGGGCATTTTCCTCGGCCTTTGTACAAATCCAACCACTGAAGGCTCTTCAAGAATATTGAAAGCTAGAAGACTGAAAAAATAGGACATGTAGAACAACATTCATGTTTGTTACCTAATATGAACTCTGGGGTTGAGCCTAGAGTCAGTCACAAGATGGATATCACCAATGATACCACACTGTTACAGGGTCTCCAATGCTAAAGTTCCAAGGTCCAGAAGAGCCACTGTTATTAACAATGATGGGTGATCATTTCTAGAGAGACTAGACTGTGGGCAGCTTGGGACATCAAAGCTATCTCAAGGCAGAAGACTAAGAGCAACAAAAGTAGGAAGAGAAAAGAATATGTCAGAGACCGTGGCATTTCCAGAAGATGTGAAAAAGACCTAGGCTACCCATATTTCACAGTAATCAATGCAGGAGACTTTCAGAGATTTGGAGGACGAGAGAAATTAAGAGTAGGTATCAAAGACCCCAGAAGTGAGAGATGCCAGTCAAGAGGAACTCCCCAAGCTGATAGACAGTGCATCTGTCATGTGACTGTGTCTGTAGCCTCTGAGTCATAGAAAGACAAGCTCCTGTATTTAAGTGAACCCAGTAGACATCAAGCCAAATACAGTCACAAGTTCCCAACCCAGGTTGCCCTCGACAAAGCAGCTCACAGATGGATCTTCAGAGTGGGCTGGAGAGATGGCTCAGAGGTTAAGAGCACTGGCTGCTCTTCCAGAGGTCCTGAGTTCAATTCCCAGCAACCACATGGTGGCTCACAACCATCTGTACTGAGATCTGGCGCCCTCTTCTGGCGTGCAGGCATACATCGAGGCAGAATGTTGTATACATAATAAATAAATAAATCTTTAAAAACAAAACAGAGTGAAGCAAAGACAGGAAGGAAGTGGGGGGAGGTGGTCCTAACTACTTACGAGAGTACTGCTTCCTGTAGTGTTACACTGAGAAGCCTCTGCCCTGGGATGGAAGAATTTTGTCTAAGAGTCACTCACTGACCCACAATCAAGGCTGCCTGCAATCCAGGAGTCCAGGTTTTTAGGGGCAATGCTGAGAGAGGAGTCTGAGAATTTGTTCTTGTAATCGTTCAGCCAAAGTAAGAGTTGAAGAGGCCGAGATCACAGCTAATGAGGGAGCAGGGTTCCACAACTAGGCTTCCAAGAAGTCTAGCCTTTGGTCATGAACAGCCTGTAATATCGAGCCAATACAAATGAACATGAGAGTTCCACTACCTCCACTTCCTGCCATCTGGACTCTAGATACCTCGATTTCTTTAAGAGGAAACACGTCAGACATTTAGCACAGCATCTACATGAAGTGAATTCTCAAGAGATGGAAGCAGCTCAAGACACAGTCAGCCCAGTTAAGGTCAACGCCCCACTTCACAGAGCAAGTCTGTATGGCTAACGACTCTCAATTTGATGGGCTCATCTGAGGGAGCTACAAAGACAGCCAGCACTCAGAGACTCCAGAGAAATTCTTCATTTTTCAGTCCTTATTACCCTCGAAGAATAAAGATGACCATTTAACCCTGCTTCTTATTTATTCTGAGGCAGCAGAGGCTCTGGGCCCTGAGCAGCTACATTCAATCTTTGTATCATCCCCCATGTAGGGGAGTCAAGGGCAGAGAGATGACAGCCATGGGCCTCACTCCACAAAGAATGATGAATCAGGAAGTACCTCCCTTACAAAGCTCTAGCCAGCCCCTGGCCCTTAACTCTTTATCGCCTCAATCGGGAAAATATAATGTTCAAGATGCTGAGTAACCCTTAAATCTTTGGACAATTCAGTGTGCACATGTAATTGGTGAGGAAGTAACTGGCAACTGAGTTGACAATAGAAACGGAGCAAAGATAATATTCAGCATCTTATTGTTACATGGTTATTGCTACCTTGGGTTGTTTGGTTTTATTCCTGGAGCTTGAGCCTACATCCTCATATACACTAGGCAAGCGCCCTACAACTGAGCTATCTCTTCAGTCCTGCTTTGCCTTTTCATTTTGAGACAGGATCTCAGTTGTTCGCCCAGGCAAGCCTTGAACCTATGATCATCCTGTCTCAGCACCCCAAGTAGCAAGGATGATGAGCATGTATTAACAGGCCCAAGCTAATGTTTGTCTTTTTATGTCTTAGACAAAATTCCAGTTTGGTCTTGTTTCATTTTACTCTGCCATGGCATCTCAGCGATGTCTGGCATCATCATGCTTATCTTGATGTCCAGCAGGAATCAATGGGACTCCATGCCGTGTGCACTAGGCCAGCTCCTAACAACTCCAGGTTCTACCTAAAAGTGATAGGCAAGATATCTTCCCACATTCTCAATTCCATCTGCATTTCAAGGTAGATTAAAACTGTTTTTATTTTTGGGATTTTTTTTTTTTGCCCTGCAGTGGATAGGCTCTGAAGAATGAGGCAGGTTCCCATGAACAAAGAGGCACATGATTAAACAGGCCTTCCTTCATTTCTTCCTTTTGGGGACCAAAAGATAAAAACAGGCAGCACATTTTGGAGGATGAAAGAGGAAGGATGTCACATGATTGGGACCTACACAATGCATACTGCTCATACGCAATCCATACCTCTCATGAACAAGGAGCTGGAACAGATCCCAGCATGTCAACACAAGTACTGTCTTTGTCCCAGTAAACCAGAGGAAGTCCCTTGGCTAATAGCGATAAAAGTTGCCCACTGGACTTATCCCAGAATCTGAATGTATCCAGACACTCATTAGCAAGACAAATGACGTTCTATCCTTATAGGTGTGTTAATTTCATTGTTGCTGTTCAATTAGGATATGAATATCCTAACCATTAGGTCTCATCTTTATTCTGCTTACAGGTGGTACTATCTGAATACTGATGTGGTCAAGCCGAAAACCACAGTAGGAAGTGACACCTGCTGGGTCTTATGCGCCACATAGCAGAAAGGCAGCCTACAGGTGAGGCAAATGTAGAAAACAGAAACAAAACAGCATCTGAGTCCTATGATTTCGAAGGACAAGAGCAACAGGATTTCATTTGGAAGGAGCCTTATTTTATTTAGTTTGCTGTCTGGATGATATCATTGGTTCACCGCCCCCTTGGTGGAGAAGAACTGGCTGGGAAATGTGGCCAACATCCTACCCAGGTCTAGGAGTCTAAATGACTGCCATTGAGATTACAGTCATGACAGACATTATTTTTTTTTCTTTTTTTCTTTTTTTTTTTTTTTTTTGGTTTTTCGAGACAGGGTTTCTCTGTGGCTTTGGAGCCTGTCCTGGAACTAGCTCTGTAGACCAGGCTGGTCTTAAACTCACAGAGATCCGCCTGCCTCTGCCTCCCGAGTGCTGGGATGGGATTAAAGGCGTGCGCCACCACCGCCCGGCTTGACAGACATTATTCTTAAAATTCTAATTTGATATGTTTTTTTACACACAAGCTACTCTAATGGCTTACACTTTCAGCTCTTTAAGCTAGCTTCACCTGCGGGGGGGGGGGGGAGACAATCCAACAAGCACATGGGGCGTGCTCATTCAAGAGCATTGGGAAGCCAAACCCCTCAGAAGAAAGCTGAACCCAGTTCCTTCCAGTCGGCCACTGCTGCTGATGCTGGTTATCTGCAGCACTGACTCTAAAATGCAGTCTAAAAGATGCCACCATTGTACCTAGTCATGAGATGTCGTGGCTCCACCTGCAATGGCCACAGTGTGCCCTTGACACACTCACACCTAATACACACAGTATTTCCAAGACCTCGGTTCTCCAGCCTCTGGGAGATTTCAATTGGCAATTTAAAAAGAAAAAAAAAAAAAAAAGAGTGGCCTGTCACTTAAAACTGTCACTGGGAGATGACATTTCAGCAATTACTCAGTGGTGACATTTTATTATTTAGTATTAAAGTGCCGTCAGAAGCCCTGGGAGCCCTAAGCTAAAATTGAAGCTTGAACATAGAGCACCTGACAGACCTGATTCACAGCCGTCAGAATAGCATGGTTGGTTTCTTTGTGTGGTTTTTTTTTTTTTTCAGATGAGAACTAATTGCCAATCTGGTATGATTTCAATCTGCTGCCATTTATGAGACAGGATCTGTTCGCTCTCTCTAAAGATGATCCAGCCCACCACTCTGCAGCCAGACACCCAATTTCACCCATTCTTATAAGACTCGACTATTATGCAAACGAGTGGGAAAGCAATTACATGCTCCAAAAAAATTAAGACGAGAAATTTCCCATTCACAGGCCTGTCATGTTCACTTTGTCACACGTAAATCCCAGCCAAGATGACTGAAGGCCCTTTTTCATTTCACATAAAGTCGCCCAACCACCTAAGAGAGTATTCCTCTGGAAGCAACTAGATGTCCCAAATTTGATGAGTGAGCCCTCACGGGATCAATCCCAGAACCCCTCTGGAGGCTACATAATGAATGAAGGTATTATGGGATAGAAGATGTGTTTTCTGTGGGCATTCAAGGCTACTTAGGGATGATTCTGGACCACAGGTGACTACCAATCTAAATGTTCCAGGTAGACACAGGTGAAACCCTACCAGAGAGGAGTAAAGCAAGTGAAATAGAAATGATGTCTCAGTTCACCTTGCCTCAAAAGATGCTACTGGAAACCCCATGAATGGTGAGAAAGGTTGGAAGGATAGCCCCTAAGACCACACAAACAGAGGAGCTGCACTGGATCCTCCCTCAAGCTTCCTACCCAAAGAGGAAACTGAGGCCCAGGGTGCTCTGTGTCTTATGTCTGCAGTGAATAGACAGAGGCATGGCCTTCCTAGTGCTGCCAACTGCTCTCCCAGAGTAGAAAGAGAAACGCTGAGTGATATATGTTGTATGTTTCTGCTTAGGATAATCTCTCTCTCTCTCTCTCTCTCTCTCTCTCTCTCTCTCTCTGACACATACACACAGACACACACACACAGAAAGAGAAATTTATCTTCAAATAACTATAGTCCACTTAAAATTTTTTTAAGTACTATATACGCCAGAGACTTTCATATGTTTAAGACAGGAATTCAAAGGAGAAAATGAGGTTGTTTTCTGGTCTGCCCTGCTTGGGTCTTCTCTGTGAGGCTTGTAGGGAAAGAGGGTGCTCACAGGCAGGTGATTAATATGGAGAAACTCCTAATAGCAATAGTTCACTTCCAGTTGCCGTTAAAGGGGGATGACCCCATGTGCTGGGACATCTCCAGAGAACTTAGGCATGGTGAGTCCTAGTCGCGCCAGGTATGAGATCTGGTTCTGTCCAGTAAGATGGCACATTCTGCACACAGAATGCTGTCCTAGGGGTGCGTTCACCAAGTAGGAAACGGTACAGCTCTGCTCTGCCTCCTTCTTCTGCGTGCAGCTCTGCAACATGTGGGCTTGGGTTCTCGTGCCTGAAAGTCAGGTCCAACATGCTACCATGTCAACCAAGACTTCCCCAGAGAAAGATGATGAAGACTTAGAAAAGACAGAAACATCACATGGGGAAATGGGGTTATTTCACTTTGAGGTTTACAGGGAACCCCCAACTATTACTTTGCTCATTAATTGTACCTGTCAGGTTAGGTAGATGATGGCATCCGGATATTTTACCTACATATATGCCTAAAGGCGTTTTCTCTCAGATGGTATTAAAATTTACAAAAGTAGTCTCTGAGTAGAGATGACCATGTACTGTGGCCAGGAATCATCCTGGCTCTTGGAGGTCCAAAGAGCAAAGATTCCAGTTCTTGCAGATGAAGGATTTTTAGCTTCAAAGCCCAACACAGACGTCGCACTGGTTTTGCAGCCTGCCAGCCTCCCCTACGGGTTTTGGATTTGCCAGTCCCCACAATTGCAAGAGCCAGTTACTTAAAATAAACCCCAGTGTGTGTGTGTGTGTGTGTGTGTGTGTGTGTGTGTGTGTGTCCTGCTCCTCTGGAGAATCCTAGCAGTGTTACCAGGCAGATTAAACAGCCCCTCCTCTGTATTGCAGAGCTCAGAAGAAAGAAGAACTTGGCAAAATATCAGCTGCTTAGAAAATCAGAGACTTAAGAGTCTATGTGTGAAAAGCTGTGGGTCACCTTTCAAAATCTTAGCTGTGTTTCCCTTAGTTGCACTGACTCTTTTAAATGATTTGTGAGTATGAGACACAACCTTTGAAAGCCAGGCACTGGGGCCTTAGCACCAGAAGCATTGGGGTTGGAATCTGGACTCAGGCTCTCTAATGAATATGAAGCCACAGGTAGAAAAAGAATCTCCAGGGGAATTTCAGGTGAGTTTAGCCCTGAAATGTCCATAGATGTGACACATCCAGCTAAGAACCTAGGAAGACCGCCTTCCACTCAGCAATGGCTCGGAGGTACAGGTGTTGATTCAAAATCTATTTAAACACATGTACACCAGTCTCTCCCTCCTTGGGGCAGAATGTCATCTGTCACAATCATTAGTGTAGCCCTCGTCACTGAAGGATGGGGAAACATCCCAAGCAGTGCATTGTTAGGTGACTCCATCTTTGTGTAAACATCACTGAGAGTGTTCTCACACGTGCTAAGGTGGCTAAGATGTCCAGAGGCTAATCAACCCTATGGAGCAGCAGTGTATATGCGGGATGTTGTTATGAAACATCCCTGTGAGGTGTGTGATTGTGTCCCACTGTGAAGATGATGAGAGTGATTTTGTTTCTGGGGTACCAGAGAGCAGGCATCCCAGGACTGGAGCACAGTCATGGGTCAGCAAAAGTGGGTACCAGCTGGCCACACTGACTGGCCAGGGTCACATGTGAGGAGAAGTAATGTAAAGACCAAGCTCACGCAAAGACAGAGCTATAGGTATGACAGAAACGAGAGAACGGGCTACCCACGCGCTCTCTGCAGACACACTAGGAGGTTAAAGAGACATCAATGAGGACAAGTCATCACTCTGCCTTCCAGCTTTCCAAACGTCCACAATTTAAATAGCACTGTCATGAATGCAAAGTATTTCTGGGAAATACATGATGAAGCTAGTGAAATGTTCCCAGAGGAAGCCGGGTGTGTGTGACATGCTGCACACGAGTAGGAATGTTAATAGACAGCGGTGAAAGCGGACCGCATTCTGCTTTCCCTGACACGAGCATTGTGTTACAAGATTCAGTTGATTCTCAATTTCTCCATCTGCCTTCTTGCACTTTCTAATTTGCTCACAATGAATGTGAATGGGTCGAACGGGTAAAAACAAAGGCCTGTTGATAACTCTACCAAGAGTAAGTCTGACGAGTAGGTGTGCACCAGACAACAGGAAGCCACTCCTGTGTATGTCACGCTCTGTGGGTGACCTTCGGTCAGAGACAGAGATGAACTCATAAGCCGTCTAGGAAAAGCTTTGCTGTCTTCATGGAGAACCAACCTGGATCACAGAGGCACTTGTAGCTGGTTCCCACGCTGCGGCAGGTGCCGTGAGCACACGGGCTGAGGGCACAGAAGTCAACGAGCTGGGCACACGTCGGCCCCGTGAAGCCTGGGCTGCAACTGCAGGTGAAGTGCACGCCATCTATGTAGCAGGTGCCATTGTTCTGGCATGGGGACAACATGCAGGGGTCGATCTTCTCTTCACAGGCAGTGCCAAAGTATCCTGCAAGGCAGCACAGGAGGGCTTTAAAATGTTAAAGTAGGACTGGAGACGTAGCTCAGTGGGTAGAGGAAACTGCCTAGCATGGACTAAGTCCTGAGTTCAATCCTCAGCCCTGCATGAACCAAACAAGTCTTATAATCCTAGCACTAGGGAGGTCAAGGCAGGAGTTTAAGAAGTTCAAGGTTAGCCTCAAGTATTTGGCAAGTTTGGGAACACATGGGATACTTGAGGCTTTGCCTCAAAGAATAAAAATAATAGAAGATTAAAACATTTTAGCACATTTTAACTAATTCAAATATGTCACAACCCAATAAGACCTATAAGATTGGTTATCATAGATTTGGTAGCCCTATATTAAAATATCTTGTTGAAACACAAAATATAAACACAAAAAAACTTGGACATACATCGTATGTGTGGTATATGTGTGCATGGTATGTGTAGGTATGTGTATATATATATATGTGTGTGTGTGTGTGTGTATAACCTAAAATATGCCAAAAATAAGTAGACAATGATTACCTAAAAGTATGATAAGATGTAACACTAAATGTAAAAGAGAAAAAACATGTAAAATAGTAAATAATGAAGACATCTCTCACCCGTCCCTATTGTTTGTCTTCTATTCAATTTCTTGAAAACATATAATACATTTAAGTGTATAATTTCTAGATTATAATTCATTTTTCCAGGATATACAAGTTAGTGTTTTTAATAAATATATTCAGGTGTTCAACCCAAAGGATGTATGTGTGTGTGTGTATTAAAGGTTAAGTCTGGTGATGGGTAGACTAACATGATACCATCTATTCTTACAGTGCAATTCCATTTGGAAATAGTTACTAAGCACCCACATAAGTCACAAGATGAGTGAGTCACCATGGAACGACACTCTAAAAATGAAAACAGGTTCAGAAGACCATACATCATATCATGCCACTTAGTAGAAACATCCAGAAAAAGAACAAATGAAAATATTAAAAGTAGATGTGGCTGCTGTGGCTGCAGGGTGACAAGAGATTGAGGACAATGGACATTGGTGGCCATGGGTTAAGGAAACATTCAAAGATGATCCACGTGAACAGTTGCACACCTACATGGATTTACTAAAATTGATGAGTTGTGCAGTTTGGAAAAATGAATTATAATCTAGGAATTATACATGCAAGCATATTTTATGATATAATATTATGTAAAGCTGTTACACATTTCAATTTTAAATGAGATTATCAGATAAGTGATTTTGATTGTTTTCTGTACACAAAATTTGGCATTTCTCAGGCCAAAAATTATATATACATATAAGTCTGAACATCTCTTCAGTCACACAGACTTATATATTTAACAGTTATATGAACGTAAATGTCTTTTAATACTTCAAGACTAATTTAAAAATTTATTAAATATTGACATTTTAGAAATAAAAGCTAAGTAATACTCGTGCATACTTTTCCTTTGGTATTGTTTTCTCATCTGTTTTAGTTTATATTTATAGTCACACATAATTCCTTAGTGATATTGACAACTTCCATAGCTATTGTTAAGAATATAGTCAATCTATAAAATAAACAAAAATAGCCACAGATTTAATTATCTGGAGCACAACTCATAAGTCAGCATAATGAGAAATAGAAAAAAATTAAATTATATTTAACATTTTATAAACTTCCTTTAGCTTTCATGTTTCAGAAACACAACCAAGAATGTTCTGATAACACTTGAATTCTCCGGAGTCCCCTAGAACGGAGTATTTTCTGTCCTTCATGTATTCCATTCCACTGTGGTTAAAAAGAAGATTCTCGGGCACTCATTAGCACATGGCCACACTGTAAAGTATCCTTGTTTAGCAATTTATTTGCAAAAAATAAAACTACCTCAAACACCTTCATTTTAGAACACAATTAGTTGTTGCTGTTTAATTGGGTCTGGAAAATGCACAATGGCCATTTGAAATATTAAAGATCCAATTTCACCCTGTGTGCATCACTAATAAAGGAGTTCTTATCTTCTTAATCTGAAGAGATAGGTTTGGGAAGATAAATGACAAGCCAACCCTCAAGCTGCCTTCAATCAAAGAGAGGCACAGGGTTTTATCTTTTAACCTAGGAAGATGAAAAGATGGGTCTCTTCCTCCAAACGACTGAAAAGCTAGAACTGCTGTGTCTTCCAGACACAAGGGAGCTGGTGAACAGAGGAACTCACAGAGACGGTGGCCATGCGCACAATACCTGCAAAGGTTCAAGCCAGAGACAATTCCAGCACTGAGTTCCGGAAGTGGACATGAAGTCCCACTCCTAATCAAGAAGCTATTAGCAACTGACAGCTTCTGGGAGACCGGAGATTGGTTTTCCTCAGTAGAATGGCATTGGGTACATCGACCAGACACCAAGGCAGGCCTCACTGAAGCTTGGAAGATGTTGGCCAACACAAAATGAACTTATGAGTGAGTACATGTGATAATTGTCTTTCTGTATCTAGGTTACCTCACTCAATATGATAATTTCTAGATCCATCCATTTTCCTGCAAATTTCAAGAATCCCTGGTTTTGGTATTTTTAAGAGAGAAAAAGCATACCTTTGGATGGATAGGGAGAATACAATGATGTAGGAAGAGTTTTGATGGGGATGAATACAGTCAAAATACAGTGTATGGAATTTTTTTTTTTAAAGCAAAAGAAAAATTATGAAACATTAATGAAATTAAAAGGTACCAAAAATTGGAAAAGCCTCCCCCAGTATATTAATTGGAAGAATTAATATTGTTAAGATAGCTGTACTACCCAAAGCGACTTACAGGTTAATGCAATCCCCATCAAAATACCTATTACATTCACAGAACAACAACAACAAACTCTAAATTTCATATGGAAACACAAAGGACCTCAAGTAGCCAAAGCAACCTCAAAGCTGATGAACCAAAGCTAGATCTGCTGCAGTACTGACTTCTGGAAACACAACCGAGCCATGGTACCCAAAACAACGTGGCACCTGGACAAAAGAGGAACTTAAAAACCAAAGCAACAAGACTATAGCCCATGGATTTTCAATAAAGGCACCAAAACATTCCTGAGCAGACTAACCAAGAAAACTAGATATCCACACACAGAGGACCGACTCTGACCTCTCATCTCTTGCCTTACCAAAAATCAACTCAAAATGAAGACAAGGAGACCTGGGTTCAATGGCCACCTCTGCCCACCAATCTATTAGATTCAGGGCTAGCAATGAATCCCTCGGGCTTGTCCTGGTGTCGGGTGGAACGCAGATACTGATGATGTCTGCTGTTTGGATTTATTGTGGAGCAACTCCCAAATGCTAACTACTGGACCACAAGCACCCACATTTGTATGTGACTGCCAGAGGCCAGGTGCCTCGGTGCTGATTGCTAGGGAAAACACAAGAGTGGGTCCTGTAGTTAGGGTTGTCAGTCCAGCTGGGAGACTGGACACACTCAAAGCATTTAGAAACTAAAGGAAGAAGAGAACGCTGTGCTAATTTTGAAAATCCTCTAGCTTTGACTAGCAAGCTGCATTTCCTTTCGTTGTGCAAGCCATTGTTATCTTCTTGCTAATATGACATCCTTCTGTAAGTGACTCACTCTTCCTCAGCTGCCCCAAAAATGACCTTCCTCAGAGAACATGAATAAGGTTTTGTAACACCAGTGATGAAAAGCCAAAAAAAAAAAAAATGGATTTCCTTATGAGATATCTGACTTTGGACAAAGAATCTTATTGTTTTCCTTACCTACAAAATGCTAGGTCCTGCTAGGTGAGACTAAGTATGGAAGTACAGTGGCCTGTGGCGCCCGATAAAGGTTGGATTCGACTTGCTTTAGATGTGAGTCTTGTACTTTGTGTATAGACTCAGAGATTGTACACAGGGAAACTTGAAGGAAGCTGGACTATTAGGCAATCTCTGCAACATCATCAAACTTCATATTTTCTCAGAGTCCCCCAGGACTGTATCCCTGAACACGGCTGAGAGTGTCTTCTGGAATCAGGAGGTGGTCACACAGTTCTTTAAACACATGCAGCTACTGGGCCACCCTGTGAGGCAAAGAGGGTGAACTCTGGGGATAACAGCTGTGGGAAGTCGTACAAGAATTGCTCAGAAAAAAATCTCTTCGTAAATTCAATAGGAGTCTCTTGCAAACAGTTAGGATTTTACTATACCGACTTACTTTTATATAAGTGACTCTTATATAGAACTCATATAAACCTCATGAGTGCTATTATTTCTTGATTTCCTAGTGGGTAAGTAAACACAGGAAGATCAAGGACTTTGCCCAAAGGCACACAGTTAGAAAAGGCAGAGTCAAATTTGAACCCAGGATTCTCAAATCGAAATGTTTTAACATTCACACCAGCACATAGCAAAGAAGCCAGTAATGAGAAGAAATGGTATCATTTTGAACCCTCTCTCATTGGCTGCTGCCTAATCTAGTATCCATCTCCCAACTTCCTGCATTATACAACCTAAGTTCACATAGCTATAGGAAATAATAGCTACACTTCATAGTCTCTGCTACAGTAATATACTGACCTGTCAATTCATTCTGGGTAGTGAGATATAAGTGAAAATAACCTGAGGTCACATATGAAAAACTCCCTAAAGAAAGAGTTGGCATGTACCCTTTGCTTTCAGTACTTTATCCCTCTGACCTTCCTACCACTTAGACTACACACATATGACTGAATTCTTCCTAAATTCAGTCAAAATTATCAATCCATGGGCAAAATATTCATTGAACCACAAAAAGGATAAATTAAAATACATGGCAACATCATAGTCAAACTACTAAAAATCAAAAATTAAGAGAAAATATTAAAAGGAGTCAAGGACTAGTGAATTTTATTAATGGTTATATTAAATGTGAATGGACTATTATCTAAAATAAAAGGCAGAGATTCTTAGATTGAACAAGAAACAGCAATTTCTTTTTTGTTTCTATTGAGCTATACATTTTTTTCCACTTTTCCCTCTCATTCCCCTCTCCACTTCTACTCTCTCCCATGATCCCCAGACCCCTAATTTACTCAGAAAATTTTGTCTTTTTCACCTTCCTATGTAGATTCATACATATTTCTCTTAGTGTCCTCTTTGTTGTCTAGTTTATCTGGGGTTGTGGCCTACAGACTGTTTTTTTCTTTGCTTTATGTCTAAAAGCCACCTATGAGTAAAAACATATTATGTTTGTCTTTCTGGGTCTGGGTTACCTCACTAAATATGCTTTTTTTTTTTCGATCCATCCATTTGCCTGCAAATTTCAAGGTGTCATTATTTTTACCGCTGTGTAGTACTCCATTGTGTAAGTGTACCACATTTTCTTTATCCATTCCTTAGTTGAGGGGTATCACGGTTGTTTCCAGGATGTGACTATTAGAAATAATGCTGCTATGAACATGGTTAAGCACATGTCTTTGTGGTATGATTGAGAGTCTTTTGGTTATATACCCAACAGCAGTACTGCTAGGTCTTGCAGTAGATAGCTTTCTAATTTTCTGAGAATTACCATACTGATTTCCAAAGTGGTTATACAAGTTTGCATTCTAACCAGCAATTCCCTTTATCCCACATCCTCTCCAGCCTAAGTTGTCATCAGTTGTTTTTAATCTTGGCCATTCTGACAGGTGTAAAATGGAATCTCAGAGTTGTTTTGATTTGCATTTCTCTGATGGCTAATAAAGTTGACCATCTCCTTAAGTGTCTTTCAGCCCTTTGAGATTCGTCTGTTGACAGTTCTCTTTTAGGTCTGTACCCCATTTTTTCAATGGATTATTTGCCCTTTTGATGTCAAATTTCTTGTGTTCTTTGTATATTTTGGAGATCAGTATTCTTTCCAATGGGGAGTTGGTGAAGATGTTTTCCCAATCTGTAGAGTGCCATTTTGTCTTGTTGACCATGTCCTTTGCTTTACAGAAGTTTCTCAGATTTGGGGGATACCATTTATTAATTGTTGCTCTCAGTGTCTGTTCATCAAGGCATGGCAGTAGGAGGTAGTTAAATCCCATTGTATACACTCCGAAAGCAGAGAGAGAAACCAGTGCTCAACATGTTCTCTTTTTATTTAGATTGTGTTCTCAGTCCATATTCAGTGTGGTTCTTTCCTCATCACACTATAATTCTGAAAATTAAAGTTGTGGTTCTCTGTTAGTCACCATCTACTGTAAGAAGAAGCTTTTCTGATGGAGTTTGAGAAATGAACTAATCTATGGGTATAACAATAAGTCATTAGGAGTTGGCTTTATACTATCTTCCTTTAGCAGAGCAAAAATAACAGGTTCTCCCTAGGACCTAAAACCTGTCTAGACACAGGTTCTTGGCCTACATGATAATGCCAGGTATGAGTTGCATCTTGTGGAGAAAACCTTCTTAATTCCAATCAGGTATGGGTGCATCTTATGGATCAAAACTTAATTTCAATCAGGTATGGGCTACAACTTGTGGACCAGACCTTTTTAATTCCCATCAGAAACTGACTGATTACTCCTATGACATTTGTGCCAATATTGTACCAGTGTGCCTTTCTTTCCATGCTGGTCCTTATTTGTTGTAGGATTACATCTGGATAAGATTAATAATAACCTTTCTCCCTCCAGTACTGCTCAGAGCTCCATCCAGAACTATGAAAGCCAGACAATAAGGGTGAAGCTAAAGCATCAATGTTAGCCTGATCTCTCCATGTTCTGTCATTTAAATATATGCTGTCTTCAGCAATGGGGTCTTACCATTAAGTTCTGTGATAGCTACATCATAGGCCCTCCTCCCAAGGCTCAGGAATAATTGAGGGGAGGGGAGAGAGAAGGTTCTATGGGCTGGAGGTGGTGACTGACTATAACAGAACAATGTTTCCCAGGTGGAACAGGGAAGCCGCACTTGTGAACTATGGTGGCTATGATGGCATGCATAAGGCCGATACAGACGCAAGTCCGACAAAACTTCCTGCAGGGAAGGAAAAAGTGGTCACGAAATCCCACCCCTGACTGAGGAACTATTGGCAATTGACAGTTGCCAGGAGAAGGCAAATTCGTTTTCTTTCAGTTTGTGGACCCAGGTAGAGCCACACACCCAAGATTGTACAGGCAGCACTAATGGGACTCAATGAGTGTGTAAAAAGAGACTATAAAACTGGATGTGTATAGAATGGGGTGGATCTGGGAGGCATTTGAGGAAATTAGATACAATCAAAATATCATGTATGAAATTCTCCAAGAACTAATAAAAATTTTAGAGCGACAATTCTGAAATAACCAAAGATTAACAAACTATGTGGGAACAAAAATAGGGAGTCCTGACCTGGAGGTGATGAGAAAACTGTGTTTGTATTCACAAGCCTCCTTAGAGAGAAAGAAATGAACAGCTGTTCAATAGTATCAACCAACAAGTACAAAGAGAATGGCCACAGCAAGACCTCTCGTGTCCAATAGTTGGTTTCAAGTTGTTCCGGACACAGACAACAGGAAATGTTGGAAAGGAGACAGAATAGCTCCAGAGAAAAACTCAGTCCCTAACATGTGGAAGCAATGTCACCAGACAAGGGATTTCAAAGGACTGTTGCAAAAGAATAAAACGCAGGGAGGGGAAAGGATGGATTCAGGGGCTAAAATGAAAGGTAAACAAAACAGACTGGCAGGGGGAAAAAAACTACCAGGGAATAAAGGCTGATTTAAGAAACTAGAAACTGTAATTTATCGAGGTGACTCTGCCTTCGAATTTTGTATTTGAACCAATATCAACATGAATGCCTGCAGAATATGCATTATGAAAAAAAAAAGAAAATACCCTTGAGATACATACATGAAAACTGGGTATTTAAGACCAAAAGAAATCATTTCTGGGAAATTTTAAACTGTAAGACAATGAAGTCATTCTGTGTACTGTCAGAAATATAAATAGCTTTGCAGTATTAATGGGAGTACATGAACTAAAGCAACACTAGCAACTGGGCTGATAGCATAAAGGCAACTCACATGGACGAAGTGATGTGTCTGAGCCTGTGAAACATCTCGTTGTGCAGCTTTGGTGAGTGGTTCAGGCAACACCAGGGGGTCTTTCTAATTCTTTCCCTTTGTGAGCCCCACATCCAGCCATCAATCAGTGGGTCTTGTAGCTCCCATTACCAAAACATCCTGAACTCCAGTACCTTGTCTCTGCTCCCTGGCCACCACCCCAAAGTCACCATTATTACTTCTCTGACATGTTTCCTCTGGTGAGACTCCCTCGTCTACCTTAACCCTACAACCAATTCCCCGTGACTTATGAGACTAGCTTTCATAAATGCAAATGCTATCATGCCTCCAATCATCTTTAGAACAATATTGAATATCTCTTCCGTGGGCATCATATCCTGTGTATAATAACTCTTGCCATCCAGTCTGATGCTTTGTTCCCCAGCAACTGGCCCCAACAGCTGCCATTCAGGTTCCAGAACTACCTTTCTGGAAGTTCTTGCCAGTTCCCTGTATGTTCGTTTCTCTCTTTTTCTCCCCACCCCCTCTCTTTGTGGTATGTCCATGTCCATGTGGATGAGCCCACCCAAGTGTGTGTATTTTGTCCATGTGTGGAAGATCACATGCCAACACTAAGTATCTCCTTCTGTGGCTCTCGACCCTTATTTTTTGAGACAGTCTCTCGCTGAACCTGGAGCTCATCTATTCCTCCAGGCTGTCTGACCAAAAAGCTCGAAGGACTCACCTGCCTCCACCACACCATACCCCTGGCATTAGGTAACAAATACAACGGTGCCCAGCTTTTGCATGGGTGCTGTGAGAACATACTACAGTCCTCATGCTTGCACGATTGGCACTTTCCCTACTGAGTCGTCTCCTCAGCCCCTTTGTGTTCTCATCCATGGCTCACATATTAGACATGCTTCTCCTGACGACTCCAGCCTAGCAGAATTTCTATCACAACACCCCACTTTCTTCTTCATAGCAGTTTTTCTCATTGGAAATGGCATAACTGTGTATCGGCTCACCTGGCATCTGTCTTTCCACCCTCGATGAGACCAGGGCCTTACTGAATAAGAACAAGTATTGGCTCCCCTCATTACTGAGTCTCAGCAGCAACAAGTGCTTAGGTTATTGGAGGCACTGAGTAAATATTTGTGGAGTGAATGTGAGGATGAAAAGATGTGGAATGAGAAAATATTTTAATAGAGTAGTCAGAGAAAGAAAACTGATAAATATGGATTGGGTTTTAGAGATGGCAATGAGGAGATAGGAAAAAGATGAATATTAGTCACCAGATATTGTGATTGCAGGTTTATAAATGAATAATCGCTGAATCAAATAAAGGTAGAGAGTTTAGTTCTGAGTGTTCTCTGGATGGTACAGCAAAGTGAGGAGAAGGTTCATTTAAGAGTCATTCCTCAGTGAGGAGTCCAGAATACATGGGAGATGCTGGGAGATGCTGGGAGGTGCTAGGGATGCTGGGGGATGCTATGGGGATGCTGTGGGGATGCTTTGGGGTGCTGTGGGATGCTGTGGGGATGCTGGGGGGATGATGTGGGATGCTGGGGGATGCTGAGGAAGGTAGAAAGATGCTGGTAGATAATGCTGGAAATGCTGGGAGATGCTGCACTGTTTCTTCCCATAGATACTGGAATGATTCCTTTCATACATGAAGGGTTGGAGGGATGAACCAGGCTGTGGTTCTGGAGTCAGTAGGTGGCACCAGTTGTGATTCAAAAGAAGTGAGAACTAGACTTTGTGCTGGGTCTTAAAGAAAGCCCCAGATTTGGCTCAGGAAACAAGGAAGAGGAACAATGTTGGACTGGGAGAAGGGGTTTTGAGTAATACATATGGAAAAGTTAATTGTAAGCACATTTGTTCTCCTCCTAAGAGAGAAGACAGTTGGGTGGGATAAAGAGAAGGGGGAGTATCTAGGAAAATCAAAGCTATCAGATCCAATAAGGCTGCAGTTAAAATGTGACTTTTAGCTGGGTATGGAAGTATCCACTGCATCCCAGCTACCTGGGAGCCTGAGGAAAGACAGTCAGTCACTTGAGTTTGAGACCAGTCTAGCAACATGGCAAGACCTCAGATAAGTAGGTAGGTAAGAGATAGATAGATAGATAGATAGATAGATAGATAATAAGATAGGTGATAGATGAATAGATAAATAAATAAATGAGATGATAGATGATAGATAGATAGATAGATAGATAGATAGATAGATAGATAGATAGATAGATATTAGAGAGAAAGTAAACAGATATGACTTTAAGATTCTATTTTAGTTTCTTTTCAAAGGACATTAAAAATGATTCTTCAAAGACATTCACCTAAAATCTAAAATGATGGTCTTTTGGGGACTGAATCATAGAATGTTTTTCTTTGAGCTTGCTTGAATAGAGATGTTTCTGGTAATTCTGAGTAAATGCCTAAAATGAATTATAATGCTATATAACATCTTAGCTATCATAGAAAAGCAGATTGTAGTAAAATGCATTGGAAATGACCCATGGATTGGCAATTCCAAGTGGATGCCTGATGTCACAGTGACCAGAAGCTTCACTCAGTGCAGACTTGATTTGTAAGATAACACATTACTCATATAAATTAAATTATGATCATTCATAAATGGAGAAATTCGAAAGGAGACCAGTGGGGGGAGGAAAAAATCTTTTAAAAAAATCTATCTTAGGAGAAGCATAAGTATCAATCAACATGATGTTGATGTTAAGTCATAAAAGATGAAATTGGGTCAAAAAAGAAGATTTAGTTAATCCCAGCTTGCTCAGGGGACCTTCTGTTTCCATCTTTCTGGTGCTAGAATTACAAGTGGGTGAGCAAGCCCACCCTACATTTACATGGGTTCTGGGCATCTCGGCTCTGGTCCTCACAGTGAACATTTTAACTGCGGAGTCACCCCCCCTCCATCCCTATACACTTCTTTTGGAAAAGAAAACACTAGGGCATCATCATCATCACCCGTGCATTCATTCACCAGGCTGGAGCTCCAGGCTGCCACCTGTCAGTCTGAAGCTACCCATCAGCATGGATTTCCCAGGCGGAAGGAGTGGTGCCCAAGAGAGACAGGACTCAATCCCTCACTAAATGCCCCTACAGCTGTTGTCCTCACAGATGATGTGGGGGAGAGCGAACAAAACTCTCTACAGTATTTCTACTTAAACGATTTCAGAGACACTGGACTAGGCACATGGGGAGGAAAGTAAAGAAATAAGAAAATGAGAACTCTGGTCATAAAATGAAAACTAAACTGTATGGACAAACCACAGAAAGCAAACCTCACTCACAATTAGCAAGGCTCAGTGAAGGCTCTGCTCTGTTTCCAGAGGTGAAACTCTACACCACTTGGAAGCCAAGGGTCTTGGCTGCTAAGGTCCCTAAGTGGAGTGGTGGCTCAGGGATCCTGCCAAATGGGAGAGGAAGAAGCACATTTATTCTATCCTGTTAGGTTTATGGGAACATGTTGTAAGTTCTTATATAAATACACACAATTTTATGTGGTCCTCAGAGAATGCTTTCACCAAGCCATTATCCACTTTAGAATACTGCAGACTGCAGCCCACTCCCAGAATGGTGTGATACCTAAACACATATTAGGTGATGTGTCTAGTTTCTGGACAGGATATATAAGCTCAGATGCAACTCCTGTACCATGTGTTGTGAGCTTCTATAAACCCTTTGAGGTACAGAGCATTCCCACTGAAATTGGAGTTGGACAAGAGGGTTTATACGGTTAGGGTACTCCAGGCTGTAAAACTTTGGAAAACAAAATAGTTTGGATAAAGTCATGGAGCTTGTTGTAAGACCTCTAGGCTAATATAAAGGTCTAGATCCCAGGCCTCCTCTAGTGTTGCTTATACTTTCCACTGTGATTATTACCTAAAACAAAATATATGTATGAATTTATCAAGAGACTCTTAAAATGATATATTGGTATCAAAGACATTTATAAACAAGGTCCCTTAAAGGTAGTAATTAGTTGTCAAGATCCTATAACCAGGAGGCAGGAAGAGATATAGTTTTATATGACTCCCCCAATGTGCCATGCCTAATTAATAGTCATTATTCTAGCTAATTTATTCAGTACTCCCTACTTCCCATGCACAGAGCTAGGGTCTGGTATTCTTCACAACCCATGCGCTGGTAGCATCCTCATTTTGAAAAGGAAAATGAGCCTCAGAGATACAAAGACTTTGGAGTCTAGACACAGATCTAAGCAGTATGAAGATGGAGGTGGGTCTCGTATCTTATCTGTTGCTTTCATTGGTTAACTAAGAAAGAAAACTGCTTGGCCTGATAGGACAGAAAATTAGGTAGGTGGAGTAGACAGAACAGAATGCTGGGAGAAAGAAGCCGAGTGAGGCAGTCGCCATGATTCTCCCATCCGACACAGACGCAGGTTAAGAATCTCCCTGGTAAGCCACCAGCTTGTGGTGCAACACAGATTATTAGAAATGGGTTAGATCAATATGTAAGAGCTATCCAATAAGAGGCTGGAACTAATGGGCCAGGCAGTGTTTAAAAGAATATAGTTTCCGTGTAATTATTTCGGGTATAAAGCTAGCTGTGCAGGCGGCCGGTTGCCAGGAATGTAGCCTGCCGTTCCTATTACAACAGTGTGACCCTAAAATCCATACTGAAAACCACTTGGCTCAGTAGCCTCACCATTAAACCAAGGTTTGGGAGCCTTCTGGGCCAGAGAACAATACCCCATGTTCATGCCAGATGGGGATGCTTCAGCATCATGAGTTTAAAACCAGAGCTGCAGGTTACAGTCAGTAGATAGAAGATGAAAGTCTCCACTAAATTGCAGTGTTTGCCTTCATGGTGACGCAGCAAGAGGGGTCCACACAAGTCCTATGATCCATGATTCCATATACAAGGGGTTTAATGTTTGTAAACTTTTAACACCACCAATGTTTTAGGTTCACTGGATGAAAAGAATGCTTTTTGCAAATATCACATGAAGCCTACATTTGTACTTGAGTCTCGGGCTACTACAAGCCTCCTGTGACAGACATGCTATGAAGATTCTACTCTGCACCATGGGAATGGTCATACCTACAAGCACAATGAGCATCCTTTATGGCTAAGTGCTTTAATCATTACTGCATATTTTTATTCCTATTAATCTCCCTGGTGTCTTTCAGCTTTCCTAGAGAGAGCTGGGAGGCTGAGGTTAAGATGTTGCATGGATAGATGAACGAATGGATGGATGGATGGATGGATGGATGGATGGATGGATGGATGGTAGCATCTAGACTGTATTTGCATATTTCTTAAACATATCCACACATTGAAAAGTCAGGATTTAATTATAGGGTATACATAACCAGAAATCTTCAGAATTAAAATCCATATAGCTTAAACATTTAAAGATCTCAAAGTTCCAAACTAAATATGAGATATTCTCATGGGAAGGAGTGCAAATAACCAGAAACCTTCAGAGTTAAAATTCACCCAGTTTCAAATTAAAGGATCTCAAAGTTTTGAACCAAACACAAAATAACACTGAAGGAAAGTACCATAGCCACAGGCTAACATACCAGGCTTCTTTCCTTGTCTTTGCCATTGTTAGCACTCAAGTGGTAAAAGTAAATTTAAAAAAAGTTTGTTTTGACTTTTTTACCATCCCTTTTATAATTAGAATGAGATACTTTTTAAATATGAACCTAGGAAAGGTAAGTAGAAATTCAAATTAAAACCAGAATTCAGAGGCTGGAGAGATGGTTTGGTGGTTAAGACCTTGTACTTCTTCTACAGAGAACACTGATGTGGGAGGTCCTTCTGTCTTGGTTAATGAATAAACAAACTGCCTTAGCCTGTTGATAGGACAGAACTCAGGTAGATGGGCAAGACAGAACTGAATGCTGGGAGAAAGAAGGACAAATTCAGAGAGGAACACCATGGAGCTGCCAGAGACAGACTCTGTGAATTTTACCTGGTAAGCCACTGCCACATGGTGATACACAGATTAATAGAAATGCATTAAATTAATATAAGAGTTAGCCTAAAAGAAACTAGATCTAATGCACCACGCAGTATTTTAATAAATATGGTTTCTGTGTGATTATTTCAGCTCTGGACAGCCAGGACAAGCAAGCAGTTCCCTGCATCAGAACACAAATTTAGTTCTCAGCTCCCACACTGAGCAGCTCACAATTTCCTGTATTTCCAGTTCCTTGGGATCTGCTGCCCTCTTTTGGCCTCTTTGGGCATCTATACTTACACATGCTCATTCTCACATACACATACACATAATTTAAAATGAATAGCATATTTTCAAAAAGAGGATTCAGCAATGAAAGACAAACATGTTAGTGTCAGAGATCCGTGCACACAGATACACCCCAAAAGACAGAATTAGTGGTGGTAACACAGCTGTCTCCCTAGTGCCTGATTCTGAGCTGTGGGAAAGGCATTTCAAGAAGGCTGATGTCAGAAGACAGCTCCCAGGAAAGACTTCACCCATGAATGCTCATTGATCAGATGGAAAAAGGATCCTTGAAGGGAAAGGGAAGAAGGAAGACTGGGTGAGAGACACCAGCAGGCTGTGATGAAAGCCCCATCCACAGGAAAATCCCTGGCCCCATAGATTTCTGACCTGAAGAAGCCTGCTATGAGCAGATTCCATGATTCTTTTCTAAAGAGAGGATCTCCTTGTCCAGAATGAAGAACTGAACTAGGAGACAAGGGAATAAGCTTTAGAACCCAGCAAACTGCATTTACTTCACTCGCGTTCATGGCAGCAGAGCGTCATGAAAAATCAGCATCAGGGCAGCTGCACACAGGAGGTCACAGCAGTGTGACAGTGTGCACAAGATGCATGCAAGCCCAAGTCAGACCACATCCCAGCATGGAAAGGGGAAGTCGGGCCATAGACCTATCGGCAATTATTAGCTCCTGGGAGAGGGAGAGTTTTCACTTCGAGAGTAAAGCTCCTGAGTTGGCCATGGCAGGTCACATATCTAAGAACATTTTGGCAGCACAAATTGGACTTGAAGTTTTTTGGTTTGGGAGGGGGTTGGGATTTTTTTGGTTTTGTGTTTTTGGTGTGTGTGTGTGTGTGTGTGTGTGTGTGTGTGTGTGTGTGTTGTTTGTTTTGAGCATAAAGTTAGTGGACGGTGAAGTGTGTGTGGTCACAGATCTGGGAAGAGATGGAGAGTGAACGCGGTTAAAATGCATTGTACCAAATTCTCAAAGAACTAATAAAAATAAAAATTATAAGCACCACAGGTGCTGGGGTGTAGCTCAGTCAGCAGCTTGTCCTAACATGCATGGAATCCTGGCTTCAATCTCCAGCCCTGCATGAACCAGGGGGTGATGTACGTTTGTGGGAGGAAGCAGTGAGTTCAAAAGTTCAAAACCATCCTCAGCTATATAAAGAACTCGAGGTCAACCTGGGAGACAAATCCTGTCTCAAAATATATATATGATAAAAATACACATCATAGGACTTACTTTAAAGAATGTGTCCAGAGAATATTAACGTGGTTAAAGAGCACTGGAGGCCAGCCACCTGCCTTCCAGTTTCCGGCTACATGACCAGGAGCAAGCTACGTGCCCTCTTCCCAGACTATTAAATAAAAATGGTGAGGAGTATGGAAGAGAGATGGGGTAGGGTAGTGGTTAGGCAAATATTGGCAAAGTACAATGTATGGGACACTAACATTTCTCAATAGAAGACAGACCACTTTGTAAAATGTTTGTCACCAGTTATGTTTTTGCTATAAAGCTTCCAGGCCTTCCCATAGCCATTTCCATCTTCACTGAATAAAAAGATGTCTCACTGAATAAAAATATTTCTGGAAAACTCACACTCATCCTTTTGATTCCTGAGTGCCACAGTTTCCACAGCATGGAACATTCACAGGGCCATAGGATGAATAAGGATCTTAGATGTGGTACCCATGGCTTAGACAACTGTAGGTGAATGGCTCTTATTTAGACTTAGCCAATACTTCTTCCTCAGTGGCATCTTGTTGGAATGAGCCAAGGACCCCTCAAACACATCTCTAAAACACCTCTAAAAACATCTCTAAAACATCTCCATTTCTGTTCCCTCCATTGGGGAAGACAACCTACTGGAAAGTGATGGAAGCCACAGATTCCTGCCTCTCTGCCCCTGCCCTTCCATGTCAGTCCTTCCCGAGAGGTCCTGTCTTTGTCCCCTGAACTTCTCTCACACACATCAGCTTCTTGCTTCAATTCCAGGGAGTCAGCTATTTCCTGGATCTCTGCAACTGTCCCCAGTCCTTTCTCCTGATTTCCACTCTCCTCTCGCTCCATGTTCAATACTGTCCCAGAATGAAATGATCAAATCACTTGGCTTAAATTTGCTAGTGGTTTAATGGTAATTAATGATGGAGCAATAACAAAAATCTCAAATATTTATTGAGAGCATGTCCAACCTCTGTACAGTACACGTTTATCTGCATGAGATTTTATTAAAAATGAAAGGAGATGCTTTGAATCCCTTACCCTGTGAAGAACACGTTACCATCTTGTAGCTGCAATACTGAAGCCACAGAAGGCAAGTTACTTGTCCGTAAAATAGGAGGTAAGCTGGATGTGAACCCTAAACTTCTGCCTCCCTCCACTCCAGGATGAAGTAGTAGTGCCTTGCCTGCAGCCCAGGAAGCCCTGCAAGCCTTGCCCTACCCCTTTTCCACAAACTACCTCCAAGCCCTCATCTTAGCATCGCCTCTGTCCTCAGGTCTATACCAAAGACACTGTACCTGGGAGGGACCTTTTTAGCTGCTCCAACCATCAAGGTCCACTACCTAGTACAGCACCTGATGCATAGCAAGTACTCAGGAAAGTCTCTGCCAAGAAGGAAAACTACATGAGTGAAGGCTAAGTCCCTAGATTCTAGTTCAAGCTGTACAGTCTCTCCTCTTTAAGCCTCTGGAGCTTTCTTGGACCTCTCTAGTAAATACCAGAAATAGAAAAGCATTTGGGAGTTGACTAAACTCTTGCGCAGAAATCCCATGTGAATTCATAATGTCCCAGAACCCTGACCTTGACTGAAGGTAAAGTCTAAAAAGGGGTAGGTGGCCACTGACTCATCCGGAGTGTGACAAAGCTTTGCAGAACTGCAGAGCATTCGTAGGCAAGGAACAAAGGTGCTGCTTGCTCAGCCATCAGCCCTGGTATGCTTCCAAGTCTCCCTGTTTGTCTGCACTGCCCAAGGAAGATAAAGGCAAGGCTCATAAAGAACGTGGTCCCCCTTCACTATGGGAGTCACATGCATTACCAACACACAAAATTGGGATTGGGCTGGAAGTCAGTCATTCTGTCCATGCTCCTTCCTGGGTGAGTAGGAATTGAACCAAGGTGCAGCTCACAGGAACCCTGTATTAGAAGAGGGCTGGGCTCTTGGCCAGGGGCTGTTGAAGATGACTGGATGTATGGAGATATTGCCTTCTGTGTGGGCTCTGCGTTGCATCTCTGCAGAATATGAAAAGCTACATAGTCGCCTATGTTGTGTCTGTGAATCAGGAGCCGACGTGACAGTTTTAAGCACTGAAAAACTACTACAGCATTGTTCTTATGCCATTAAGGGTTTAAAGTCATCCCCTCACAGCAGAAATGGGAGCAAAATCGCTCCCAATGCCAGGTTCTACCTTCCATCACCTGCCTGTCTCTTTCCTAACAGTAAACCCGTCTTTTGAAATAAAAACAACCCTAAAGTGAGGACTCTCCAGGTGGCTTAATTTTCCTAAGCCATCATAAATTTGCCATAAAGCACAAAGAAGGCAAACTTCATATCGGTTGTTTTTAATGTGTATTTGTATGGGACCTAAAACAAGTCAAGCAAAGTAGAAATCTTGAGTGGAGTTTTACTATTGGGTTCTATTTTATCACGCTTACTCATTATATATATAATTATATCTATCACTTACTCATTTTATATGTATATGTCAATATACATATGTCAATATGTGTATAAGGGTCAAATTTTGGAGATATGCATGTGTGTGTCAAAATCACAAAAATTTCTAGGTTATAGCTCTTATTCAAGCAGAGCAGAAAAAGGAATCCATGTTGGACATGGCAGTGTATGCCTATATTCTTAGCAAGTTAAAATCATCTTCAGCTACAAAGAAAGTTCCAGGTGAGCCTGGGCTACTTAAGACCCTTTCTCAATAAATAAAAGAAAAACAAAACTGAGGGATCATATTTGGCCTTTGCGCTCTCTCTCTCTCTCTCTCTCTCTCTTTCTCTCTCTCTCTCTCTCTCTCTCTCTCTCTCTCTCTATGAAGTGTGTGTGTGTGTGTGTGTGTGTGTGTGTGTGTGTGTGTGTGTGTGTTTCTCTTGTAAAATGAAAACCTTTCCCAGAGTACTGGATGACTTCTTACCTTCCAGACACTGGCAGGTGAACCCACTGATGCTGGACACACATGTGGCTCCATTTCTGCAAGGATCTAGGACACAGTAATCGATCTTGGTCTGGCAAAGCTCTCCAGTATAACCTGCAGAAAAAGAAGATGCCTGCTGTCCAAGACCTGTTATTCCAAAACCACCAGAGCCACCCACAAACTGAGGGACTGAACCCCCAAACTGAGGGACTCTGCCAGAATCCACCCTTGGAAACAGCAGTCTTGCATAAGGGTGTCTCAGACACTCCTTGATCTCTTGTAGTTTTATAATCAGAAACCACCACCATAAACTTAGAGCTATGGTTTGAAATTCATTCACTTTTCAAATTGTTTTCTCCCACGTTAGCTCTGAGTTTTATATTACCAGAAGCTTTAGAAGCTGAGGTTGAATTGCACTGTCCAGAGGACAGGGTACCCCTGACATGAGGTGTCCTGGGTTTGAGATGAGTGCCAACTTCCCTGGGTCACCACCACACCGCACTATACAGAGGTATTTACTGGATAATATTTAGACCCAAAAGAAGCCACCTGTGTTAACTCTGTACCCTGTGCTCTCATTTTAAAGACTAAGAGTTTGCAGCGCACACAACAAAAATCACATTAATATATTATGCTTAATACTTCTTTGAGTCATAAACCCAGCTCTCCCTTCTCCATGAAGCTAGCCCCCCAGCTGATCCTGTGGGGTAGTGACATAATCCCAGACAAGCGGTGGGAAAATCCGGCTGTAAATCTCCTAGAACACCTTGGGCAGCCTTGAGGCTTTAAATAAATCCCAGATTTTTAATTCAGTTTGAAAACATAGCCCTCCAGAGAGGCAAGTTTAATGAAAACAGCACACTAAAATGGTCCTCACCTTAGAGTGGGCAATGCTTCAGGAAAAATATGGAAAATACAAGGTATAAAATAAAAAAGTAAAAAGGGTGCTCTTAGCTGTGATATTTGAGTGATGGAATCACTGGTAGTCTAGAGAAAATTCCCATTATAAATTTTAATCAGATGTATTTTCTACACAATTTTCATTATACAGTAGTATCTCATATGTTTCCCATGGAGTCCTGAACAACTTGGAAACTTGCCTTTCTGGATTATTGGTTTTGAAGGGCCATCACCAGCACACACAGCTCAGACTTGAAAAACTCACCATTGCCTGCCCAGTGGGTGTGAACTACAGACAGTGAATGGAGGCGATTATTTTAGCATCTCCCATTGAGTCCCTTCCCCATTCACTCCAAACCAAGCCAAGGCATTTCTAGTTATTCACGGGGATGGGATTGAGAGACCAACCTGGAGACCAGCCTGAGAGCTAAAAGGCCAACACCCAGGCAAGAGGCGACTTCAGAATTCCAAAAGGAATCTTTTAGTATGACATCACAGCAAGAATGTAGCTTCAAATGAAAGCTCTAGATTCAAAGTGGAAGGCAGCATGCTTACAAGGGGAATGCTGTGAGGAGCCGTTTGACTTAAAACGGTACGTGTTTTTTATATCTGAGAGAATTCCTCTCCATCTGAGGTCAACACTCATCTGATCACACACACCACTCCCCTGTCCCATCCCCTCTCTTACAAATAAGGAAACTGAGGATTAGAAAGATTAAGCCATTTACACAATTGCCAGGGATTCAAACTCGTGGGGCCCATGCCCTTAAACACAGCTATGCTTAGTCACCAAGCAGCCTAGACAGAGAGTAGACCGTGGTAGCTCCTGCCTGTAACCTCAGACTTGGGGATCCTGCCGGCATTGAGTGGGTGACACCTGTGGAGGTTCTCCATCATTTGAGAAAGTCTGATAGAGCAGCTTTCTTATGTCACGGTCAGAAGTGGGTCCCTAGTGAGGGAGCTCTTGTCTGGGGTAAAAACACTACCTCATTATTTCATTTCTTTTATGGTTTAAAGTCTTTCAGAATTTTGAAAGTGTAAGAAACAGAAAAATATGATTTAAAAGACTGGCTAAAAGGATAGGCTTGTAATCTAGGCGTCTACTGCCATATCTATGGCTCGGCATTCCTACAAATGAAAAACAATAATAGAGGCATGAGGGAGTGGTGTGGTACAGAGGGGAGGTTGGGATTATGAGGTTATAGGCTATGGAGCATCCCTGGCAATACTGCAAATACCTAGTAATTACTAGCATCCTAGAGACCACTAGCATCCTAGTGATTGTAGATGATACCCATCCTTGTGTGTGCAGAGTGGTTTCAATGCCTGTCCATGCTAGGCTGATCATAGAGGAGCCAAAATATATCATTGACCTTTCTAATTGATCCTCTACTCTGTTACACAGTTTATTTCTAAATCTTTGCTGTCTTTATTTTCTGATCCTACCAATGGACTTTTATCTTAACTAGCTGCTTCCACAGCCTCCCCCAAGTGGGTAGTCAACCAACAATGGTGGGAAATATATGTAAAGGCACAGAGCTATGCAAAACAGGTGTGATTGTTATGTCCTGTAAAATGCAGGGCAAAGGAAAGCTTCACTGGTTTCCAGCTAAACATCTACAGAAACAGACAAGGGTTGGCGAGTGTGAAAACTCCTCTCCTGAAGCAGTGGACAGGGATCCTTCTGACTACAGGGCCACAAGTACCATGGCCAGCCTTTCAGATTACTGACACAGCCTTGTGACACCTTTTCTGTCTTCTAGGTCCAAGCATCACTGTCTCTCAAGACTCCAGCTACCGTTCCCCAGACTATCACTTTACACTGGCTATCTTTCAACCCATTATCCACATAGAATTAACCAGAGAAATAGTTGAACTACTACTATTTCTATATATAGACTCCTCCAATGCCTTCCCAAAGGGTTTGTAAGAAAACTAGTCAGTGACTAAAAAGTAAGACATGGTCTAGCCCCGGCCTTCCTCCTCTTTGTCCACCCTCCCTGATGACCACCACACAGCAACCACTTGGCCTCATTCTGTTCTTAAACTCACCAAACAACTCAGCCTTTAGTGTCAGATTCATACTAGCCTGGGACCAGATAAAGATATAAGAAAAATGCACTATTCAAAATAAATAAATAAATAAATAACAGACCTAGCCCTGGCCTACCCAGAGAAGGGCAGCATGAACTTAAGATTATCATCTAATAAAGACATCACTGATTAAAGTTAGAAATCAACTTTAGGGGAGGCAGAGGAAGTAGCTAGATGAAAGTCCATCTGTAGGATCAAAAAAATAAGACAGCAAAGATTTAGAAATAAACCATATAACAGAGTAGAGAATCAAATAGAAAGGCAATGAAGTTGTCTCTAGAATCATGTAAGGGGCCAAAGAGATGGCTTAATCAGAAAGGTGTTTTTCCCCCACAAGCATGAAAACCTTCATTCAGATTTCCAATATGTACATAAATCCAGGCTTGGTAGTGTGTACCCAGAAATACTAAGGCTGGGAAAGTAGAGACAGAAGGAGCCCTAGAAGTCTCTGGCCAGGAACTCTAGACAAACTGGTAAGCTCCAGATTCTGTGAGAGATGTCTCAAAAATCAGGGTGGAAGTAATTGAAGAAGATACTCAACATTGAACTCTGGCTTCCACACACACGTGCACATGAACATACAACCCTACAAACATGTACACGTGGGTACATCACAAACACACACACACACACACACACAATCCAGTCAAGCATAGAAGGAAGCAAATTAGCTTCAACCTTAGTCAGGTTTGCAAATAATATCAGAGCACTGAAGTGATGGTGTTTCTTAAAGCAAGGCCTGTGAGTTGTGAAATCATGGCATTGGAAGACTGTGAGCTTAGAATCACATGTTGATGCAAAGGACCAAAAGGAAGGCATGACCTGTGTGGCTGCCCAGGTTTTGTGAATCTGCAAGCTCCAGTTTATGTGGGTCAAAAGCTGAAAACAGCTTAGAATAAATAATTATAATAAAGCTTTTCCTTTACTTGTAGGAGTTTTAACCCCAGAAAGATGTAGAAGTGTATTATGATTTGAACATCAAATGTCCTCATCAGCCCGTCTGTTTGAACACTTGGTCTCTTGACAATAGTTCTGCTTGCTGTAGAAAGTAACCACCAGAATAAGACCTTGGAGTATTTTTATCCAAGTTCCACTTCCTGTCTGCTTTCTGTGTTGTCTTCCACCAAGATGTAAAGGGGTGAAAAGACCCATCTAAAAGCTTCTACCACTGTAGAGGTGGAAAGGCCACCTATAGCCATGCCTTCCCTCCACGACAAACAGTACCCCTCAAACTGAGAACCAAATAAACCCCGCCTCCCTTAAGCTGCTTTTGGTCAGGTATTTGCCGTAGCCATGAGAAAAGTAACTAAACAAACCAAACACAGAAAAAAACAGCACTCGTTCTCTTCAATCTATGGTGTTCTGTTCAATCCCTTTGGGATTGGGTTAGGATAATCTGGCATATGGGAATGCCGAGATTACATACATCACAACTGAAGAGGTGTGGATGGTGTCTGAGAGAACCTATCAGACATGATTCCAATCACAATGTTAAATTGGGTAATTTTTTTTTAGCTAATGAATTTTAAATTGAAATATGAGGTTGTTAGATCACTTTGAGATGTTAAACAGATCTCAGAAATCACTATTAAAAATTTAATTCTCCCTGGCGAATAAACACAAAGGAAATTGAAATATGAGGTTGTTAGATCACTTTGAGATGTTAAACAGATCTCAGAAATCACTATTAAAATTTAATTCTCCCTGGCGAATAAACACAAAGGAATAACTCCTTTCTTTTTTTAATTTTTTTTAAATCTGTGTGTGTGTCTGTCTGTCTGTCTATCTGTTCACACATATGCAGCAGTAAATGGGAGGACCAGAAGATAATTTGTGGGAGTCAGTCCTCTCCTTTCCAACATGTGGGTCCTGAGGATGGAACCCAGGTGATCAGGCTTGACAGCAAGTGCCCTTACCCACTAATCCATTTTGTTGTCCCACAATAGACAATTTCTGATTGTCTACTCTGGCACACAAACCATTCTAGAACATCTGAGATGCCAACCCAGGTGACTCTACATGGCTATTCACTTGGCCTCTGCATTCTTTTGGGGCTAACCTGCCCAGAAATCACTAGGCAGGACCCAGTGCTCTGGTCCTCCTTGACTCTTGAACAAGATGCATGTCCCTACTGGTCACCGTATCCATGTATTTATTTCTTCCTCACCTTTAAAAGCCTAAGAGCGGACCTTATCCCCTGAATCCATGCTCCAGCTCTTTAAACTTGCCCTTACCTGATATGACTCTCATTTGTTCACTTCTAAGTCCATCTATCTAAAGGACACAAGTTGGTTTGCCTTTTACACGCATTCCCAACTCGGTGAGAATCAGGACTTTGTCTTATTAATCTCTAGACCCTCATAACTTAAAACATTTCGCAGCACAAATAATTGCTCAAAGAATGAACCATTCCACTTAAGGTATTTTCCTAAACTCATCGCATCTTCTAACTAAGATGTCTTCCTATCCTAAAGCAAGGACACCCAGAAACCAGATGGATGAAGCATGTTTTCCACTCTTTCTCCTAATGGGCATGGAAATAAACACAAAGATGGGGGGGGGTGTTTGCATATTTGTTTTTGCTTTTTTTAAAAAAATGGTTATCTCACAAAATACACTGCAGGAATTTGAATGAGAATGTCCCCTGTAGGCTCATGCATTTGCATGATTGGTCCCCAGGTAAACTGTTAGAGGATTAGGAGGTATGGGCTTGTTGAAGGAGATGTGCTCTTGTTGGAGGAGTTGAGTCGTGTCCTTGTTGGAAGAGGTGGTATGTCCCTGGGGATGGGTTCATACCAGGCCCTGGGTCACTTCTTTGCCTGCTGCCTGTGGATCAGAATGTAAAGCTCTCAGCTACTGTACTGCTTCGGCACCATGTCTGCCTGCTCCCGATCATGATGGTAATGAACTAAACTCTGAAACTGTGAGCAAGCCCCCAGTTAAACGCTTTTTATTTAAAAATGAGAGTTACTTGGGTCATTGCGTCTCTTCACAGCAATAGAACAATGACTAAGACAAGCACCTACCAAAAATCACCTTGCTCTTTACAAATTGCAACCCCAATCTGGGAAATTGTAATGACAAATTACCCTGCTCAGAGGCCCCTCCCCATTCAGTCAGTCTGGAATGAGCAGAAATTTAAGCTAGCTCACTTCTGAACTTCAGTCTTGCTTCTCCAACTAAGACTTCATCCAATGGCTCCCTGCAACATGGCAAATTAACATGGCTGAAACAGAACTCATCACCTTTTTTTTTTTTGGCTCAAGAGTTCAGGTTAGATTCCTCAAGTGAGTGGTTCTCAACCAGGCTGACTCTCCCCAGGGTCAACTGGAATGTCTGGTGACGATGTTCAAAGACCAGTCCCTACGATGCCACTGACATCTAGTGGATACAGAGTATGGCCAGACATTCTGTAAATTCGGCAGTCTCCACCACAAAGAACTACCTGGTCCAAAATGACGTCAATGCCGAGGCTTGAAAGCCTAGTCAGAGGATGCTATCCTTCCTGACTGAAAGTCACTCTTTCCATCCCAGCCCCTCCTCCTTCCATTGCACAGAACCGGTCCTTTCTGAACCAGAGAGAGGATGTTCAAAGCACTTTGAATAATCGGAATTCTAAGCGTACCTTCAGAGACCATTTGAAAATACATGTTTGACTCTAAAAACTGCAAGTTACTAAAGAATTTAGCATTGGGATGTTCAGAATAAAGTAATTGGTTCAAAATGGGCAGCTTGAAAAGACTGCCTGGGAATCACAGGGTTGCTTTTTTCTTTCCTTGCCCTTTTTTTTTTTTTTTAAAAAAAAAAAAAAAAAAAAAAAAAAACAGGGTTTCTCTGTGTAATAGTCCTGGCTCCTTCGCTGTCCTGGAACTCACAGATATCCACCTGCCTCTGCCTCCTGAGTACTGGGATTAAAGGTGTGCACCACCACCACTGTTCAGCCTATCTGCTCTTCAGAAAACATTCTTGTTTAACAAAGACTAAGGAAAATAACGTGACACGGGGACACACATGGATGGCTTCAGAAATGCGTGGAACACCCAGGGACACTCTAGCCTGAGCATTGGTGCTTTTATAGGGGTGTGAGCATAAGTAATGTTAGGTGAGCCATCGAGCATTTGACAGGAAATGTGCCCTGGCAGAGAGCCTGTTCACAGCAGAAATACCAGGTGCATTTAAGGAAAGCATCAGACTACAAATCATTCACCGGGTGTCTTAGTTGGAGTTTCTATTGCTGTGAAGAGACACCATGACCACAGCAACTCTTATAAAGGACACCATTTAATGGGGTGGCTAGCCTAAAGTTCAGCGATTCTGTTCCTTGTCATCATGGTGGGACACGGCAGTATGCAGGCAGACATGGTGCTAGAGAAGGAGCTGAGAGTCCTACAACTTGCAGGAAGTAGTCTGTGTGTTACACTGAGCAAATTTCGAGCAAAAGAGACCTCAAAGCTCACCCCCACAGTGACATACTTCTTCCAACAAGGCCACACCTACTCCACCAACGCCATACCTCCTAGTAGTGCTACTCCCTTTGGGGGTCCATTTTCTTTCAAATTACCACCAGGTGTTAACAGACTACATGGTATTTAATATATCTTTGGAAAACTTGATTTTATAGTATTTTATATTTTGGTATAAAATGCATCTTAAAATTTAGTGGCATGTGGAAAAAGAATGACTTTTCCCATTCAGTGTTAGGAGGACTGAGACAAAACTAGAGCTAAACAGTATCTTTTGACTTCTGACAATATAACAAAATCTACCTTCCCTACCCACCTGTCATCTTAACTGCACTACCTGACCCTTCAAATAGAAATCTATCAGAGGTCAAGGATGAATCACATGCATGTAAGAAGAGTTCCCTAAATGAGCCAGACTATTTCAAAAGCAATTTATCAGCTATATCTGATTTTAAAAAAAAATCTGATATATCGGATATAAAACATTTCCCATCCTTCCCAGCACAATTGTTTGTATGTAAGACGTTTATTGCATGATTCTTCTACTGAAACGAAAAGCATTCCCCTCGCTGCTTTAGCTCGGGGAGGGAGAATCTAATTGTTTCTTTGGAGCTCTGTTCTGAAAGCTTCCAAAGTGGGAATCAAAGTGAGAGCTATTTTTAGTGCAGCCAGCCTTTTTATAATCTAGCCTGTGCAGTGGAGCGAAGATGTTGGCCTTGAACAGAAAGCCTCATGCCACCAAGAGAGCTCACCAGCTCAGATCTTACCCTCTGGGATCTGAGCAGCTGGTGCCAGGCCCTCAGCCATGGCAGCCGAGATGACATGCAGCACCTAATACCGCACACTGAACAATAGGTAGATAGCAGGAATCTGTGTGCCATCGAGCTACTCCATCCTGGTGTGTGAAATCTCAATGTGGGAAGGCAGAAATTATTCAGGAAGAGAGAGAAAGATGGGCAGGCAGGAGAAAAACCAAACATTTCTGGGTAAATGTAAACCTAAGTTAAAAAACAAAGGGAAAGAAAGAAAGATATAGATGGCTCACGAAATGCAAACTAGTAACATAAAAGTAAAATGGGAATGGGTGATATGAATAAAAGCATAAAAGAAAGCTTGGCATTCATCAGAAATGAAAGAAATCTAAGTCTCAAGGTTTAAAAGAAAGCAAATACACACAATACCCAGGTATGCAGGAAGTACAGAGAGCGGAAAGGATATGGTTAGGGAAACCAAAGGTTCACAGTGGTAAGCTGAGTAGACTCATCCAAGTCTTGATAACATTCATGCCCACCATGGTCAAAATGAGGATAAAGATGCGTAGGTCTCAGGTCACTGAGTGATAATGTGGGAGTGTCATATCAATCTGTTGCTTTCATTGGGTAATTAATAAAGAAACTGCTTGGCCTGATAGGTTAGAACATAGGTAGGTGGAGTAAAAAGAACAGAATGCTGGGAGGAAGAGGAAGTGAGCTCAGACTCCATAGCTCTCCTCTCTGAGGCAGATGCAATGAAGCTCCGACCCAAGATGGACTTAGGCTAGAATCTCCCTGGTAAGTCACCACCTGGTGGTGCTACACACATTAATAGAAATGGGCCAAGCAATGTTTATATGAATACAGTTTGTGTGTTGTTATTTTGGGGCATAAGCTAGCCAGGGGGCCGGGAGCTGGGTGGCAGGAACGCAGCCCACAGCTCCTTTTACAGAGTGAGAGCAACTCTAAGCAGCAGATACAATGTCTATCAAATGTACCTTTAAATCTGCAACAGCTTGCACTGTGCCTAGGTACCAGTGCATTTCTGTGCTTTGTGAATGAAGGAAGGGTTTGTGGATTTCATGAGTGCAGTGGATTTTCAATGTGCCTAGCTATCATCATTTGAGTTCCAGTGCTTCACACGCAATGTAAAACAGTGGCTCTCGAAGTGTGACCAGCCTTAACATCACCTGGGAACATCTGGCCAGTGAGCATGAACATCCTTTCTTTCTTTGCCAAGGCAGAAAACACAGGCAGGCCCAGAGACCTAAGCCTAAGGAACCATTAAGAGATGGCTCGGCTGGTAAACCACTTGCTGAACAAGTGTGAAGAGTTGAGATTCTCCAGGACCCATAAAGCCAGGTGAGGTGGTAGGTATCTATAATCCTATGTTCCTGCTGTGAGACGGGATGTGGAAATGGGAGAATTTCCAGGAGCTCAAGAGCGAACAAGTCATGTATGCACAGTGGCTAACACCAAGACACTCTGCCTCAAACAAGGTGGAAGATGATGCTGACACCTGAGATGTCCTCTGATCTCTACACATCCATGACAAATACATGTACACACACATGCACACACAAAGACACACATACACCACTCTCAAAACATAAATATAAAAATTAAAAAACAAAAGGAATTCTTCTAGGTTACTCTGACATGATGTATCTACTGAAGTGACCAGCAAACATTCTTTTAATATAAAATATTAATGTCGTTCATTTAAAATTTGTACATATAATTCAGATTATTGAAGGGAAAAATAAAAAACAAAGCATAACAGGTCCCCAGACCTTGGCACAAATGATGCCATGGTAGAAGTGCCATTCAGGCCTTGGAACCCAGGACATAGGCAGCGACACCTACCAAAGGAGAGCAAAGACCTAATCCACCAAAGTCCATAGATCTGGGAAAGTCCCTAAATGTACTAACCTTGCTTCTTAGCTTCTGAAGTTCTGTGTTGACAGAGGTTTCTGTCTCGCCCAGTCCCGCAGTCCCAAAGAAATACACAGGCCTACGTTAATTATAAACTGATTGGCCTATTAGCTCAAGCTTCTTAACTGACTCTTATATCTTAAATTAGTCCATAATTCTTGTCTGTGTTAGCCATGTGACTTGGTACCTTTTATCAATGAGACATTCTCATCTTGCTTCCTCTGCATCTGGGTGATGACTGCAGACTGAGCCTTTCCTCTTCCCAGAATTCTCCTATTTTGGTCACCCTGCCTATACTTCCTGCCCGGCTACAGGCCAATCAGCATTTTACTAATCTTTACAGGGTACAAGATCATTGACCTGCAGCACTTCTGCTTCTGTCTAACTGTTCTTCTTAGTGAGGTGTGTCAACCCAAGATGTGCTTTGGGTTTTTTCTTGTGTTTTTTTTTTTTTTTTTTTTTTTTTTTGTCCTAAAAGCCCACCCTCAGGAAGACTTGGAACTGCATGTAGATCCTGAACACTGGTGTAGTCACTGACCAGCTAACAAAGGCTTTCTACACAGAAAGAACCTATGTCTGAGTTGTAGCACGAATAATAAAAAAACCCAGAGACAGACATTGGCGTTCAAGCTGAAGATGAGAAAAGCAAAGTGGTTAGCCACCAGAACTTTCCTCTTCCTCAGACCAAAATGGCGCTCTCCTGCCTTAGGAGAGGAGAGAGAAGGTCCTGAGAATTGCCCATGAACCAGTATGGGAACCACAGAGAAATGAAGTCCAAGTTCTGACTGAAGGAAGCAGTGGCACAGCTCTGTTCAGAGCTATAGGCTTTGCTTCAGATTTGGCAACAGATGTGGCAGCTGGCACTTTCGAATGCTGACTGCATACCAGGCACGTACCTTTCTGAGCATGCCACAGGTATCCTCTGAACTGTGGCCATTGACTACCAACCTTCAACCCTATTTTAGATAGAGACATAGTGCAAACAAAGCTTTATTTCCCCAAGGTCATGAAAACAACATCACCTGGGCCCCGGGTCTGCCCTTCTCAGTCTAGGGCATCTCTTCAGCCCCAGGCCTGGGCTTCCCAAGTATCACCAGCAATAGCGAACAAAGCAAGATGGAATGCAGGGAGGCAGAGGCTTCTCCCCATTGCTCAGGCAGCAGATGACAGCAGCTTGAATCATGGCCGTAGTGGTGGAAAAGGAAGAAAGAGTCAGATAGGGAATCATCGTAAATAAGGTGAATTGGTGAGTGTCCAGGGATAAATGATAGAAAGGCAGAACCATCAAGGTCTAGCATCCAGCCTGAGCAATGAGGGAGACAGCGGTGGCAGCCGCGAGCAGATGAATCAATGCCAAGTCCAATAATGCTGCCAGAGCCGAGGTGAGAGGCCAGACTGGAAGGGGGGTCTGGAAGTCATCCTTGTGGTGACAGCTCCAAATGAGAAATTGCTAGCAAAGGCCCAGGAGAATGGCTAAAACAAAAAGGGGGGGGCGAGATCTTGTGAGAACTCAGGAGAACAGAAGCAGAACAGCTCTGCAAACCACACAAAAATGCTTCTAAAGAGATGAGCGCTGCGGACAGAGTGAAGACGAAGGAGATATCACTGATGGTTGACCTTGGAGAAGCAGCTCCATGATGTGATGTGAGCAAGCAGGTGATTTCATTTAGGAAATCACCAAGTGGATCAATGTGTACCAGTGACACGAGAGAGGGGAGGAGAAAGGACGAAGACAGGGAATTAGAGATCAAGAGAAAGTAGAGGAAGACAGGATGAGAGAAGCTGAACATAGAGAAGCAGGATGCTTTGCAGCATTCTTAACAGTGCAAGGGGGCAGGTTTCAGACAGAGAACTGGGAGCCTAGCAGATAAGCAGCAGGAAAGATGAAGAGGGGTATGGGATACAGTAGAGAAGAGGAAAGGAACCAAAATGAAACATGAGATGGTGCAGAAAGACTTGGAAAGAACACAGAAGTATTTTCCACAATAGCGTGCAGCCATAAGGGCAGGAGTGGATGACCAAAACATGGTGAGTCTACTCAGGAGAAATTGACTGGGGCGTTATGAAGAAAGTGGTACCCATCTACATCATGTCGTGGATGAGCCATGGAAGCATTGTACTCAATGGGAAAAGCTGCTTATAAACAATAGCTATCCTATAACTGAATTTATAAGAGATGTCTAGAGTAGGAAAATCTATGAGGGAGAAAGTTGCCTAAGGCTAGAGGTTGGGGGAGTAGTTAAATCAGTTGATGAATGCCTATTTTAAGGTGAGGAAACATCCTAAAATTTATTGTAATGATAATTACCCTGTGGAAGCCCAAAAATGTGAACCTAGTTTTTACCTTGTCTAATGGTCAGAGAGTTTAAAAGTTGCTAAAAAATTGTTAACAACAACCAGGGCTATACACCCTGACTTGGTTCTTTTGACACTAAGGTGGCCCATACAGGTAGATCCACTCCACCCTGACAAATGGTCAGGATATGCAGGCATAATTCTGCTCCTTCTTTTGTATTAGGAGGTCATCTGGGGAGTGGCTGCCTTCAAGATACTGGGTCTAGTTGTGGGTTCACTGCCTAAACAACAGAATGCTAATGACTTGATGTCTCAAAGTGTGGAAGCAATTAATTGAGTTCTGCTTTGTATCATGTTAAAGAAGTCTTTTGTTGCCTCCCACCCCCCTTTTGTATTGGGTATAAAAGTGTATGGAAGTATATAAAAGTGGGTGATTTCAGTGTTCACTGGAACTCCCTCCCAATACTATCCTATGTTTCTGTCTTATTATTTTTACTCACGTCTTTGTATTCTTTACTTACTTTTTGGATTCCCATGCACCTACCCTGTCAAGTAATATATTTGTCAAGGCTGGTCCCCAACATTACCCAATCCTGAATATACTTTAAAAAAACAACCTCTAGGGGCTGGAGAGATGGCTCAGAGGTTAAGAGCATTGCCTGCTCTTTCAAAGGTCCTGAGTTCAATTCCCAGCAACCACATGGTGGCTCACAACCATCTGTTGAGGGTCTGGTGCCCTCTTCTGGCCAGCAGACATACAGACAGACTATTGTATACAAAATAAAAAAATATTAAAAAAAAAACTTTAAAAAAAAACAAAAAATAAAAAACAACCTCTATTATATATTTCAATAGTATATGAATGGTATCTCACTCAATAAGCTGATACCTGTTGAAATAAGAGCGGCAGGGCTGCGTCCCCAGCACCCCGGCCGCCTGCTAGCTCATGCCCGAAATAACAACACACAAACTGTATTCATTTAAACACTGCTTGGCCCATGAACTCTAGTCCTTACAGGCTAATTCTCGCACTTGGACTAGCCCATTTCTAATGATGTGTGTAAGCACCCCAAGGTGCGCTTACTAGGAAGATTCTAGCCTATGTCCATCCTGGGTCGGAGCTGCCTGGGAGAGCAGAGCCTGGTGTCTCTGCTCCAGAGAGCAGAGCTGTCGAGTCTCTCTGGGAGCAGAGCAGAGTCTGACCTCACTTCCTCTTCCTCCCAGAATTCTATTCTGTTTACTCCTCCCACCTATGCTTTAACCTATCAGGGCCAGCCAAGCAGTTTCTTTATTGCTCAATGACCTTCCTCCATCAGATACCATTTGAAAATTGAAGGCATCTACAATTTCTCACTGCAATCATATTTTCTATTTAACTTGCCAGAAAGTATCATCCGCTCTACCCTCAAATAATTTCCAGGCAAAGCCTCTCACCAGGTCTACAGGTAGCAGGCCAACTGTGTTCATGGCCCAGACAAGCTGCCTGGATGGCCAATAGTCTCCTGGCCATCTTCTTAGGGTACCTTCTGGTGTTCATTCTTTCCTCAGTTCCAGACTGATCTTTCCAAGAGGGGCATCACATAGCCCCCTGCAATTGGCCAAAAAAAGGCTTCCATCATCTTTGGGATAAGATCCTTACCTGTCCCTGTGAGCTGGCACATTCTGTCTGAGATTCACCTTTCACCCCTGACTCTCTTATGCTCTCCACTCCTGCTTCATGTACACTCCATGCAAGTTCCTACTTGGGACCTTTTGAGCTGTCTTAGTCCACTCAGGCTGCTGAAGCAATGTGTCTGACTCTGGGGAACCAGTAAACGCCAAGCATCGTGCTGGTAGAACTAGAGGCTAAGAAAAATATCAAGGTGCCAGCAGATTTGGTATCTAGTCCAAGTCCTCTTCATAAACAATGCTTCCTATTGTCCTCACATGGCAGAAAGGAAGGCAGGGGCCTCTTCTATAAGAACAGCAACTCTACTCATAAGTGTTTCATACCTGTGACCCATCACCTCCAAGGTTCACCTTCCAATACCATCTTCTTGGTGGTTCCCATTTCAACGTAACGGCTTTGAGAACACAGACACTGAAGCCATAGCCTATGAGTAGACCTAACATTTTCTTCCCACTGATATTTACACTGTTCATTTCATTGGGGTCTCTTATCACAATCGCAGAAAGCCATTCCCTGTGGTAGACATACCTTACCCTGTCTCTTTGCTTTACCTCTCCATTAACCCCCTCACACCCTGTTTCTTTCTATTGACCACATACATATACACACATGCACAAATATACATGTATGCACACATACAGACACCACAATACACACATGCATGCATGTGGTTTAGCCATCTCCACCTCTAAACTGTGACCTCTGTGTGTGCAAGGACTCGAGCACTTGTATTCACACAACTCAGAGAAAACCTGGCATGTAATAAGCATTTGATAAATAATTATTGAATGAATGAATGAATGACCTTTGACTCATCCTTTATTTTAAAGATAAAGAATCCTGCCAGGGCTTTAAGGAAGGTTGGGGGTGGGTCACATAACCAGTAAATCAGAAAAGTCAGCTTCTAGCTGGTGCCATCTCTGGTCCTGAGAAGAGACAATGCCCTTAGTGGTGATGCATTCGTACTGACAAGAACCACAAGTACCTTCTATTATGCACAGAGTGAATGAAAAACTTAAAAGAGTCACTGGTATGCTGAGAGAAGCTCCCCAGCTGGGAGTGATGGAGCTGTGTCTGTTTTTCCCATCTACCCTGGAATCTCGAATGTGTCCTTCAGTCTCCAGATTTCACACAAATAGAGGAATGGTCTGAATCCCCTCAAGCCTAAAACACCAAAACAGCCCACCTCTAAGCACAGTGTCACAGTCCACTTACACACTTGGACTGTGCGTGAGGACTCACAGTAGATGCTGGGACCAACCCCACAGGCACTGACCCTCTGGTCACCAATGTGGCTACACGTGCCTCAGCAATGATGACTTCTTAAAAATAGTCTAAAATCACCGATTAGTCAGAAGAATGTGGCGCTTGGAGGCATTATGGAAATCCTCTGCAAAATACTAATAAAATTTTGGCAGTGGCGGTTGTGAATTCACATCACAGCTATCCTTTTCAGAAAAGGGAAAAGAAATGGCTCCTTTGAGGAAAAATTATATTATTGATGTTAGAAGGCTTTAATAAAATAATCCTGGCTCAAACAGTTAAATTTTATTTTAGTCATATATTTCCTGTGTGTTACCAAAGACCGGGCTTGACATGACGGAGAGTCGTGTGTGTTCCTCCCCAAACCCAGGCAGGCTCAAGACCCAAAGAGAGCTAATTTTATCAGTTCAAATCAGAAGGCCCACATGGGGACCAGGCAATGGGAGATTACCAAGAACTTAGACAAAGCCTGATTTAATTCCTTTCAAATTCAAGACCTCCTGTTAGAGTCTCCTGCAGCATTTGAGGTCTTGGATGATCTTCTTTCTGAAATATTGCCAGTTTCAAGAGAAATAGCTACTCCACTTGGTAATAACATCTTCCTTGTAATACAAATCTTAACAATGAGCCAGAGCTCATCTTACATTATTCAGAAGTGTACATGACTTTTCTGTAAGTCATGATTTGCTTACAAGACATTGTTTTAAAAACCCAATGAAAACCAAACAAAGACAAGAGTTTGTTGCTGAATCAAGTCAAATTCTAATCCACTATATTCATAATCTCTAGACTGCCCATGAATCAAAAAGAAAAAAAATCTGGCTGACTGTACAAAGCCTGCATAAAACCCAGCGAGACAGAATTCTGCGCAGATGGGCAAGGACACTCCCCTGAATGATGGAGCTGTTGGCAGTTGGTAGTGGCTGGAGAGGGAGAACTATTCTTTTTATGGAGGGTCTGGCCACTGGTAGGTCCCTGCTCCCGTGTGGATGGTCCCGCATGTGCGCACACATGGGCAGCACTAACTGGAGTAGTGGGAGATTTCACAGAGCCATTGTATCTGCCATGAATTCGGAGTGATGGCATCTGGGCTTTGGGGTTACCTTTTGGACAAGTCAGAGATGCTATCTGATGTTTCTGGAGCCGCTTTTCCCTAAAGGGTTCACAGGCTCCGCATAACTTAGTCCCCAGACAGACCTGGTAAACCAGGAAGTCTGAGAATTGCTTAGGTAGCGGTTCCTTCAGACAACTCCTAGATCAGATAAGAGGTTTTGGTATGCAGAAACTGACTTGCTGAAAATGCCTTTTGTATAACAACAAAGAGGCTCCAGCTAAGCTGCTAGGCCTTCAGTTCCCCAACAGCTGACCTCCCTGCTGCTTGCAAAGGCTGTAATACATCCTTCAGGGCCGCTCTTTCTTCTACCAACACTGTCAAACCAGACGCACTCAACTATTTATTTAAAAATCATAAAAGGATATGAAAAGTTGAGAGGGGCATGTGGAGAGAGATCCTGGGGAAGTTGGGGGGGGGGACTAAATGGAAGATAGATACAATCCTATATCATTATATGCATATATGAAATTCTCAAAAAGAAAACAAAACTTTAAATAGTGTGTGTATGTGTGTATGTGTTACATAGCTGTTTTAAAATCCCACTAAACAAAGCAAGCTTCCATGGGATGAGTTTCCCACAGGTGGACAGCTTCAAGCAGGCAACACATCTCCACAAAGAGCCTCAAAGCATCAAGAACCTGGAAGCAAGGAGATCATTCCTTTCATGTTGAAACCTGTTTAATCTCTGAGCAACGCGCAATGACACCTACATGTAAACATGATCTCCCTTGGAAATTTGGGGGTGGGAGGCAAGATATGCTATTCAGAAAATCGTGCAACTGCCTTATTAAAAATTAAGACATTAGAACAGCTTACAGCCATTGATGAGAATGGTACTACGAAATAGCTTTTATTTTAGTAGAAGAAATAAAATACGATCAGAAACAAGAACACAGTATCTTAAATAAGGAAGAAAATGTATTAACTATAAAAGCAAAGTCTATCTACCACAGCCCAAGAACAAAGGACTCAAACAACCACACAATCATGACCCCAAGTAAGGCCTTCCTCTTGAGCTCCCCCTTTTGGCATGTATATTACAGCAAGGAAAACCAAACTGTTTCAGGAGGTAAAACAGAGGATACTTGGACGTAAAAACAGTGTAGAAATAGAAGGTAAGGGTCACCTAGGATAACATGTAGAGGACTGGCTGGAAGACAGGAAGATGGCCTGTGAAGACCTGGGGCCACTGAGTTCAATTTGGGGGTGCCTGAGCTTAAGGTAGCCTGGAACATTCAAACGGAGAGGCATTCAGATGAGTGGGTTGGAGAAGAAGCTAACTCAGACATACAAATGTAGGAGGGCATAATGGCTCAAGGAGTGACCCACCTCAAGACAAGACTCGTGCAATTGTTTTCTGAAACATACAGTCTGCTACTTGACTAAGAATATCATTTTCCTGAACAGGAAAAAAAAAAAAAAAACTGATAGACTGCATCCTATCATCTGAAAGCAAGCTAAGGGGTGTGGTTAGCCCGTGTGCACTTCCTTCTTCCAGTCCTTAAGTATATGCAGACTGAGAAGTTCAAATGAGAACCTTTTGTCCAGCAGCTGAACAAAGTATTGTTTGCCCGCCCATAATTGATGTGTGGACACTCTCCAGAGAGACATCCGCTGGCTACTGGCTAAGTGAACCTTACCAGGAAGGCAAAGGCAAGTGAAATTGCTTCCATCCTGCTTCTCATTTGCATCAACACAGCTCGCCTCATTCTGGCAGGGTTTCCTCTGGCAGGCATCAAATTCTTCACAGAATGTGCCAATGTACTGGTCCTCGCAGGTGCAGGAAAACGTTGCCTAAGACACAAAAATAGAGCATGTAATACCTGAATACAATACTCTAAAACACATGCTTTGGATGACATTGGAGGTTCCAAGGTCCTGTGTCCTTTTATAAAAATATCAGTGCTGAGTGATTTCCTCACCCAACTTTATGTCATAATCCAGGTAAATCGTGTTATGTGAAAAATAGTATGCGGCTGTTTGCAGTTTAATTTTGGGCATTCATTTTTATCGCTTATTCATATTTATCCCAACCACTCTCAATCTTCTGAAAATAGAAATAGAAAGAACAACTTGTTTTAAACTGAAAATGAAGTTTCGCTGACCCATAGGAATGGCAGCTTTGCCATAGTATACAATCTTCAGTCATGCGAATTAGGTACCATGCCAACCATCAGAATCCTCAGCATGGATGATGCTCGCAACCCAATGCTACCAAATGGCCTACTTGGCCCATCTTTCCAGTGCACCAAGCAGACTCACTGAGTCACTTTATAAATTGATCTCAAACAGTCCCTGGGAGCAAGGGAACATATAAAGAATCCGATTCAAGAAGAATTACATTTCATTGTTATAATCACATGACCTTAATACAGTACAATTCAAACATCAGACTCAAAGAAACAACTCTAACTTGAAGCTTTATTTTTGAAGTAGCTGAAAAGCCCAAACCAAACTGGACATCCCTAAGTCCCTATTTCTGAAAATGTCATGCCCTTTAGACAGGGCCCAGAGGACCAGAACTGGGTCGACTTGAAAGCCTTCTCCCTTAGGACCAGCTTTCATGGTGCCAGAGATGCCACACAAGCTTGCAAAGAAGGGAGGCACCCAACAGTCCCAGTCACAGTTGTGATGCCTATAACCCACGACAACCACCCGCATGGCACAGCAGCCCTAAGGGGACACTAGAGGCATATGTACATCCACACTGACCAATAGCTCTCTAATTCATTAAGACTGTTCAACGAGGGCTGGAGAGATGGCTCAGCGGTTAAGAGCATTGCCTGCTCTTCCAAAGGTCCTGAGTTCAATTCCTAGCAACCACATGGTGGCTGACAACCATCTGTAATGAGGTCTGGACAGAATATTGTATGCATAATAAATAAAGAAATATTTAAAAAAAAAAAGACTGTTCAACGAGAGGGAATCATGTTTGCTACTAGAAACCTCACCAGCCACCTAAGGAAGTCACAGATCTTGCAGGAGAACCTACAATCCCCGTGTTACTAAACCAGCATAATCCCTAACTATATCCTAAATATTTATCATTATAGCCTCAGGTAAGTATATTTCTCACCCCTCACCAAGGACACTTCTCTTTGCAACAGACAGAAACCATTACAGAAAACTGCAACCATTAATGTGTGGAGTTGCAGCACCCAATAACTACAAATATATCTACAATACGACTCTTGAATGGAAGGCTCAGGGATCATTACAGAAAAAAGAAGGGGGAGATTATGAGAGCCAGAAGAACAGGAAATTTGCTGTGAGATTGTGTCTCCTAGAAATGTCAGAGAAGCTAAGCCCATGAAGTGCCATCAACATGACTTCCTTCCTAAAGATGATCTGGATAAGGATGACACCAATGGACATACTAATGTAAAAGGAGGAATGCTCATCAGGCCTCAACCAGAGACAGCTGAGGAATGCTGAGAGTGTGAGCAATCTCCTTCTTAGGGAAGAGCATGCAACTGTGGCTCCCCAATAGCGAATGATTGGCCCTGAAAACATGCATACAAGAAACTTTATACAGAAGTTGTGTTTTTATATATAGGGGAGAGAAAGAGAGAGAGAAAGAGAGAAAGTGTGTGTGTGTGTGTGTGTGTGTGTGTGTGTGTGTGTGTGTGTGTGTGTGTAACGACAATTAAAGAAAAGAAAGCCATAAAGGGGTGGGGATACAAAAGGGTTTAGGAGGGCTTAGGGGTGGAGAGGGAAGGGAAATGGAGACTGCGCCTCCCTGCAAGGCTGAGTACAGTGCAGGTCTGACTCCAACATGCAAAACCGTATAGATCATGATAAAGTCAGGGGAGGCAAGAGAAGACGACTAGCGAACACCGAGGCAGAAAGCATGGAAGAGGCAGAGTTAATGGATGTCTCCAGTGAAACTGTTGTTCTTTTCGACACAGCAGGACTGTTGCACACACAAGCTCACAGCAGTTGTGACTGTGTGCACAAGACGGGCCCAAATCAAGTCAGCCAAAATCTCTGCCTGGATGGAGGAGACGCCCATGAAGTCCCACCCCTAACTGAGGAGCTGTTGGCAGCTGATGGCTGCTCGGGGGAGGAAGAGGTTTCTTCGAGGGTAAGACCCTGGAAAAGCTCCAGGAGGGGCTCCTACACCTGTGTGCACACAGACAGCATTAAGTAGGCTGCGTGCTTTTAAAAAACAGAGAGCGGGTTAAGTTGGCAGAGGAAACCAGTAAGGAGAAACTGGAGGAGAGAAGGGTTGATTGATAAAAATGTAATATACGCCATGTATGAAATTATCAAATAATGAAAAATTAAGTTTGCCTTTATAATATGGAGATTTGCTGGCACTAAAGTCCTCAGGCCTGTAAGGATGGTAGTGCCTGTAAAAAAGTCGAAAAAAAAATTACCAAGAGTAATGAGTTTAAGATATGTATGACTACTGTCTTCTAGAGTGGCAACGTAGAAGACTACATAGCTCTCAAAACTTACCCAGAGTTCAATTCATCTGTATTTGCCTTCCTATTACATCATGTTCTGCCTTTATTACAGTCAATGAATAAAGCTACTTAGTTAAAATACTTTTTAAAAAAAATCTGAAAAAAAGCATATTTCTTAGCTCTCTCCTCAAGTCCTGAACCTGGATAGGTACTCTTGGGGAGGGGCAAAGAGATGAGGGTAGGCAGAGTGTTAGTGAGCTGCAGGTGCACAGGTGTGCAAGTGAGTGTGCAAGGGTACACGTGTACATGTGGAGGCCACACCTTGGGGAGAGGACCTGTGGAGGCTATACCTTGGGAAAGGTGAGGATCTGTGGAGGCCCTCCCTTGCGGGTAGCTTCTCAGGCCCTGTCCATTACTTCAAAACACAGGATCTTTCATTGGCCTGGAACTGACCAAAAAGGTGAGGCTGACTTCCCGACAAGCCCCGGGGTTCTGCCTGTCTCCACTTTCCCAGCACTGGGATCACAGACCGCCATGCCTTTGGGTTCTGGGGATCAGATTCAGGTCTTCCTACCGGCATTCGCTCTAGTGACTGTGCCATCCCACAGCCCTGTGGTAGGCATTCTACCATCACTGTTCCAAAGCCCTGCCTACAATCTCTGCACCCCACCCTCTCTTCCTACCCCATACCCCAGATACCTGCCCTAACTGTTGTGATCTTGTAAAAACTGGCCTTAAATTCCTAACTCTCCTGCCTCAGCCCAACGAGTGCTGTTATTACTGGTATACCACTGCACTGACTGGTTTTCTGTGTCAACTTGACACATGCCAGAGTCATCAGAGGGAAGAGCCGCTGCTGAAGAAATGGCTTAATGAGATCCAGCTGTAAGGCATTTTCTCATTTAGTGATTAATGGGGGCAGGCCCAGCTCATGGTGGGTGGTGCCATCCCTGGGCAGGTGGTCCTGAGTTCTACAAGAAGGTGCACTGAGCAAGCCAAGAAGCAGCTCCCCTCCATGGCCTCTGCATCAGCTCCTGCCTCCAGGATCCTGTCCTATTTGAGTTCCTGTCCTGACTTCCTTCACTGATGAATAGCAATGCTTAAGTTTAAGCCAAATAAACCCCATCCTTCCCAACTTGCTATTTAGCATCACAGCAATAGAAACCCTAACTATGACAGCCACTAATCTTAGAGAAGTTCAGGACCTCCATCCCATACCCTATCAGCACAACCCATACCTTCCTTCCCCCCAAAAGAAGACAGAGTTGTCCATACTTCTCTTTAATATACTTCGTCTCTCAGTCCAGTTTAACTATTGTCGTACATTTCTTAAAAATACTTCTATACATTTAGAATTCTTAGTAGGTGGCATCAGAGCTTCCTCGTTCCATTCTCCTAATGCCCATTGTTTTCCCTGGTGATCATTCCTGACATAAAAAGCTAGGATTTTGTCACCAGTTATCACACTGGTCTTTCAACATGAGCCAATTTTTGCTTGAGTCTCAAGGCTTTCTGAACAACACAAGACAGAACAAAAATTGTATCAATTACAAGTAATGATGTCACCCTTCTCTGGGACTCAGTCACATCAACAGCTGGGTTATTTTGGTCACAATGATGTTTTTAGAAATTTATCCCATTGTTGGGATGCAGTAATGACTGTTGAATTGTATCAGTGTCATTTTAGGTTCTATATAGATTATTATTGCTTTCATTTGTGTCCTGTTATTATATAAATTGAACGTCCAGTTTTCTTAGTATTGACTCATCTTTATGTTCCTGGAACACCCACTGAAGTCATTAAGCAAAATGGCTTTCATTTGGCATTGGTTCCATCCATAGTTACACTTCTAGAGTCTTCTATTTCTGCCCTCCTGCCTGCATCAGACTTGCCTTCTAAGAAAGCCTATCCCTTGCGCAGGAGATCATGTTTTACACCACAGAAGGGTGCCCTTCCCAACAAGTGGCTGAACTGAGGAGCAGCAGTAGGTCCTCAGCTTCAGCAGACCAAGCAAGAGGCCAGACAAAAAAAGATACAACCTTGAATATGATCAAAGTGCCAGGGCTTATGCAGTTTCTTTCTGCTATGGGAACAGGATGAGTTCCTGTTTTGATCTTCACAATCTACTCTCCTTCAGTTCAAGGATGTGGTCTTCATTAGACACAAAACAGCTGGAGCCAAAACAGCAGGCTTATCCAGTGTTCCATGATGCTGGCTTTCCTCTCGGTTGTGTTTGCAGAGATACTGTGGCTAGCTGAAGCTACATGAGGACCGTTAGCAAAGAGATTTTTAAAAAGGAAACTTTTCTTTGCTCAAATGCAAAAGAGAGTAGGCATTCAATATTTGCAAGAGTTATGTCTGCAGCTCTGTGTACAGAGGGAAATTTGTGACCACCTTTGGAATCTATAAAAGATACTGTGTACACCCCCAAAACAGACAGGCCTATGGTGGTATAGATTGCCAAAGGCCATTGGTAAAGGCAACTGTCACCTAGAATTTGCTTGGTTTGTATCAGACATTCTATGCTGCAGATAAATCACCTTGATTAACTGAGAGATGCGATTTGCACTCAACTTACCCAGCGAGTACCATGCGAAACATCTTGATGGTAAACATAAAGTATTAAGACACCCAAATCAAATACTATCGGGTTGGCTTTTATTGGAATTTAAAGCTAAAACAGAGGCGTAGGCTTTAGTTTGCTTCGCTTTAAGCAGAGCCCTGAAAGAAGTGACAAGAGACTGCTAATGTCACTGCTTTTTTGACAAAGCAAAACACTGAATGGATTTTAATTTTGGTTGATGAGTGAGGAAGGAAATTAACAGATGTTTAAATATCCATGAATATGAAACATCTTTGGTTAAATCTTCACATCTTCTGCAGCACACACCAGTAAAGTTCAAGGTTGTGCAAGAACAATGAACTTCCCTGTAATATTAAAAGGTTCAGTTTGGAGGGAGCGGGAACTCAGGGAGCCACACCCTCAGTACTGAACTGCTCATTCGTGACAGATTTTTATGGAAGGGGGGGTGGTGGTTGTTTTTAGTTGTGCTCTTACTCCATCAGGTTCCAATTGAATGGCCACACACATGGCACTGCTTAAACCAAATGGGTTACAAAACCAAACCAAAAGTCACAAATCTGAAAGAGGGACGAGTAGGAAAAGGGGTTGAGAGTGATGAGAGGGGCACAATGGGGAGGGGTAGTCGGAGCACATTACGTACGTGTGTAAAATTACCAAAGAACAAACTCAGTTGGTAAAAGAGAACTCTATAGTTCCAAGACTGTTGACTTATAAGAAATAGCAAATATTCATGCTAGGAGAAGTTATGTTGGTATAGTTTTATGGAAAACTATTGTTTAATCATTGAAGACTCCTTGAGAAAGTTCATGTGCTACCCATAATTTCTCCAATCTGGGTTCGATTAATGCTGCCAGCCTAAGAGACAAAGCAGATGTCTTTGAAGTTAATAGCTCGCCTAAATTGCCGAAAAATGCTCCCCTGTCAAAATATTGTTCGTGTATAGGTAAATGTAATTTTGAAGTAATATGAAAGGTGTCATTCAGAGATTAATTCTCAAACTGAGGATAGAATATCAATTTTCCTCCACAGCTTGAAGTCAAATATTCCATTTATATATAAATGAATTTCTCTCAGAGGCTTACACGGAAGAGTTCCAGGTTAAAGGAATGTTCAATAAAACATGGATTCACGTACCCACCCATTCAACAGCTCATTGAGCACCAACTTCATTCCAAGAACTTTTTGAGGGTTGTAAAGAACAAGATTTTGAGAAAGATGTGTTGGCATAGCAACAACTGGAGACAGACAGTGACTCCATGAAGATGAGCAGGGTGTACAGGGAAAGATCGTCTGAGGAAAGACACCCAGGTAAAGTCAACTGGCAGTACAAAGACCTCCAGGAGAACTTGCCTAGGGTATTGGGCTGCAGAGGTGGCTCAGTGATTAAGAGCACTGGCTATTCTTCCAGAGGTGCTAAGTTCAATTCCCAGCAACCACATGGTGGCTCACACCCATCTGTAATGAGATCTGGCACTCTCTTCTGGCCTGCAGGCCTACATGCAAGTAGAACACTGTATACATAATTAATTAATTAATTAATTAAAATTTTTTTTTTAAAAAGAACATTTAAGAAAGATCCAGAGGCCAAAGTGGACAGATTAGAGCAGTTGCAGAGAGTAGTTAGCCACGGAAAAATACACATAATCAGATATGAAATCATACAGAATGGTGATTCTCTAGCAACTAATAGGATATGTTTATCAATATCTGGACAGATACCTGGGGACCTACTATTAGCATCTAGTGAATGGAGTTTGGAGATGCTGCTAAGCACTGTACAGTGCACCTTAAGAAATGTTCCAATCACAAATGTTGATTTGTGTCAATATTGGGAACCACTGATACAGACAACTTGATAAGCTCTGCCCTATGGCATGGTGTAAAACTTGGGAAGGATGTGCCAAATGAGATCCAAGGAGATACTGGCACAAATGTTTCTTGGTACTGTGTTACCTTGTCTCTTTACTATAACTTTCTTTATCTACATAATAACCAACCCGAAACAAACGATCCTACGGCCTCATTAGAACAGAATCTGGAGAGCCACTTGGGAACATTTTGTTCACTTCTTTAATTTCCATATAACGAGGTCAGTCTTAGGTGGTTTTCCAAACATGTGCAGTGTCTTTATGCCACACTATAAAATGACTCGTTCTTTCTAGATCATTTAAAAAGAGAGGCCGCCTAGCACTTATTCGCTAATCACACTCATTCAGCAAACATGCTTTGCGCCCACCATGTGTCGTGATCCTGTGTGTTCTAGAGAAATGGTGAAGGGCAGAGTGAAATCCCGGCTGCTTGCACAGCCTATATTACCATGTAAGAAGTGGACACATTGCTTGGAAGGTGAGAGCGTAGAGTGACAACAGATACACCCTGCCACACAGTGCTAGGGAGTATAGATCAATATGAGAGGACCGGGAATGTAGTGGAGTAGGGATCGCCTTTGATGGCGTTCAATGACTAATAGAGAGGACAAATGTCTTAAACAATTAGACAGGTATAGAATTTAGCTGAGCATGGTGGTCCATGCCTATTTTAGTAGACAAAGGCAGGAGGATTAGCACAAGTTTGAGGCTAGCCTGGGCCACAGTGTGAAACCCCATCTCACAGAAATAAAAAGCCAGGTGGCAAATGCCTGTAAACCCAGCACTTGGGAGGTGGAAGCAAGAGGATCAGGAGTTCAAAGTCATCCTTGAGTATATAACAGAAACTCTGTCTCCAAATAAGGAAGAAAGAATGAAAGAAAAGGAAGGAAGGGAGGGAAGGAGCGAAGGAGGGATGGAAGGAGGGATGAAGGGAAGGAAGGAAGGTCCTTCCTCAATACGATCAGGGTTTTTCATTACTCTTAAATCAAGTTGGCCAGCAGAGCCCAAACCCTGGCTGTATTTTCTTATTCCTCTGGAAAACTGTTCTCACTGAGCTCCTACTTCATTTACACCATCAATTAAGTATTAGAAGTACCCATAAGAAACATCCCTACAGGTGAATTTGCCCATGAGGATGCTGTCAAGAACAGCAGGCACCTTACACCATGTGAAGCACCATGAGCAAGTTGTACCCAAGGAAGCTCACTCATGTTCCAGGAAAACTCATTCATGCTGTGAGTCCCAACAATGACATGCAGACAATGTGAGCACCCAGCTTTCCCTTCTGAGCTAGCTACGCTAAATCATTTGAACTACACAGGGCTCTGCAGCCTACATGACTACTTCCTCCTCCTAACTCAGCTCTTGCCACCTGACTTATAGAGGCCTCTATTCTGGCCTAGGTTGGTATTTTTTTCTTTCCAGTGTTATACAACACTGATGACATTGTATAATATAGAGCTTAATAGATGAGTGAATTTGCACTCCCCAACACGACACGCAAGGCCTATTTTGAATGTCTCATCCTTTGTCTTTTTTACATCTTCAGAAAATCTCACAGACAGAAGTGGACAGACAAGCCAGCCCCAAAATAACTGTATTTCTCACTTTCAAAATCAGAACTTGGGACTAAAGAGATGGCTCAGTAGCAAAGAGCACTCACTGCTCCTCCAGAGGACCTGGGTTCAATTTCTAGCACCACGTGGTGGCTCACAATGGTTGCTAACTCCAGTTCCAGGGGATTCAGTGGCCTCCTCTAGCATCCTTAGGCATCAGATACATGATGGCAAACACATAGCATAAAAATAAATATTTAAAAATAAAAATATGAAAAGACCAGGGAGGGGGACTTGGTTGGGGGAAGGGGAGGGAAAGGGGTGGCGGCGGTGGGGAAGAGACAGAAAGCTTTAATAAATAAAAAAAAGAAAAGAAAAGACCAAATTCCATGTTACCTTCTCCATAAGAAAAGTACACGGAAGACTCTCTTGGTTTTGATGCCCCCCATAATATCAGTGTGGACACAGAAACACCCGCTGATAGAGATGGGTCCCGGTGAGCTAGGACATGGGTTGGTGGAAGCACATTCTTGGTGGCTATTTCTTGCCACTAGTCTCTCTTCTCCCTCTCCTCCCTGTCCTGTTTCTCCTGTTCCTATCAGGTGAGAAGCTTTCTCCCCTCGTGCCCTTCCCTTGGGATGCTTCTGCTTTGCCAAAGGCCTAAGTGTGAGAGAACTGCACAGCCATGGGCTCTGAAACCATAAGTCAAAATAAATTCTTCCTCCTTTAAAAGTTTCTCTCTGTATTTGCCATGGAAATAAGGAGTCTGACTTATATGGAGAACCTTATTTATCCTTTGCCAAAGGAGAGGAACTTGAATCTAAGATGGCGGTCTTACTGAATGTTGGAGTTACATTAAATTAAAATAAATAAAGCAGATACTGCAGGAGGATTCTATATAAGATCAGGATCCTCTCTCTCTGTTTCTTTCTCTCCTTCATAAGTATGTGTGTGTGTGTGTGTGTGTGTGTGTATGTGTGTGTGTGTGTGTGTGTGTGTGTATAAAATCTCAGACACATCCACTGGTTTGTATGGACCACTGGTCCATACAAAGGGCCTAACTGCAACAAGGATTTGAAAGAGCATCCTGCATCCTGAACCAAGGAGTGCCTAACAAGGATCCAGTGCCTGAGAAAATGCAGCAAAGATGCTTCAACTCATTCTGCTCCAAAGAACTCTCCCATCCAACACTGATTTACAGGAGAGACCAGCTGGCTTTCAAAGGACATCTGGGTTATTCACAGTTCAGCATACGAATGTTGGCAAGGTCAAAACCTGTCTACTGGGTTGATGATTGGTGGAGACGAGCAAGGCAGACATAGCACTGTACCAGACTGTTCGGTGCTTTCATATACGCTGAAATTTTCCATAATGAAATGTGCTGTTCTTCTTTTGAGAGCCTGGCTATGGACCAAGAAAGAAAATATTCACTTCAGCACTGTATCCAGCTCGCCCCTGAGGAACCAGCTGTTGCTAGTGTTGGGGGACAGTGGTGGGGAGCATCCTGGACAAGTCTCACTCCAGAGATTTATTTCACATCCTTGTGTGTAGGCAAAGCTGGGCTCGCCCCAAGGGACTGACATATTTTCCCCTTTGTAGACATGGATCAAGAAACAGAGCACATTTCCATCCAAGCAGCCCAGCATGCCTGACAAGAGGGGTCAGCCAAAGGAAGGTGGAGGCAAGCGTGGCCACCCCTCCACTTCCTGAGCAGCCAGAGGTCACAAGTGGGGCACACCCAGCCTGAGCCTCAGCTGGAAGAGAGGAGTTCCAATCTGCAATGGCTGAGAGAGAGTAAGCTTTCTGAAGACTTCAGTATGCTAACTGCAGCACTGAGGAGTATCGTCTGGAATTTTCTTGCTCCTAGCATTTGGAGGAGTTCCAGGAACCACTGTCTATAAAGAGGATTCCAGGAATGAGGGCTTTTAGCATATCTATTTGCAGAGATGTTGGGGTCATAAGCTTTAGGTTAGAAGGGGGAGAGACACGACTAGCTTCTGTCACTCATAAAATCACACAGCAGGAGCCGGATTCCAACCTGAACCACAGAGATGCCCCAAGGAACTGAATCTATGGCAACCAAGACTTCAGAATATCTTGTCGTATTATCTTCATCTAAGAATCCATTAGCCTACCCCTTCAGCTGTGCAAACCAGACTAGTTGGGCGCTGGACCTGAAATTACAGAGTTGATAAGCACTAACACCAGGGTAGAAACTTCTAACCATTGTGTTGAAGAGATGGCTCAGCAATAAAGAATGCTTGCAACATGAGAATTTGACTTCACACCCATGAAATACTAAGCCCAGCTCTGAGCAGGGCAGAGATTAAAAACCCAGCAGATCTTGCTTGCTTCCAACATGGCCAGGAAAATTCAAGATCCAGGTTAAAGAAGAGACCCAGACTCAAAAGAATAGGTGGAGGGTGATAAGGAGAACACTTGATGTTCTCCTTTGGCCCCCTACCTGGCACACACACACAGACACATAGACAGATACACACACAAAGACAGATACATACGCACACACACACAAAGATACATACAGACACATAGATGCACACACACACACACACACACACACACCACCAAATAAATTTAAAAAAAAATAAGCCGTGTGGTGGTGGTGCACGCCTTTAATCCCAGCACTCGGGAGGCAGAAGCAGTGGATCTTTGTGAGTTCGAGGCCAGCCTGGTCTACAAGAGCTAGTTCCAGGACAGGCTCCAAAGCTACAGTGAAACCCTGTCTTGAAGAACCTAAATAAATAAATAAATAAAAATCTTTTTTAAAAATAGCCTAACATAGCTTTCTTTGACTAAGTATAAATGAATTATAGCTACAAAGTATTGGAAGGATAGTCTAGCATGCCTAGACTAGATTGAATTTAGCCCTTTTCAAAATCCTGTCTTCATGCTTCAAGAGGCAAAAAGGATTATTTGGACACAAAATTTAAGAGATTTCTACTTACAATGTCAAAATGCCTATAAATGTCTTTTCCTTAGCTGAGGCCACACAAGAGCAGCTGGAACCTGGCCACGGAGACAAATTGATGCCTCTTTGGGGAAGCGCAGTACTCAAAGGAGACCTCACTAAGCACGGCCTGTTTGCGGTCCCTGTCTCCCCGCCAGGTCCTCCTGCTCTGTGATTCATTACATGTATAATTTCAAAAACACTCCTATGGCTCCCCGTCCATACGTTTACTCTAAGAGCGGTCTTAGACACCATTGCACTGCTATTTGAGACAATTAACTGCAAATATAGCAGCCTATCCTCTTGAAAACCAAACATTAAGCAGAGCTATACGTACCATCTAAACACTGAGTTCCAGCCATGACATCCATGAATTCACAGAGTTTATTCCTTTGGCTTAAACATGAAATTTCAAATAGTCAACAAGGGACCAGATAAACAGCTCAGAGGTTAAGAGAACTGGCTGCTTTTGCAGAGGACCCAGGTGTAATTCCTCGCACCTACATGTTGGCTCGCAGGCGTCTATAACTCCAGTTCCAGGGAATCTGATGCCCCCTTCTGGCCTTTGGGAATATCAGCTCTGATGCGTACATAACATATACATGCAGGCCAAACATTTATATACGTAAGATAAATCTTTTAAAAAATAATAGAAAACAGTACATTTCTATAAAGAGCCCTATGCATTCCTTTGAAAGGACAATAGAGTTAACTTTATCCCTCGAGGGAGGAGAAAGAAAATGACTTTCAGGAAATTTTGTAAAAAGTTTCCCTAAGACTCGGTGCATGTCTTTGCAGAATGGGATTGCTTGGGACCATTTTATAACCACATCCTGGCACCTGGGGTCTTCTCGGCAGTCCTGGGGTGTCTGGGGTGAGGCGTGAGATTTCCATGTCATCAGCCTTAATCAACATGTGTACATGTCCGCTGCCACATTCTAATGCAAACAAAAGTGAAGCTTGACTTGACGTCACTGAAAAGCCATCTTTTATTGAATTTCCTTCCCCCTCAAAAAAAAAAAAAACCCTTGATTCCATAAGTCAAGGCACGCCATACTATTTTCTCATTTAAAAATTCTATTTAAGCCTTTCTTTGTTATAGTAAAAGAAAATTGTAAGGGGGAAAAGCTTTAGGAAAATAGAAATGGTACAGGTAAGCTGTTAATGAGAAAGAGCTATGGGAGAAGACGGAGCCTCTCAGCATCTTTCTGGGGTCACCGTCCATGGAAGCAAAGATGATAAGCCTATTGGGACACCCTCTAAGGGTAGAAATCCGACAGGATCAGGACAAGTGCCAAATTCTCATGCCGTAAAGAAGACCCCATCATGGGTCACAGATCATGTGAGTACCGCTTCCACTAATCCTCCCAGTAACCTCACAGAATTGGTATTTATTATTTTGCCAACTGGAAGCTGATCATGCCCTGAAGCTAGACACAGGCAGGTGGGTGCAGATTCAAACCCATTGTAAAGACATTCTTAGAATTGACAGTACATAGAGGTGTACTGATGACTAAGTACAAACAGGGCATCATCAGGTAGCGTTCTGGAGAGGTGATGAGAGAAACATTGGTGCACAGAATCTGAAGGGAGTGACCCCCAAAAGTCTACTACACTCTTGAATCCAGTGGCCCTGGAGTTGAGTCCCGTTGAGGGTCACTGTGCAGGGGACTTCATGTTCTCATGGGTTTCTTCCCTGATCTTCCTATACTTGTCTGTAAGGGTCACAATGATACAGTACTACAGTCTGAGTGGATTGCCCATCATAAACATTTCTTACAGATCTATGGTTCAAGGTGTAAGCAGGACTGGTTTCTCCTGAGACTTGACTGCTTGACTTGTAGATACTACACTTTCTCAGAATGCCTTCATGTGGCCTTTCCTCAGTGTGTCTATGTCCTCTCCAACGGATGCCAACCATGTTTGATGAAGTCCTGCACCCCAGGCAGGAGCTGTATCAGCACTTGGCCTGGGGAAAGAATAGCACTTAACTCTTGGTGGAGAAGAAACTCCCAGGCACCTGTCTGCCAAACTCTCTGACGGTACTGGATTGGTCCTATGGACAATTCTGACTGTCAACCCTTGTCACTTTGTGGATTGAATCACTGAATTCCTAGAACCTTTGCCACCAATTAAAACTCAAGGCACTAAACATCCTAAAATCCAGAGTGTGGCGAAAACAATCCTGTGGAGAAAAAGAATGAGTCTGGAGGAATTACCATAGCAGATTTCAAGCTATTGCAGAGATATAGTAACAAAAAGAACAGTATGATACTGGCACCAAAAATAGACATGTAAACTAACAGAACAGAATAAAGTATCCAAACAATATCAGCCATTTGACATTTGACAAAGGTGCCAAAAACATGCTGGAGAAAATAGAGCATCTTCAACAAAATGGTACTGGAAACATTGAATGTCCTCACATAGAGTAATGAAGTTAGACCCCTATCCATCAACCTAAACAGAAATCATCTTCAAGAGGTGAGAGGTCCTTGGACTCCCCACAGGGCAGGGAACCCTGACTGCTCTTCCGGCTAATGAGAGAGGGGAAGTTGGTTGGGGGAGGGGGAGGGAAATGGGAGGCGGTGGCAGGGAGAAGACAGAAATCTTTAATAAATAAATAAATAATAATTTAAAAAAAAGAAATCATCTTCAAGTAGATCGAAGACCTGAATGTGAAATCTGAAACACTAAATGTCTAGGAGAAAATAGGGACAGTCTCCAAAAAAAAAAAAAAAAAGTAGGTCTAGAAACTTTTTGAACAGGACTTTATTTGCCCAGAAATTAAAGCCACTTACTGAAAAATAGGACTTCATAAAAATATAAAGTTCATAAATATAAAATATAACCAACTGAGTAAAAAGGAAGTTTACAGAATATGAAAGAATATTTGACAGTTATACACCTGATACAGGATTAATATCCAAGACACATAAAGAACACAAAAAAATGTCAAAAAAAAAGTGACCCAGTTAAAAAACGGACCATCAACCCAACGGACAGTTCTCAAAAGAATAAATAAAAATAACTAAGAAATTCCTCAAAAAGTATTCATCATCTTTAGCTATTATGGGAATGAATGCAAATTAAAGCAACTTTGACTAAGATTAAGGAAATCAGTGACAATAAATTCTTGCGAGGATGTGAGGATTGGAAACCGTCATTCACTTTTGATTGAACTGAAAATTAATATAGCCACTCTGAAAACAAGTGTGGATAGTTTACACAAATTTAATATAAAATCTACTGTATGACCCAGATAAATCACTCCTTGGCATATGCCTAAAGGATGGTATTCTACCCCATAGATACAGATGGGATCAGCCATGCTAACTACCGCTCTGTTTACAATAGCCAGGAAATAGAAACAACTTAAATGTCCTTCAATTGATAAATAGGTAGTGAAAATGTGGCACATATACACCATGGAATACTATTCTGCTGTAAAGGAAATGACATCATGAAATTCGTGGGTAAATAGATGGAACTAGAATAGATTATATGGACTGAGTTAATCCAGACCCAGAAAGACAAACATTGTATGTTCTCTCTCATGTGAGGTTCTTAACGCCAAATCTTCAGATGTGAGTATATAACCTGGAGGTCCACAGAAACTAGGAAAGTAAAAAATGATCATGGGGTTGGAAAAGGGGTTCCAGAGAAGAAAATAGCAGGATACAGGAGCTATGAAGAAGGAACACTGGGAGATTTTAATTGAGAAGTGGGGGAAAAGGATAATACAGAAAGAGAAGGCAAGTGGAGTGATAAATAAGACTAGGATTGCTTTAAAAGATCATATGGATCATGTTGTTTTATATTTACCTAAAATTACATATAATACACATAAGTACATGTATATACTTGTAGTGTATATATATAATACATATATTATATATAATTTAAATGAGGTTATGACAGTTTAGACAATAATGCCTGCCCCTGCAAAAGTATAGACTGTCTAACAAAAACCCCTGTAACCAGGTATGAGAAACATCCATTTAAGTGGTCCAAGAGACTCAAGACAATATAGGCTATTACTAGTTCCCTTAGTTGCCTTTCAGAGATTTAAAGGTGAGTCCCTGTTGTTGCTGAAGATGCCACACACTATGAGGGAATTTGGAAGATTGGAGCTGACCTGAAAGTTTTCTCTCTGAATGTTAGCTTTTACAATACTGGAAGGCGCTATGCAACCTGACAAGGGAGGAAACAATGAACAGTTCTACCTACCTGTGATGTCTACACGTCACATTGGTGGCCAGAATGGTGAGATGTTCTCAAGGGTGCAATGGTGGCACTTATGTATTGGCAGTAACCAATAGCTGTCTAATTAGACTTATGGCCCACTCAACAGGAGGGGAGTCAAACCTGGTTTTGTAAGCCCTTGTAGAAATACTAGTGCCATTTTCCAAAATCAGTATAACTCCTAACACATTTTAAATATTTATCTTTTAAATATTATACCCATAGATAAGTGTAGTTCTCACCTCTCCTCAAAGAAACTTCCCTTTGCAACAGAAAAAGACCATTACAGAAAGTTATAATACAGAAAATAAATTGATCATGTGTTGCCCAGAACCAATTTATACATCTACAACACAACCTCTATAGGTAAGGTTCACTGGACATCTCAGAAGAAAGGCTACAAAGCTTGCAAGAGCCGGAGGACAAAGAAGTCTCTTGCAAGATTGCATCTTCTACTGATGGCAGGAAAGCTACACTCATGAAATCTCAACAACTTTGTAGTGAGGAGGCCACTTGTTTCATTCCCAGCTGCTTAGCCCCAAAATAATCACACAAGAAACTGTATTAATTAAATCACTGCTTGACCTATTAACTCTAGCTTCTTCTTGGCTAACTTTTGCACCTTAATTTAACCCATTTGCATTAATCTGTGTATCGCCACATGGCAGTGGCTTATCAGGTAAAGTTCCATCCAGCTCCGGCGGGGCTCCATGGCTTCTCTCTGACTCCGCCCTTCTTTCTCCCAGCATTCACTTTAGCTTCCCTCGCCTGGCTCTTTCTGCCCTGCTCTGTTATGGGCTCAAAGCATTCTTTTATTAACCAGTGGTATTCACAGCATACAGAGGGTAATCCCACATCACAACATAGCTGCTTAAACATGATTTGAACAATGATACCAGTTGACATGCCAGCCTGGATCAGGGAAATCTCATGGGGCTCCACCCCTAGACAAAAAGCTGTAAGCCATTAAGGACTACTGAGAAAAGGAGACTAGTCCTCCCCATGGATAAGCTACCTGATTGGTTATTCTAATACCAAGTAGTCAACCCTAAAACACACATAAAAACAACACTAAATGTACTCAGCAGGTTGTATTTACACATTTATTGCTTGTTGTGTGGGTGTGTATGTGTGTGTTTAACAATAGTAAGGAAAAAGAGGCCACAAATTTAAGGAGTGGCAGAAGGACATGGGAGGGTGATGGAATGCTTCTATTTTAATAATTCAAAAGCTCATGATGCTGAGATAGGAAGATGAGAGGGGAAGAACTCTACCTGTGTATCAGCTTTGACAACAAGATGCTATCTCTGCACACCACTCCAGTACCAGGTTCTTTGCCCTTTCTCGATCCTGTAACCCCATATTCCTGTCTCTCCTCATCCATCCACATGTGTGGGTTACAAGACCATGGGCCACAGCTAGCCCATGTGTGAGTGTGTCCCATTCCCATCTCTAGCTGCCATACAGGCCTCCTCTGACTAGTCACAGGTTCAATTCAGCTTCCATCTCATCTTGACTTTCAATTCTCCTCTGCCTTAGCTTTGCATCTCTTTTCTTCTAGGCAATTTTATAGCTTATGACCTTTGTGTATTGCCTCAAATCAAATACAGAGAGATTGTGAGCGAAGAAAAGAACAATAAAGCTAATAGAAGGGATCAGTTTAGTCTCCCTTTGGGGGGGTAAAGCTATTTTCATCCCATTGTTCTCTCTTGTAGAAGTGAGCATATTCACCTAAACATAGAATATTGATATAAAAACCTAAGGTCTAAAAGGTTTATGTGATTCTAGATACTAATGGATTTGACTGAACACATTTTTCATGTTAAAAAAAAAAAAAAAAACCTCTTTTCATGGCAGTCGGAATATTTGCTTAGTGGTTAAGAGCCCTGAATACTCTTGCAGAAGACCCGAGTTTGGCTCCCAGCACCCATATAGATATTCATAATCATCTGTAATTCCAGTTCTAGGTGCTCCAGTGCCATCTGCTGGCCTCTTTGGGAACCAAGCACACATGTGGTACATGTACATACATGCAGACAAACATTTATATACATTAAATAAAACTAAAAACATCTTTTTAAAATTTTTTTCAGTTTACTATATTTTCCACCTATAGAGTTCTTGATGGAATCTATACCGACACAAACTGAAATTACATCAGCAAAGGTGGGAAGGTCCTGCCATTCATGAGAATTAACCTTATCTCATTAAATTCATTGCTTTCACATCACTTTAATGGGGGGGCAAAAGGCAGGTTATCTCTAATAAATGTGTTTCTGTAGAATGATTAGAAATGAATCATTTTAATAATCTCTAAGGGAAACTCAACTTAAAATATTCATACATCAAATTAATCCTGTTTGCTTTCCAACTATTTATGATCTCTGAAGTGCACATGAAGAGATGTCTTCCTTGTGATCACGACACAATCCTCCGGTTCTAACCAGGAAGTAAATCTGCATACAAACTTGGAATGTGGAAATGTTAGTACTGCCCATATTTCCCTCTCAAAGTCTTCTTGGTTAATGGACCTTTCCTTCCTTCTTTCTTTCCTTCTTTCTTTCTTTTCTTCTTTTCTCTCTTTCTTTCTTCCTTCCTTCATTGATTTATTTGTAAATGAGTGTTTTGCCTGCATGTATGTCTATACATGCATGTGTGTGCCTGGTGCCCATGAAGGTCAGAAGAGGAAGTTCGATCCCTGGAACTGGAGTTACAGGTGGTTGTAAGCCACCATGTGGGTGTTGGGAACGGAACCCTGAATGTAGGTCCTCCACAAAAGCAACAAGGGCTCCTCACTGCTAAGCCACCTCCCAGCCTCCTATAATGTATCATCTTTTAACCACTACAAGCTGGTAGTCCTTTTTTCAGTCATTTAGGACACCTAGACAAGAATATTGGAATTAGGCTCTTGGTTCAGAAGAGGAAGCCTGTGTTTCATTTCCAATAGCCTCTGTATCTCCTGGTAACGATACAGAGAGTGACGCCTGTGCCATAGGGCTGGTGGATATGGAACTTTTTGTGTCAACATAGATTCACTTGGAAACAAGAGACACAGTAAGCTTACTTCATTTTACACAGGCAGGTCTCTAAAACCAAGGCACCTTGAGTGTGGCCACCACACACTTCAGTGCTCCATCTTCAGGCTAATCTCAAATTCTTTCTTCTAATTATAATTTTTAGATTCTCATGTTGGAAGTATTTGAAAAACAAAGGAATCCTCTGAACTGGCTCTAATTCCTGTCTGCTCTAAGTGTTGAAGAATGACTTCTGTGGAGGACTAAAGCTCAAGTCATTTGGTGTCACCCACAAGGAGTCTCCAGGCTTCTTTACATTCTCCAGGAATGCTCGAACATCACCAGTCTTTCCCAGCACAGGGCTAGGACCCACTAACAAGCCTATCAAACCCTGTGCTCCAAGTGTAGGTCCCTGTTCTCCTAGGCAACCCTGACAGGCTGTGTCTGCCTTCTAGAAGACCTGCTCTCCTACTAAAACCAATCCCTGATGATGCAAAATCACTCTGATTTTAAGTGTAGATGACACCCTTCTGTGTTACCATGTCAGGAACATTTGCATTTAAATAGAAAGCCATGCCTTTATTACAAAGGAAATAAGCTGTAAAACCAGGAATCCAAGCATCCTACCAAGCTGATGGCTCAAAGAAATTTGGATAAAAGCTTCTCCCACCCCAGATAGTCATGAATCTACTCTAAATAGCCTTCTCAGCCCACTGTGTTCTGCTCAACATCATAGGACCAGAACAGTCACTTTTTAAATGTTTCTCTCCCTTCTCTTTTCTCTCTCCTTCCCCCTTTTCCATGTGTGTCTACATATGTACACATATGCAAATGCATATTTGTGTGAGTTTGAGCATGCATGTATCATAGTACACATGTGGAGATCAGAGGACACCCTCAGGCATCAGTCCTCACCATCATCCTTCTTTGAGACATGTTATGTTAGTCATTTTACTAATACATACACTAGGCAAATTGGCCCACAAGCTTCTGAGCATCCTCCTGCCTCAGTCTTCTGTCTCCCCATAGGCGAATGGGATTAAGATGGTTGCTGTCATGTCCAGCCTTATGTGGGTTTGGGGGATTTGAACTTGCTTCCTCATGCTTTCACAGCAAGCACTAAACCCACTGAGCATCTCCCCAGCTCTGAGCCACTTTCATTTCCTTAAAAGCATGTCTTGATTGTTAGATTGAGGCCAGCCCGGGCTACATAAAAAGTTCCAAACTGGCTTAGACAACACAATAAGAAATAAAGGAATGTTTTTGAAAAAAATATTTCCTAAATAGGGACCTTCATAGCAATTTTTTTTTAATGTACACCATCTCCTGCCCTTACTGCCTTCTGGTAACTACAGATTTGCTGTATTTTTAAGACTCATATCATGTCTCTTCCAGGGAATAATCACAAAGCTGAACAACTATTTCTAGGTAAAATTGTCGGCACTTTCGTTTCTTAACTGCACAACTGAAATGTAGTTAGCCAATCAGAACCTCAGAACAACGGGCCAAAAGGGAAATGACCGATTGAAGAGTCCTGTGGCCAGTGGCATGTGTCTTTAAAAATAAAAGCCAGCAAATACAGCTCATGCTGGTGGAGGCTTGGCTTCCAAAATGCAGGTAGCAACTTTCCTCCAACAATTAGGCTTTAAATTTAGCATTCCACGAAGGAAATTAAATACAAGTATAGTCAATTAAAGGCAGTTGTATTGGCCAGAAGCACCTTGGGCAGTTTAAGACAAAAATGAGTGGAGGCAGGAGGATGCCAAGCATAACAGAGGTCACAGGGTGGTGACAGTTAGTGGACTGTGTGCCATGTGCACTGCTTCCAATCGTGAAACACTTTTCTTTGTTTATTATTATTATTATTACTATTATTATTATTATTATTATTATTTATGCAACTGCTCATTCTCTGAGAATTTTATACAATGAAATGCGATCATATGTACCATCCAATTTTCCCTCCAACTCCTCCATATCCCCTCCTAATGGTCTCGTCCTAATTTCACATCTTTCTTTTCTTTTAAAAAAATCTTCTCAGTCTGGTTAGTACTGCCCTTGTGTGTGTGGATGTGGCGTATCCATGGAAGCATGGGAAATCTATTAGTAGCTGTATCCTCAAAGAAGAATGATTCTCCCTCTCCCAGAAGATATCAACTGCCAATAGCTCCTCCATTGGGGGTGGGACCTGGAGAGACCTTCCCCTGCAGGAGAAAACGCAGGCATGACCTGGCGGCCAGCCTTCTCAGCACACTGTGGCCTGGAAGCCAGAGCACTGAATTCTGAAGTGGCCGTTAGCTGGTCAGGGGATGAGTCTTCACTCTCCACGTCTCCCTAATGAGCTTCTTCTACACAGAGACCCTGGGGTGTGAGTGTTCACTGTCCAATCTGAGGTAATGTGCTCACCAATCACAGTTGCTGGGCTTCCACTATATAAGTGGTTGTTCACATGCAATAAAGTAGATGCTGCTCCCCGAAATCATCTCTGGAGTGGTTCATGTCCACACCCTTTACTGACCCATGGGCATTTCTGTCTTGGGGTGGGGGGCAGATAACCAGGTAATGACAGTACTCCCCCAATCCATGCTAGAGTTCTGGCAGGCTTGATCTCTACTGGTGTATAAAGACTCAAACTTGTCTCTGAACCAATATGGAAGCCAATATCACCTAAGCCAACTCCTTAAAAGTTAGATATTAGCTGAACATGATCATGCATTCCTATATGGGTGGTAGGGCAGGAGGATCCAGAGTTCAAGGCCAGCCTGCAGCACCAAAGACCCTGTCTCAAAAAAAAAAAAAAAAAAAAAAAAAAAAANAAAAGAAGGAAAGAAAGAAAGAAAGAGAGAAAAAAGAAAAAGAAAAAGAAAAAAAACTAGGTATTTGTTGTCTCCAAAGCTTCTCACTATAATTAGACAACTAAAATGAGGCCTTCAAGTGCTTCTTCTGCTCAAAACAAAGCTAAATATGGTAGGACCCTTGGAAACACAATGAACATTCTAAAGTTTAAATTCTGGCCTTATTAAAAACCCTACATTATCAGAAGTTTTAGGATCAAGGTCTGGACTCTTTTTAGTCCCAAAAGAATAGGCTCAATCATTAATCACTACTGTGCCTGTTACAGAGACAAGTAACAATGGAAAGGAGAAAAAAGTTCATTAAATATGGCCACTTTAGGAAGAGAAACAAATAAGGTCATCACTGAACAATCCCTTCGATCCCATCTTCCAGGTCCTGGCACAAAGTTTAGAATTAGAGGAATTAGAGAACAGGAGAGAGGTAGGCATAGCTAAGCAGTCCTGGTCACAGTGTGGTCTCACCCATCACTGATTCCTGCCACAAGGCAAGCTGGTCTGGTCCCTTAAGTTGACAGAACCTTGTGAACTCTCTTCCAGGGAGACAAGTTCTTTCGTGGGCAGGAACCTGAGCTCTGGTTTTTCCCTACCCCAGCGTGAGATTCCTGGGGAAGATTTAACTGGGAACAGGGCAGGAAGAGGTCCACTATCCAGTAATCAATAGTTAGAAAGCAGAGTGTGGCCTCCCTCTTGAGAATAGCTCCTCTCCTGCCAGAATGATACAACATTTCCACCGAACATCTGGGAGTGTCATGTGAGCATCACAGAGCAGGACGCGGCTGTGGCACCGGTGTCTGGTGAGCTTCCTGTGACTCTTAGATCAAGCTGGATGCAACGGAGCATATTTGATTAATTTGCAGATGGGATTATTCTGGTGACAGAATGAAGGGAGAGTGTCGTACTGATCTAAATACAGAAGCCCCAACTTCTCCCATTTTTCACTTATTTTAGCAACTTGAAAAAGCCCTTCAGGCGAAAGTTGGGTTGGCTGCTGCTTCTGATTTTAGATAGCACAATTTCTCTGCCCTCCCCCTTTAGTTCCAAAAGTTCTAGTATGCAGGAGAAACCCTAACAGTGAGGCAAGCTCTGAGTGTTCCTGGCTAAGCCCCAGCCACTGCCTCCTCAGAAGTCTGTTCCCTGTCACTTGTGCCTTCATGACTGACATCTAACTCATCCCTTCAAGGTTTCATTTTCTACGAAATATTAATGTCTCTGTCCCTTGATGCTTAGTTTACTTATTTTTCATCATTATATTCAACCCCATGCTGCTCACTCCTACTCTACACTGTACTCCCCAGTGCTTATGGATGTATGAAACCTGAGGAAACCTCAGGAAAATGAAACCTGAGAAGTGCAAAAGAAAGGGGGAAACCAGGACATAGCGAAGGAAGCTGCAGGGAGAGACGGGAGAACGCCCAGTGCATGGAGTGCTCACTGAACAAGCATGACGACCTGGGTTTAAACCCTGGTGCCCACCTAACCAGCTGGGTGTAGGCCTGTAATCTCAACACTGGGGAAGTGGAAACAGGAGGATTCCTGGGGCTTGCTAGACAGCTAGTCTTGCCAAATCAGTAAGCTCCAGGTTCAATGAGGCTCTGTCTGAAAAAATAAGGTAGAAAGTGATGGAGCAAGCCATCAACGTTGACTTCTAGTCTACACACACACACACACACACACATGCATGCGCGCGCACATGCATACACACATGCACACATATACACATACATACACACAAGCACACATACATACAAAGTTTATAGGGAAATTAAAAAGATCAAAAGGAAAAAAAATCTACAGAAGTCAGGAAAATCCTGCACTATACTATAGACATTGACTGTGGAGAGAAAAAAACAAACTTCTTTGTTTTTTATAGATATATAGCTGAATACCCATATACAGCTTATGAGGTGTATAAATGATATTGTATAAACAGCTACAGGGATTTATCTGTTTACTCCAGTTTTCCCACTTCCTGCCAAAATACTACCATTGCCACAAAAAGTGTATAAATGGTCATTCTGATGTTCTATGTAATTAATGACCTACGAATTCTGCACCACTCTGGAATATTCCACACTTGCCAAGCCCTCCTCTGGTCCCCTGGAAGTCTGTCAAGCTAGACTCCTCTGAGCCCTTCTCTGCATCCAAGCCCTAAATGATGTCCCACCGCACATATCACATAACCACCTTGGACTGAGGTTTGAGACCCAGCTCAGATTCCCTGTCCAGAGGCTATGTGGAAACCAACAGCAGCCAGGAGCAGAAAGGATTGTACTCATGGCAACAGCTCAAGAGGGCCTGGGGTAACCTTGCTGGCTTTATCCATCACTGAGCAGCTGGGGAGCTCCAAAGGGAGCCAACTCTTTTCCCTCTGGAGTCAGCTTCTCCATCTCTTACTGACTCGGAACCACATGAAACTAGAAACTAGAAATCCCCTGCAGTGACTTGGAGGGGACCAACGCCTGAAACACTGATCTCAGTAGCCACAGAGTACCCATTATGTGAAAGGACATTAGCATGGAACGACCCTCTCTTGCCAATAAGAAATAGTCAAGCTGGCTTAGGCCAGACTCTCAGCATTATTCTTGAAGTACAAAGATGAGAGAAACTCTTATGAATGTCTTGACTGTCTGACAGAAGTTGGAGATGCTGTGTCCTGACTCTTCCCTGTGGAAGTGCTGGTGGCCAGGTCAACATCAAGGCAATATTGATTCATTGTCTTCTCTATCTCTGTCCTATTGCTTATTCTCTAAGAACAACCATCTTTTGATTTTTCTTTTTAGGCCAGACATAACCTGGAGCTAGACTGAACAAGAATCCCAGCTCCGACCTAGCCTAGACAAGAACTCCACAAGGCCCCGGGAGGATGAACCATCTGCCATGAGCCAGAAGCAAAGCATCTGGAATCCCAGAGTTGCTGAATCCTCACAACTCAACAAAGTGCCATCCTGTCACCCAGCCCAGCCTCGTACACAAAGAGGGTAATCTCAGCTATAGATTGAGTATAGAATTTCAAAATATTTTTCATAGGCATAAATCATGCTATTAATCAATATCATTCATTATTGGGGAGATAAGAGTACTGAACATGATAGCACATGCCTTTCATCTTTTTATTCCGGAGGAAGAGGCAGGTGAATCTCTGTGTGTTAGAGGCCAGCCTGGTCTACAGAATAATCTCCAAACCAGCCAGGATGATAGAGAGAGATCCTCTCTTGGAAGAAAGGAAAGAAAGAAGAGGGAGAAGGGAAGAAGATGTGGTGGTTTGAATGAGAATGGACCTCCATGGCCTCATGTATTTACACACTTAGTTACCAGTTGGCTGGTGAACTGTTTGGAAGATTAAGAGGTATGGCCTTGTTGGAGGAGGTATGTCACTGGGAGTGAACTTTGAGGTTTCAAAAGTCCCTGGTAGGCCCAGTGTCTCCACCTAACTCTCTATGTATGGATAGATCAGGAAGTAAAACTCTCAGCTACTGATCCAGCACCATGCATGTTGCCATGTTCCCCACCATGATGATAATGAACTAATCCTCTAAAACTGTAAGCAATCCCCCAGTTAAATATTTTATAAGAGTTGCCTTAATCATAGTGTAGTCTCAGCAATGGAACACTAAAACGGAAGGAAGGAAGGAAGGAAGGAAGGAAGGAAGGAAGGAAGGAAGGAAGGAAGGAAGGCAGAGAGAAAGGGAAAGAGGGAGGGAGGAAAACCACCTTCACACCTGAGTTGCCACCTCACACGCCACACAGTCAGATATGAAGAATCAAATCTGGTGAGGATGTGGAGAGAATGAATATCCATACTCTTTGGATAGGGTTGTCAAGTAGTTTTGTCACTATATATAAAACAATGTGGCTGCTGCTCCTTAACTGCAAACACATAATTACCTATGAGTGCTGCCAGAAGGTTTCTGTCCCACCCAGTCCCACAGCCATTCATTCCCAAAGAAACACACAGAGGCTTACATTAATTATAAACTGGTTGGCCTATTTGCTCAGGCTTCTTACTAACTCTTACATCTTAATCCATAGTTCTTGTCTGTGTTAGCCATGTGGCTTGGTACCTTTTGTCAGTGAGGCATTCTCACCTTGCTTCTTCTGTGTGATGACTGCAGACTCAGCCTTTCCTCTTCCCAGCATTCTCCTGTTCTGATTGCCCCACCTATACTTCCTGCCTGGCTATTTTATTAAGCCAGTACAGCTTACAAAACTTAACAGGGTGTAAGACCATTGTCCCATAGCGTATGAGGTGGAATCATCCCTCTCCTCAGGAGAATAGGGAAACAGACATTCAACTTTCATAGCAGAACTATTCAGCAAAAACAAAGGAGGAAACAACACAAAACCCATTGGTGATAAATGGATAAACAAATCATAGTTAGCATCCCCATTCAACAATTGCAATTTCAAAGACCCCCTGAAGTCCAAACCTTGTGGAGTACAGACATGGTGGTGCAAGTGGGAAACCCTACACCTGGTTTCATGGAGAGGTGGCAGTCAAAACATTCAGTGCTATTTAAAATATTAAATGAAATCACATTTAAGATATGTGGGCAAAGTGTACATGAAACATGAGAGAATCTCCTACTTAGACTTGGGCCTCCTCTCCCGAAATTCCAAAAATTCAAACCACTTTTAGCTGCTGGCATTTTGGATAAGGGATGCAAGACTTTTGACCCCCTGCAATGGACACACACACACACACACACACACACACACACATTAAAGGAATGAAGTACTAAACCACTTTGCAACAGATGTGAACTAGGAAATATAATAAGTGGGGAAAAAAGCCACACACAAAGAATCCACTCAATATGATTCCATTTAAAAGTTGTAGAATAACAAAGCCATGGAGAGGCTTTGTTGCTAGGAAAAGGGGAATGAAGGGATGGAGAGTTTTTGAGGGGCATGGGGCTTTATCCTGGGGCAGTGAAAGTCTCCAAAACTAGACAGAGGCAATGGTAGCCCATTAATACGTTATGGCCATGTTTTTGTTTTGCTTTGTTTTGTTTTTTAATTTATATAATACTAAAGAATTTCATAACGCCTCTGTCCAGCCTTCTATCTAACATCATTTGCCTCAGACAAGAAGGTTCTCAGCCCTTTTTCTTGCATCTCTCCGTCTCCATTGATTCCATCTCTCATCCATTGCCTACACTGCACCCATCCAGTCTGCCCCATCTCCACTTCCACCATCTGTAGGCTTCTTCCCTATGGCGGATTTCACTGTGCCACAACCTGTACTCTATAATAAAAGCTCTTCTTTTCTGGAAAGAATGAAACCCAGGGTCATATTCCTCCTTGTCTCTCTCCTTGGAGTCAAACTTATTAAAACAGCAAGTCACATAGGTTGCCAGCTCCCTATCCACCTCTATGCCCTGCATTCTTCCTGTCCCTATCCCTGTCTTCCTTGAAGCTTGACCCAGATGGAGGTCTCAGGTATGTCCTAGGTGGAAATCTCCAGACTCCAGGTGGGACCCAAGAAGTGAGGCTCACTCCTTCTTCCTTCTGTCTATCTAGAAAGCCAGCAATGTCCAACAGGAAAGTGGTTTCAAACACTTTTGGAGCATTCTATAATTTAAATGGCTAGCTTCCTTTCTCTCCCTTTAACAGAGCCTTAAGGAGCATTTATTTGGTTTCTTGACAGACATCCCAGGAGCCAATATGCTGCCCCAGGATGGGCATAGAGCAGAGTACACATAAGAAGAAAACAAAAAATGGAGATATTGTCTAAGCAGCTTTTAGAAACTGACCTGGAGTTGTTCCTAAAGAACCAAAGAAGATCAAAGAAAGACACAAAAATCACAACATGGTTTTCAAGATCAAGCAGGAAAAAAACACCAAAATTGCCAAAACTAAACTTGAGATGTTTAGAAAAGGAAAAAAATAAATAAATGCATTAAATGTGTAGACAATAGAGAAGGAAGAGGAGGAGGGAGAAAAGAAGGGTGAGTAGGAGCAGGAGGAGGAAAAGAAGAAGAAAGGAACAGGGGGAGAAAGGAAAAGAAAATATTCATAAAAAAAGATCTGAATATATTCACAAAATGTGGTGTCAAAAACCTCTGGAGCTAAGGCATTCCTAGGGCCCTTTCAAGGAATCCAGAAGGAGCCGGGCGGTGGTGGTGCACGCCTTTAATCCCAGCACTTGGGAGGCAGAGGCAGGCGGATCTCTGTGAGTTTGAGGCCAGCCTGGTCTACAAGAGCTAGCTCCAGGACAGGCTCCAAAACCACAAGAGAAACCCTGTCTCGAAAAAAAAAAAGAAAGCAAGAAAGAAAGAAAGAAAGAAAGAAAGAGAGTCTGAAACCAAGGAATCCAGAAGGTCAAAGTCATTGTATAGAAATACTAAAACAAGTCATTTCCTATATTGACCTTGGTATTAAAGATACAAAACAATGGTGAGAAAAATACTTGTCATTCACTGTAAGGAGGAGGGCCCACTTGTTCGTTTGTTTGTCCTGGCTGCCTGGCTGAGAAAGGATTGTAAAAAAAAATTCCTAGGAATAATATCTCCTCTGGGAATGGCAAGAATAGGAGGACTCAGCCTTCAGGTATATATAGAAGGTGTGGCAAAGGTCGACATTGGACCAATGAATGCTGATCAACAAAAGACAGACAAGGCAACCCGATATAACTGGGAAACTCCTTGAGGGGCCTCTCACAGGCCCCCAAGCCAAAAGTGGCCCAGTCATACCTAGTAACTGTGGAGGGCATATCTCACCAGGAAATTTAAAAAAAAAAACCATACTGTTCTAGATGATGGCATAAACAAGGAGGATAAGTCAAAAATTCCAATAGGAAATAGGAAACATATATTCTGGAAGACCTCTATAAATGATCAAAGACCAAAGCTAAGAGTACTTATAAATGGCATTTGTAATTGTTGGTTTGATAGACACAGGTGCAGATGTGAGTATCATTACTCCAGAATCTCGGCATCAAAATTAGCCTCTTCAAGAGACAGATGTTCAATTACAAGAATTGGACCATATCTCAAGTTAAAGCACGAGATGGGTTGACTGTATTGGGCCAGAAGGTCAAGGAGGGAAGCTGAGGCCATATGTGGCTAATATTGCAGCAAATTTATGGGGTCATGACGTGCTGCAGCAGTGGAATATCCAGATTAACATTCCTGCAGTCCCAGAAACTCATAATTCTGGGAAGGATATTATAAGGTACTATACACAAAGGTCACCAGCCATTCAGGCTGTACAAGAACATACAGCAAATACCAAACCTTTAGAGGTACCAACAGCCCTACCTTTAAAATGGTTAACTTAGAAGCCTATATGGGTTAAACAGTAGCCTCTAGCTGAAGATAAATTGCAGGCATTAGAACAGCTGGTACAAGAGCAACTAGATGCTCACCATATTGAAGAATCAATCAGCCCTTGGAATTCTCCTGTATTTATTGTAAAAAAAAAAAAAAAAAAAAAAAAAAAAAGAAAAAAGAAAAAGAAAAAGAAATCTGGTAAATGGAGAATGGTGACAGATTTAAGAGCTGTCAACAAGGTAATTCAACCTATGGGCCCTCTACAATCTGGAATCCCTCTGCCTTCTGTATTACCAAAAGGATGGCCTCTTACAGTTACTGATTTGAAAGATTGTTTCTTCACTATACCTTTACAAGAAAAGGAAGAGAAAAACTTGCCTTCACAGTGCCTACTTGTAATAATTCTCAGCCTACTAGGAGATATCAATGGACTGTCCTCCCACAAGGGCTCACAGCAACAGAAGCCACTGTTTGTCACAGTTGTCTTGGAAGCTTCACCATCATCTAGAATGGGCATGGGAAATGTCAGGTCTACTTAGAATGTTCTTCATGAGGGAGCAAATGTTACAAGGTTAGACTTTCTCAGCCCTTGGGCACACATCTTCTTATTCTTCTAGAACCAGAAGAAAACAAGAATCACGCCTTATACCGTGGTAGCCCAAAGGTCATCTCAAGCAAATACTCTAGACTCCCTTTTCCTTAAAATAATGGCAAAAAGACCGACTATATTTACCCAAACCTGCCTGCGTGCCAACATTTTCCTTCAAATGAGCAAAGCCAGTCTATTACTTTGAAAACAATAACCAAGTGTCTTCATTGTCAGAGGTAAAAAATCCAAGTTTTCAAGGACAAATGAGAGACATGAAAAGCTGTTATTTTCCACTAATACCTTGGCAGATTCCCAGAACTTAAAGGCTTTTCTGATGAAACTGGTGGTGACATTAACCACAGTTGTGACTTCTTAATACAGTATCACAGAGAGTATCAACATTTGGAAGCTTGCTTAAAACTCAGCAAGGCAATATGTTCCATATGATTGATGGGCAATGCTACAAGCCCCATTCACGAGCAAAACAGTTGTACACAGACCAGCAGATTGTCATGTAACAAAAGTTTATTGATAGAGTCTCAGATCCCATCCACATTCAATTAACCTTTAAGAATTCACCACTTGTCAAGCTCTGTAGACTTTCCAAGAATATCCACAATTATTGAAAAGGCTATTAAAACTTTTGTCCCATTTCCAACTAAATGCCTGTGTGAGGCTGATTTTCTTCCCAGACCAAAACCAAACACCACATGGTGACAGCTTGCATGGAAAAGCAATCTGTAAATCTGTAAAACTCCAGCTGCTTTCTTTAAAGCCAGACCTTGAAGAATTTTGTAAAAGAAAAAAAAATGCCATTCTCTCACTATGTTGTTATTGTTTTGAGAAATGTAGCTATTTTTCATTTAGAAGGTGTTGTTTATGTGAATTCGTGATAAGCTTATTAATTCAATGGATTGATAACTTTTTCTTCAGCCTGTTTCTACAGTAGGTACCAGCAGATAGAACTAGCCTCCAAAAGTTGCTTCATTAACAACGTAGTGGAGGCCTAAGACCAAGATAAATAAATAAATAAATAAATAAATAAATAAATAAATAAATAAATGCCTGAAAACCGCTGAGTTAGGTGACCCCAGACAGTTTTGTAAGAAAACTACTAACTTGGCAACCAGAGGACATTTGCAGGAGAGTCTCTAACTCAGCAAGCAGAAATGGGTCAAGTACAAAGAAATGCCGTGGAAGATCCACAAGGGTGCCCAATTTGCTCAGCAAAGCCAGTAGACTTCCCTCCCCTGCAGTCATACATGGAATCAATTTGTTTTGTTTTGCTTTGCAGTTGTCTGTTTTTGTCTTGTTTAATTGGGTTTTCTTTGAGACAGGCTCTTGCTACTGAGCCCAGGCTGGCCTCCAACTGGCCATTAGTCTGTCTCTTCCTCCCAAGGGTAAGAATTGTGGACATACCGCATACCCCACTTTCCCCATGGCATCTTGGTTATGCAGTTTGCATGTACCATTGTGTTCCATAATACTGTGTCACCTACTGATATTAAAGCCATCTTCTAGGTCGACGAGATGGCTCAGTGGATAAAGGCACTTCCTACCAAACTTGATGAGTTTAATACTTCCTGAGACCCACATAGGCAAAGGAGAAAACCAACGACTCCCACAAGTTGTCCTCTGACCTCCATAATTATACCAGAGCATACTCTCAGTCTCTCTCTCTCTCTCTCTTTCACACACACATACACACACACATACACACACAAACCAGTATACACCTGTGATCCAGTACTCAGAAGGCAGAGGCAAGAAGATTCCTCTAAAGTTCAAGGTCAGCCTGGTCTACACAAAAAGTTCACAATGGCTGAAGATACAGAGCAAGACCTACCTTAAGAAAATCAATCAATAAATCAATCAAGCTGGCTTTGTTTATATAAGCCACTATGTGATGTTCCAATCATCTAAAAACGTTCCTCAGACCACATCCCCACTATTAAGTGATGTATGACCATCAGTGCCATGAAGATAGCCTACAACAATGCTTGCCATATGGACACATCAGAAGCCAATGCCAGAGCCTGCTGGTTGCCCTGTCCCAATTCAAATTAGCTCAGCTGCTCTATCTCCTAACAGCTGTGTCCACAGACACAAGTAAATGGTCACTGGGAGCTTGGGATGAGGTTTAAACTGTAAGGTGAGGTCACAGAAGGAATGGGGTGATCTCCTAACAGACTAAGCACTCAGATCACATTGGCAGAGGGATTGGATGTTGGGGAGGGTAAATAGACCCTCTAAGCAGTCAAATGAATTAACTTCAGCTGTAGAATCAAGCATTTGGGATAATTCTCGGGTCCCTAAGCAAGGGCACAATGCCCGCTGTGGATACCCTCCAGGTACACAGCTGCTTACCCACATCTTCCCAATAGGACTAGCGCCTCACTGACTTATGAACTGAAAATTCAGCATTTCAGAAAGGCAGAAACAAGGAAAGTACTCCTGCCAAGCTTCCCCAGGGAGGCTTTGTTTTTTTTTTTATCTCTCAGCAAAAAGTCTAGCCAGACCTTTAGTGCTATATTTCTTGCTCTTGTGTTGAATTACAGGGTTGGGAAGATGATAAAGCACTCACTGTGCAATCATGAGACCCAGTTTCTAATCTGAGTGCAGGGGTACCACCCATGATCCGAGCACAGAGAAGCAGAAATGCCAGCAAGCCAGTGGCTACTTAGCCACTGGGGAGTTCTAAGTTCAGTGAGAAGCCCCGTTCTAAAAAATAAGGTAAAGAATGACTGAGGAAGACTTCTGATGTCAACCTATACAGCCTCCACATGCTCATACATGCATCCGAGCTCACTTGCACATGCACACACACACACACACACCAATGTATACACAAAGGTAGGAACTAAATCAATGAACTCTAGTTATTCCCAGACACAATTCTGCCAAAGGCGTTTCTTCCCTTTGTGAAGCCTGTGTCATAACACATGGAGTATAAGGCATTATTTTCTCAAACTTTGCCCTAGACAAAGTCCAGAGAGTTGAGTCCCTGGCATAATGTATGTCAAAAAAAATCATGGATGAAATTAGTTGAGTCCCCTTGGTCCTTCCAAGGAGCACCCCATCTCAAAATAAATAAATAATTAGATAAAAAAGATGAATAAATTTTAAGAGTGCAGAAACGTGTGTCAGGAAGAACAGACTAAAAGTCCAGGAATTCCTCTCCACACTCTTCCTCCATGAATTAGCTCTTAGGCCTTGAGCAAAGGACTTCAATCTGTCTCTCACATTGGTTTTCTCAGTGTTGAAAAAAAAAAAAAAACGAACGGAGAGGCCTCTAAAAAAACACCTCCTTTCCAAATCCTACGACCCTGAAAATGTCAACCAATAACATCATCTTTCCCCTAGTGCGTCTGGAATGCCACAATGTCTCCGGAATTCTTAGACCCAGGAGATAGATACATTTCAACCTTACACGAGACTCTGGCGCCAGTTAGAAAGCACAATGAGACACTTGTCCTTTGAGATGTAATTTAGAATCATCTCTTGAAATAATTTAGAATCAATGATTCAAGCATGCTGCCATATTTCTGCACAGGCAATAACACTGCCATCCCTCTGTTCTGGGACATGAAAGGCAGAGATGGTTTTTTAATTACACAATCACCAAGAGTGATAATTCAAACACGCACGGATGAAATCCGAGACGAGCTTGGCTGTGCCCATTAAAAGAAAAAGTGACAGTTAGCCCACACTTACTGTAATGATCTCTGTTGTTAATGTGTTTCCTAGAACTCATATTTTATTATTCACAAAAATATTTCTTCTCTGAGGTCTAGAGGTTACTTGCTGCAAGTGACATCTGAGATCTCACCTCTTTTCGTTAGCTAATAATGAACTACCAGCACCTTGGCCGATTTGTATCACTGCAGAGTCCCGTGGGGGTGTGGCTAGGCAAGGTGTCTTGAGCTATTTAAGTGTATTTCATACCCTCGCCTTAGAATTTGTTTTAAATTTTAGGAGATTGGACACTCATTTAGGGAGTTTTGCATGTGTAATTTTACCTTGACCTCACATCTAAAGCATATACCCTCTGGCTCAAAAAGCAGTGTGTGTGTGTGTGTGTGTGTGTGTGTGTGTGTGTGTGTGTGTGTGTGTGTTCATTGTTTTCTATAATGCATCACCTGTTAAATGGTTCATCAGGCATGCACCACCACTATCTATTATTTTATTTAGCACCCTCTCTGTTGTGTCTTGCCCCATACTTTAAGGAGAGATTTCTCCAGAGTTCTGGCAGAGCCTGGGGAACCTGACCCCATTGCACACTAAATGAAGTGTGAAGGTCCTTCTGCATTCCAGTGATTGGCAGCAGCTAGCCTTCGGATGCTAAATGCAAGCAACAGTGGCTACTCCTTTGATTCTCTGTGAGTTGTCCTCTACCCTTCCACCCCAACGCTTTCTCACAACCCTGAGAGGTCAGAGCGCCCGTTTTCTCAAGGTCTCATGAGGGCCTCTGCTTTACACTAATAATGTGAAGAGTTAGCTCTTAGAGCATTGACGGTCAGTAACTATGACAACTATGTCTGCCCTTCTTGCATATGTCACTGCCACCTACAAAGAGGCTCGCCCATAGTGATGGTTTCAAACCAACAGGAGGACAGAGTCAAACGGCTCACAGGCTCAACTCTTCTGATCTGTTCCTTTCTGAAATGGTGGAGAAAGGGCTGTGGCATTGAAGATTGTCACTTGTGCCTACAACTTTCCAGGTCTTACTAACTGTGAGTCTTCAACCAAAGAGTATTTTCTTCTGACTAAGTGTTTGCAAAACTCACCATTTGTTTGCCATGTCCCTAGACTTGTCCAGTTTAGAGCTGAGTTTACACATCTACCTCAAAGCTTGAAGAACTGGTTCCCTACCATATTTCTACTCATAAATTTCTTTTCCTTGTTCAGCTCACGGTCCTATAACAGCTCCCACAAGCAAAGGGCTATGCTACTTGTTGTATCCGATGCTCAGGTGAGGGAGCCCACCATCACAGACTGTGGGGGTGACCACCCCCACACTCTTGGGCCTATCACAGGCATATCTCTAGGTTCTTGTAGAATACTTGCAAAGTTCTACAAACACACACATCATTGGGCTCCTCTCCATCCATAACTCTTTCACCATGCTGCTCCCAAGGTCTCTGACTCCTTCTAGACATTCAAGCCATGCTTTCCAGACCTAATTCCTGTCCCCTAGAACCTAGGGAAGCCTAGGTGCTGAGCAGGCCCTCAAGAACCCAGACATGAGTTAGGTGCAAATCAAGACAGACATATAAATACATAAACACAAGTCAAAAGCCCCATTCCCCCAAAAGACAAGAAAAGTACTACCAGACTCCAAAGAAACTGCTTAGTGATCCTTCTGGAAACAAAGATATTTGGAGTTGAACTTTAACTCGAGTGGGGAAGTTGGGAGAATAAGATCCAGAGGGCAGGCAGGCAGATTATTTCAGACAGCAATCAACAAAAGCAAGAACAAAATCACAGACATCTGACGGAGCCAGGTGCTGGGGGTGGGGCGCAGAAGCTAGAAACACTGCTTGTGAGTCCCCATCATTTTTCTGCTGATGAACTCTGACATAAACAAGCCCAGGACCTGGGATTTCCTGGAAACTTTAGCAAAAGGCACCAGAATCTGTGAAAGGAAAGGGAACTGTCCTAAGACAGGCAGAGTCCTACCTAGGCCATGTGGGACAGAAAATAGGGATATCAAGCATGGTAGGTAAAGCCTTTGGTTCAGGTCGGTGGTTCAGAAATTCATTTCTGATAAATCAAGGCTACATAGAGGAACTCGGTCTGGCCATGTGTCCAACAGGATTCCAGAGAGTACAAACCTGTGACTACTTCAAGAGTAGGGAGGGAGGTGCCACAAGGCCAGGACTCCAGTTCCATAGCTGGAGACCAAACTAAGACATGGTCTCACAGAACACAAGAGTCATGCCTACTGAGTTCTCTCTCAAAGCAAAGTCGCAGTGTGTGGCTTTGGTAGCCCAGCCTTGATGCTGAAGGTCAGTGGGTTCCTTCCTAAGTCAAGAGTTAGGGAAACTTCTAGGTAATTCCCTGAAATCAGAGTCCTGGCCCCTTTACCTATTGATGGACACAAAGCCAACAAGTGGGGAAAATGATAGGACAGCCATCATTCCATCACTTCCCTGTCTTGAGCTCATTATTAACTCCCTATGGAAATCAACAGGAGAAGCCTTAAATGAAAACATGGAGCACACTCTCCATGGGAAATCAGCATGGAAGGGACGATGGTGAACACACTCTGGTCTCCGGTCATGGGACTATCTTTCCTTCCATTACCCAGCTATACCATCAGAGTCTAGTGACAGGCTGAAAGGCAACCTTCTGTCAATGACTTCAGGCTGTTCTTAGGCAGCAGACTGTTTTAATACTCTCTTAGGCTTGTGTACAAGGCAATGAACTACATCAAAAGAGGCAACCGAGAATCAGTGGTATAGGGGGATTCTTGTATGGTCAATTTCACACATCCATTTGGCTGGGCCACGATGCCAATATATTCGGCCACCCGTTATTCTGGATCTTGTTCTGGAAGGGTGTTTGTGAATGAGATTTCCATTGAAATCAATAGGTTTTGAGTAAGACAAATTGCTCTCCTAATGAGTGAGCCTCATCAATCAGGAGAAGACCTGCTTGGAATGAAAGGTTGATGTCCCCCAAGCCAATAGCAGAGGATCTTCAGACTTCATTCACCCCCATTCTGCACCAGACAGTCTTAGGACTCAACCGCAATTATTTCTGTGGCCTCCGGATTTCAGGCTCCTGCCACTAGATTTAGGACTTGCTAAGATTTCACAGTGGTATAAACTATGACTATCTCATTCTATTGGCTCCACATGGTTGGAAGATTCTAATAAGTCTCTTTCCATTCGTTGGAAAGGTCCATGCCATCCAGCTTGGTTCTGAGCAGACTCAAACGCCCCATGCTGCCTTCCTGAAAGAATCCCTATAAGATAATCAAGGGGAGTTCAGTCATAAAAGTGTTTATCTTATAAGAATGAGGACCTGAGTTTGATCACCAGAACCCACATTTAAAAAAATAAAATAAAACAGGTGTTGTGGCCAGCACTTATAATGCTAGTATTTAGGGAGAAATAAACAGCTCTCTGGGGATCAGAATCGCACAGCCCTGCACACTTGGTGACGTCTGGGCCAGAGAAGACACTGTCTCAAGAAACAAAGTGGACAGCACAGGAGGAATGTTACTGAGCTTGACTTCCGGCATCCACAAATGCATGCATACACATGCATGTATGTATACACACACACACACACAGAGAGAGAGAGAGAGAGAGAGAGAGAGAGAGAGAATATCAAGGGGGCAATCATCAAAGGTGACCACTGTTAGCAGGACAACCTTAGTAATAAAGTTCAAGAAGAGAAATTGGTAGCCAATAGTCAAGTTCCTTCCAACAGACACAGGACCAACACAAAGCGCCCTTGCTTCTGTAAGAGCAAACACATAAAAGGTCCTTCTAGGGATGGTGGGGTATCCAAGAAGAGCAACCACGGCCACCTGTCAACCTGGAACTGAGAAATATCCCCCTACCAGAACACATCTGACAGGAAAGAGAAATGAGCTCAACCACTCGGTGAGAATAGTGCAGAAATAACAGAATTGTTCTGTCTTGATGGATGATCTAATAAAATTATATAAAATGAAACAATAAAACAAAATCACCACATACAGTTCTATTTTTCTCATGCTATAAAGTAGATTCTTGTATGGAGTGGAAGGCTAGACTGTGTAACTTTTGACTGTAGGGAACAATAAAAAGAAACACAATGACAATGGTCCTTTGTCGCTGCAACTACTTAAGTCACTGTATCTGCCCAGAGAAGGGCCACAAAAAGATACAGAACTCAAACAAATGAAAAAAGATAGCTACCTTTCCATTCCACCTCCTCTCCCACCCCCTACCCCCATTCTTGTCATAGCTAGTAGCCCTGTTTACAGGAGACAGTTCCTTCCTGGATAAGAACACACCACGTGGTGTTAGGTCTCCAACAGACATGGTAATCATTGGCTCAGGGGTTGGGGATGCAGTTCAGTCTGTAAAGTGCCTGCACACATGCATGTGGACCCATGTTCAGTTCCAAGAACCTGTATAAAACGTCAGGTACAATGATGCATACTTGTGGTTCCAGCACAATGGAGACAAGATCCTTTGGGCTCATTGCCTAACCAACTAGTTTCATTGGTAAGCCTCAAGCCCAGCAAGAGATCCTGACTCAAAAATTAAAATGTAGATGACTGAGGCAGACACCTAAGGTTGGCCTCTGACCACCCATGTACAAACAAATATGCAAGTGCGTATCCCACAGGTCTACACGAACATGTACACATGCACAGATACAAATGAAGGCATACACACTCACAGATACATATGAATGAGCCCACATGTGCAGAAACACATGAGTGTGCACTCACACGCAGATACACATGCACACTGGCTCCGATAAGCTGACTGATCACAACATTCTGAAGGCAAATGCAAAGCCAATAGCAGTGAGACTCCACAGTTGACCGAGTGCGGGGAGATGGCAGGGCTGGAGGAGGAGATAGCTGCACAGCATTAGAAGCTCTTCAGAGAAGCCCAGGTCCCCAGTGAAGATGTGCTCACTCTGAAATGACCTGCCAAGATGACTGTGGGCTCCCCACCACAGCTTTTGAGTCTTTTTATTCTGTGTTTGGCAAGCTTTTCAAAGCTATCTGCCAGGTGCTAAACACCTCTCCAGCCTTTCCAATGAATCTGAATGCAAGCAGTGTCTCCTGGCTAGAGCCGCCTCCTAGGAGTTCCATATTTTCAGTGCATGCCCACAACATGTGCTTGCAACATGATGCCTGCCTTCTACTGTAACATTTCCCTGAAGGGCCAGCCATTGGAAAACTAAGAGGAAAATGAGGCCTCCCGCTTCATCAGCCACTGGCCCATCTCTTCCATTTCTGGGCATACGCACAAAGGACTCCATATTCTACCACAGAGATACTCGCTCAGTCATGTCCATTCTGCTCTGTTCACAGTAGTCAGGAAATGGAGTTAGCCTAGATGCCCATCAGCAGATGGATGGATAATAAAAATGTGATAAACACACACATGACAGAAACACTCAATTGTAAAGAAAAATGAAAACTTCCGAAATGAATGGAACTGGAAGATAATATGTTAAGTGGGGTAGCATAGGCTCAGAAAAACAAAGTCTGCATGCTCCCTCTCACACATGGATCCCAGCCTCTGTGATAGTTTATGGAGCAGTGAGTGCGGTCAGAGGCCAGGAAACCAGAAAGGGGCCTGTGAAAGGGAGAGAGAGAAAGAAATGGGGTGGGCAATGAAGCACAGGCGGTATGGAAATGAAAGAATGTTGGGGGTGAGGGGTGCAAGCAGGGAGTGCGGAGACAGGAGAGAGGGTTTCAAGGAGGGCAGATCAGCCACAAAGGAAGTATATAGGAGAAAGTCATAAGGAAATCTGTCACTTTGTCAGTTAGTTTTAAAAAAGAAGATAAAACACATTTTTAAAAAACTTGCAAAGTGGCAGTGGTCATTTGAGACAGTTCTTCTTTGCTGATGCTGCCTTTGTCGGAACTAATCAGGCCTCAGACCAATTCAGTGGGGACAGTAAGGGTGGGGGCTGTGCACATCTTCCCCACAGGCTCCTGTGGCAGCCATGACACTTTCCATCACTTCTCACTCTTCCTCTCTTCTGGGACTACTTCACTGAGCAGGTTCTGCATTGCTTCCTCATCTCCTCTACAGCTGTCAGCCCAGGACTCACCCGTCATGAGGGAATACACACTCAGTATCTTCTAGATTTCCCCCCATAAAAGGCCCTGATAAAAAGGATGGTCTTTGGAAGGGAAGCAGGCTGTCCTGAAGGGGCAGACATGGAAGAACCTCTTGGCTTTGGAGGTGTTGCTTGGTCATGCCTCCCCTCCTGCTTCTCCACATTCTCTCTCTTCCTCCTCAGTAGAAGGGATAACGGCACTGGCTCAGTTTCTCCTCACATCTGCTTCCTCAGATTCACCAGAAATGAGCATTCCCACTTTGACCTGAGTTCCTTACCGCACTCTGCCTCTTTCAGGGAACATCTCACAAGACAGTGGCCTATTTAAGCAATTGCAATATCAAGTCTAAAACAGTAAAATTGCACGTTTTCCATGTGACAATTACCATTCCAAAGCCTCTTCCTTTTGTTAAAGAGTCCCATTCCCTTCACTCGTCAAAGTTCACACCTCTGTTATAAAATATACTAACATTAGCCAAGAAAATTTAACTACTTATCCCCTAAAAGCAGCCTTAAACAAGTCACAGCCTTGTGGTATTTAGAGAACCCGTGTTTGTTTAACTATTACTCTGGTGGAAATATGCATATAAATGAAGAGAAGAAAATAAACAAGAATATGGGAGAGACAGAAGTAGGAAGCAGTGGGAGGAATGGGTACCCCCAGTGGAACAGGTACCCAGATTAATAACATTGTCACCCCTTCTGGGAGCTTCAGTTGGTGCCTAGAGCCCATCTTCCAAAAAGGCTTGAAGGGAGCCTGAGACTCAGGGATAATGGTCCCAGTGAATATAATGGCCCTTTGCTGGCCTGGTAGCTGACTCCTGCCCATACTGGAAGGAAGGAAGAAGGCAGGAGAGAAAACTCTCTGTAGGCCTTGCCCCACTCCCAAGAGACCTAGTGCCATGGGACCACAGCTACCAAAGAAAATGGGAACAGGACACAGGTCCTCCATGGTGTTTATGATGCCGCACCTCAAAGGTGAAATCTACTAGGTCATCCTCTTCTCCACACCTTCTCTTGCTGTTCTCTCACTTCCGTAACTACCCTGAGGAGGGGGACAGCCACGGTTTTAAAATCTGAGAAATAAATGAGTGTGATGACTTTTGCTTTCTTCTGTTTTTCTTGATTCTGCTACCAGAAGTAACCTCAACTTTGTGCTTATTCAAGAAGGTCTCTATCAATGCATAGAACTTACCCCAGTGACTTTAAAAATCATATGGAAAAGCATCTATCTATATGTTGCCTACTCATATATACAAATACATATTTGTTTAGTTATAGTAATATGTAGAAGCTACCACATGTCCCTTACCTCCGATGGCTTCGTGGCACATTTTCCTCTTCCTGAACACTCTAAGTCATTCGAGTGACTGCCCCCAGGCACACAGGTGCTGGCCTTCACCACCAGAGTTAAACGCAAGGCCACGATGGACTTAGCAACAGAATCATTCACAAAACCTAAAAGGAAACAGGACAACAAGAAATGTAAAGCAAGTTCTTCCAACACACTTTCAACACAACTAGAATTTTGCCTAGGCTGAACTTAGTCTGATAGTCAGATAGTAACATGGAGGGATAAACTAAGGCACACAGCTTCTGTCCATTCAGACCTTGGGTCCCTCAATGCACCAGTCTCTCCAAGCTTCATAGGAATTTATCAAAGACAAAGAAGGGGCGTATCAGGCACACCATTATCACTTTGTTCCTCTCCTGCCCTTGTCCTGTGAGAGACACTTCCCTTGCCAGTCCCACCTCTGTGTTTCATTTTAGAATTCAGATTCTGAGTTTGCACCCTGCTCTTCACCCACAGAGAAAATGCATGTGTTACTCATTGCTTCCTTCTCCTGAGTACTCTGAACAGTCAAAAGTTCTGGAAATTTCTGAAGATCCCACCTTGTATCAGCTCATCCCAGAGAGTGCCATGTTAGGCAACTCACATCTGCATGTAACTCTAGCTCCAGGAAATTTGACACTTTCTTCTGGCCTCTACAGGCATGTACACACACACACACACACACACACACATACACACACACACACAAACACACAAAGAGATATTCTTGCTATATAACTTTAGATAGATAGATAGATAGATGATAGATAGATAGATAGATAGATAGATAGATAGATAGATAGATAGAATGCAAAAAGATAATTCTTTTGTGTAAGCCATGTATGATTTAATTTTCATGTAATGAAGTTTTCAAGATTCTATTCTCACTTATGTTTCAGGTATCATGACATCGCGCAGGCATTGTCAGACTAGATACCTATAATGCATAATCCCAGAAGGGTTTCATGGTTACTGTATTCAAGTTCTTTTAACGATCTATTCCTCTCATGGTCCTGAGGCACAGGAAAGTACAGACTTACATTTTTTTTCTCCTGAGTACATTGCAGTAAAATAAGAAACTGAGTAAGAAACAGCCTGTCTTGGGTCTGTCTTGTCTGCAGGACAGTTGGCATCCTCTCCTTAATGATGGTCACTTAAGAACATGTTGCTTCTGTAGATGAGAAATCAGCAACCCTCTATAGTGTTCTCAGTTTTGACACCCTTGCACTTCAGAGGTGCCATGTATTATTTCCTAAGGCTCATTAGCACAGATTTGATCAAAGTGTTCCTTGACATACTCGGTTCATTTTCCATTCCTTTAAATGCTAGGTGGAGGACAATCACAGAGCAAAGCATGAAGCAGACCTTGAATTGGGAGGGATGAAGGGAGTTATTCCCTGACAGAATAAGTGGGTTGTCAGGAATGTTGAGGTGATGGAGGAAGGTCATTGGTTAAATAAAGAAACTGCCTTGGCCCTGATTGGTTAGAACATAGGTGGGTGGAGTAAACAGAACAAAATGCTGGAAGGAAGAGGAAGTGAACTCAGAAACCATGCAGCTCCTCTCAGAGACACCATGCTCCACTCTCGATAGCTCTGCTCTCTGAGGCAGACGCATGAAGCTCAGACCCAGGACGGACGGACGCTAGAATCTTCCTGGTAAGCGCACCTCATGGTGCTACATAGATTATTACATAGATTATTACATAGATTATTAGAAATAGGTTAAGAAATTGAAACTAATGGGCCAAGCAGTGTTTAAATGAATACAGTTTGTGTGTTGTTACTTCGGGGCATAAGCTAGCCAGGCGGCCTGGGTGCTGGGGACACAGCCCCGCCGCTCCTATTACAACATTGAGGAGGCCCTCTGCTCTCAGAAACTAGTCCTCAACTGTGGGAAGTTAGTTTCTGGGCTGCACTCCTGTTACTTCCTGAACAGCCAGGCAAGTCTTGGTGATACTATACCAGCTCCCCATATGCCCTGCACAGACATTGTGGCAACTTGTTAGCCCAGTGGAGACCAGAAGTAGGTTTCTGGTACAGTGTGGTGTTTTCATTCATGGGGAGAAGGTTGCTTTCTTCCTAGTATTTCCTATTGAACCTCTGTTGTTGAGAGGTTTTAGGGAAGAAGGAAGCAGATAGTTTGTTCCTTAGAGTCTCTGTACTCTGCAGAAACACCCTGCAGACCCCAACTCTGTCAACACTTTCCCCAATCACCCTTGCTGGCCATGATCCTGCTTCTTCCACTCAGAAACCAGAGATCCCTCTCTGATCTCACCTCCCTTGGGGGCTTTCCCTCGATATTCCAGTGCGTTCTGAGCTTGTCTGGGTCTGCCCATGCTCAAGCATACGTCATGCACCAGTCCCTGACAGTTCTGTCTTAGATGGCTCCTTCTTACGCCACCCTACTGACACCTCCTTGGTGACAAAGAACAGGTCTTGGAGAAGGGATGAGTAATGGGTCAAGACATGGTACACAGAGCCAAAGCAGCAAAAATGGTGCCCCCCCTCCAAAAAGTTCCATAATGCCTTATGAAATATGTACTGTCCACTGGGGCGGGGGGCTGTGTGTGCGTGTAGGGGCGTGTCATGGATATTCATGTGAGCGCATGGCCATGAGAAGGCGTTATAACAACCTCAGGTATTGTTCCTTGAATGTTTGTTGCCTTTATTTTCAGATAGGTCTCTCTTGCCCGGCACACACAAAGTAGGCTAGGCAGGGTGACCAACAAGTGCTCGGCATCCAGCTGTTGCTGCTTCCCTACCTCTGGGACTGAAAGACCATATCACCACACCTAACTTTTATTACACAAATTCTCAGGGTCAAAGTCATATGATTTCAAAGCAAGCACTTCACCAAAGAGCCATCATGCCAGCCCATGTTCTATTCAAATCCTGAAGAACGGCAATCATTGGCATGCAAAATCTTAGGTTATTAGCACCTTACACTTACCCTTGTGGATAAAAGTTGTAAAAAAAAAATTGAGATCTTATCCCCAGTGATGTTTTTACACATAAATAATAGAGACAAAATATGCTATCAGTCATTATAAAAATGGTTTTCATATCTTTGCTTTGTTCTTACATTTCACATTAAATACTTTTAATTTTCTAAAACTTACTTCATCTGTTCACTGAATATTTAGAACACATAGTGCTCTACTTTCTTCCAAAGACTATGCTTTAAAATTCTATTCAGCTATTAAATTCATTTAGCCAGCAATAATTCAGACAAGTACGTAGTTAAAAGTACACAATATGTAGTTTCACATAATTTGCTCCCATTTCCTCAATGAGCACTGGAGGAGCCCACTTCTACAAATGAGGTGGCCAAGCGGACTATGAGAACAAAAAGACAAGCCACCCTTGCTTCCGGTCACTCTAACCTTTTCAGTCAAAAGTAATGGTTTCTTAAGCAGTGTTGAAACTAGTAGCTTCAGCCAGGCCTTGGAGTACAGGCCTGTAATCCCAGCTACTCATGAGGCTGTGGTGGGAAAAGGACAAGCCCAAGGCTGGCCTCAGCAATTTAGTAAGACTGTCTCAAAAAAACATAGAAATCTCAATGGTAGAAGAATTGCCTAGCATGCATAGGATAGGTCCAGTACTCAAAAATGAAGAAAGAAGCTTCAAAATCTTGCAGAACATTCCCCAAACTCCATATTTCCAGAACCAAACATACATAACAAAGAATCTGTGATTTGGAGTAGAATCCTGGCAGATATGTTTTTGAAAAGGATTCCTGGGAGCTGGAGCTGGCTCGGTGGCTAAAAGTGATGGCTGCTCTTGGGTTCAGTTCTCGGCACCCATATTGTACAGCTCACAGTTGCCTATAATTCCAAGGCCATGGGAATCTGAGGCCCTCTCTGGACCCATGGGCACCGGCACTCACATATGTACACATAGTGGTATTTTGCTTGTAACCTAGTAAATAAAGCTTGCCTGAGAGATCAGAGAAGCAGTGCAGTCAGTCATTAGAGAGACCTTTTACTGAAGCATCAGACTAAAGAGGTGATACTGTCTCTGTGAACCCTCAGACTGCTCAGACTGCATCCTCAGACTGCCTCCTCAGACTGCATCCTCAGACTGCCTCCTTAGACTGCCTCCTCAGACTGCCTCAGAGCTCCTGTTTCCTCCCACCCTTAAATTCCTCTCTCTGCCCAGCCATATCCCTTCCTGTCTCCATCTCCCTGGTGCTGGGATTAAAGGTGTGAGCCACCACCACCTGACTTTGTTTCTCTTTGAGACTGGATCAGTCTAGTGTAGCCCTTGAACTCACAGAGATCCATCTGCCTCTGTCCCCCGAGTGCTAGGATTAAAAGTGTGTGCCACCATGGCCTGTCTTCTATGGCTAACTAGTGGCTTAGCTCTGCACTCTGATCTTCAGGCAAACTTTATTTGTTAGGTTGCAAATAAAATTTCACCATATGTACATCCTCACACACAGACACCTTCATAAATGCATAATTAAAAAAGACAAAGATTCCCCGGCATAATTCAGGCATGTGCTTCCAGTTAAAAATCTGGTAGAAGGGAGCCTAGCCAGTTTGGATGTTCACCTTCCTAGACATGGACAGAGGTGGGAGGACCTTGGACTTTCCACAGGGCAGGGAACCCTGACTGCTCTTTGGATTGGAGAGGGAGGGGGAGAGGAGTGGGGGGAGGGGGAGAAGAGTGGGGGGAGGGGGAGGGGAGTGGGAGGCGGGGGGGAGGCGGAAACTTTTTTTTTTCCTTTTCTCAATAAAAAAAGAAAAAGAAAAAAAATCCAAAAAAAAAAAAAATCTGGTAGAAAAACTAATAAATGACCTCATAATGTCATTGAAATGACAATCATTTGGAATGGGAGGCATTCGTGCAAGCCTCCTGGATTGCGTTTTATTCATGTGGTTTTGGAATCTAAGCAACTTGTCTTTACTCCCCTGCTCACTATGTATGTCTGAAATTCTTAGTGCAACTCAGAAAGGAAGAACTTTGTGTTGTCTGTATATGCTTAACAAAACCATGAGTATTGGGGCCTTAAAGCCCTACTAAACTATTAATGAAATTGTACCTGTCCCAGTTAGAGGCATTTCTTTAAATAAAACTTTGTAATGTGGAGACTGGGTGGGGGAATGGTTATGTCACTAAAGTGCTAGCTAGGCAAGCTTGGGGACAGACCTAAGTTCCCAACACTAAATTTTAAGGAGAGGCAGGGGGTGGGGCAAGCCAGGTATGGAGACTCTGCTTGCAGCCCCCACATTGGAGAGGAGATATGGGATGATCCGTGGGTCTTGCTGGCCCACCAGTCTAGCCATGGCAGAATCCCAGAGTCAGCGAAAGATTGTTTCAGAAAAGAAGAGCAATTGGGATTAGTGGCACGGGGTTGAGAGCAATGGCCGCTCTTGAAGACCTGAGTTTGATTCTCAGCACCCACATGGAGGCTCTGTACCTAGTCTCAGAGGATCCAGGTCCTCTTCGGGCCTCTGCATTCACATGTTAAACAAACATATTTGCAGGCAAAACATCTATACACACAAAATAAAATGAAAAAAATAAGAGCAATTGGGAAGGATACCCCATGCATACATATATGCACATACATACACATGCATGAACACACACACACATAGTGTTCTCAAATTCATTTACATCATCATAGTACCTGTTGCTACCCAGTCACGTTCTCCAGTCCCTTAAACCGAGTCACTGAAACGAAGAGCTTCTGTGCACGACCCTGTGTGCAGGCACTGAGAACAGTAGCTAGTTACTGTCACCAGGTCAGAGTGCAATCTCACTAAGTTTTTGCACCTCCCTTTGGTGATGTCTATGGGACGTGCCTGGAATACCCCAGAGTGAAAGCAGTTAGTCCTGTGCAATTTTTCCATCAAACAGCTGTTAAGTCTGGAGCATAGCCCCCCTGGCCTGGAAGTTGCATTAGTCTGGACTCCAAATTCCAGCATGCCAGGGGCATTAAATACCACAGAGTATTTAAGTGGGCTCCCAGAGGAGAAACACGTGGCTCTGGGTTTACATATGCTCCCTGCTTTCCTGTCTCCCGGCCATGCACTTGGCCACCCGAGAGTGTCGTATTTAATAAAACGATGGGCATTTTAATTCAGCTTTATCTGATCTAATTGGATTTCTTTGCGCCGGCAGAGCCACCCCTCAGGATTTTTTTTTTTTTCTTAACAACAACAACTAAGTCAGAGCAAAGGAGCACTTAGGAAATTCCATGTGCCCCTTCCAGGAAGAATCCAAAATGAAGCAGAATTCACTCCATGAAAGGAGGCTCTTTGGGGCCGTGATCGTCTGAGAGCAGCTAGAAACCAGTATGATCCCTGTCACAGCATCCTGGCATGCTTAGAGGAAACATACAGTATGTGGTGCCACTCTACCTTCCGTAAGATATGAAATCAGTGTATTAGGAAACGAAGTCCCCATTTCATTTAGGGGGAAAAACCCTACATCAAACATCCCATGTGGCTGACTGTTTAACTGGAACCTCCAAGGTTGTTGAATGTTGGAATTTTGTATCTTGAGTGGTCGCTAACCCAAAATAACTGTGTATTGCCCGCCTTTGTTTTTTGACCTATTATCCTTGAGGCTTAAATTAGGTAAATCCTTTGGGGGTATACAAATAGAGCCCTGGCTTCCACCAACCCAAAGGTCAAGAATGTCATGAGATAGCATCAGAGTTCAACAGCAAAGATTCCCCTTGCTTTGTGGGAACCTACCTACTTGATATTCCCATCAACATGTTTGAAAAGCCTCTTGATGTATGCTATCCTTCGTCCTGTTATTTTAAGAACTTCATGAAGCTGTTGGAACATTGGAACATGATATTTGGATTTGGGGGAACCTGACCTGCGTTCTCATGCCCTGCTCGCCCATATTCAACTCCAGAATAAACTATCTCTCATCCCCTTTGAGATGAGAACTGTGTTCTTACAATGATGATATGGAATACAATTCCTAATATACACCCATTGTGGTAGTCTGAAATAAAATGGCCCCCAAAGAGAGTGGCACTTGTTGGAGGAAGTAAGTCGCTATGGGGGTGGGCTTTGAGGTCTCTTTTACTCAAGTTTCTCTCAGTGTGACAGTCAGTTGACTTCCTGTTGTCTGCAAGATGTAGCACTCTCAGCTCCAGCACCATGTAGACCTGCTCGTTGCCATGATCGCCTTCATGATCATAATTGACTGAGCCTCTGAAACTGTTAAGTGAGTCACCCTCAATTAAATGCTTTCTTTATAAGAGTTGCTACGGTGATGGCATCTCTTCATGGCAGTAGCAAACCCTAACTAAGACAGGCACTTAGGAAGGATTGTCTCCACTCCAGCACTATGAGAGCCAGGGGCCAGACAAAAGCTGTCAATAAAGAAGGAGCTCTGGAGCCTCTTTCAGTACCAGAATTTTCTGTGGTCTTTAAAAACACTCAGGAACTTGTGGCACACAAGAGGCTAAGAAGGTGTTCTAGTTGGGAGAGGGAGGAGAGTGAGTGGGGGAGCAGGAGGGGAATGGGAGGAGGGGAGGAAGTATAAATTTTTGAATGGAAAAAAATAAAAAAGGTGTTCTAGTTGTAGCCTTACAGAAACTAAAAACAAGAGAGAAGGATAGGAGATAATTATTAATTCAAAGAGAGACAAGAGGAAGTAGGGCAGAGAAAAGGGAAGATAAACCAAGTCTTTCATGTAGATTGGACAAAGGGTGTGAGGGAAAAGAAGAAATAACATCTGATATAAACAGTTGTATCTGGTGAGTAAAGGGGTCAAGATTTCTATTGTAAACATTAAATCTGAAATGCCTTCCAGATTTAAATATATGAATATTCAGACTTTGTTGTGCATAAAGGATATACAAAGAATAAACTTGAAAAATACACCTTATCAAGTTTCTATATTTTCTTTTTAAATTTTTACTTTTGAATAAAAGAGCAATCTTTAATTGTGTTGCTTGAGAATTTCACATGTGAGACAATGTGTTTCATCAAATCCAACCCTCCAACCCTCCCTCTATCCTCCCGTTCCTCCAGCATCCTCCCTCAAATGCACCTCTCATTTGCTCTTGTCTTATAATCACATACACGCACAATTAGAGTTCAGTTGGAGATGCCCATATGTATGTTGGTGTCAGGCTGACCACAAGGTCATGGATACCAGGAGGCTTGCTCCCGAAATGCTGATGAGACCCCAATGGGGCAGTCAAGCTGATGTGATGGCCAGACACAGGACATGGGTAGCTGGGAACATGAGGGCTTATGGAAAGCTTGGTGCCGTCTATACACAGACGATAGCAAATGTACAGGAACAGAGAAGGTGCTACAGGGGAGAGAAGAGAGGAGTGGGGACTCAGCACCAAGACCAGAGATTAGTGTCTGGGTAAACGGAGCTGTTTCCTTGGTTTTTGTTGGTTGTTGGTTTGTTTTTGTTGCTGTTGTTCAGGTTTTTGTTTGGGTTTTATTGTTGTTGTTTTGATGTTTTTGAGACACAGTCTCTCTCTGTAATCCTGATTGTCCTGGATTTTTCTGTGTAGACAAAATTGGCCTCAAACTCACAGATTCTCCTGCCTCTGCCTTCCAAGTGCTGGGACTAAAGGCACGTGCCACTACACCCAGCCTATAAATCGAATTGTGTATCAATACCAGGCCATAATTATACAAAACACACACACACACAAAAACAACTACAAAATGTTTTCAACTGCTGAATTGGTGAGAAAAGTTAAGATTTCTATTTCTTTTTTTCTTCTTTTTATTTATTTTATTTTATTGGTAGTATGGTGGTTTGCATTTTGGTCTGCTAGTTACTTTGTGTGTTTGTGTGGGTGTTTGAGACAGGGTCTCTGGTGTTCCCAGGCTAGCTTTGAATACACAGAAATCCTCCTGAACTGCAGGTGTGAGCTGCCATGCCCCACATGAGATTTCTTACAAAGCACAGAGAACTACACTAGGTTAGGACTATGACTGTATGTATCACAGAGAAAATTTTGGTCCATGGTGGGAATGGGTCTTGAGCTCTCTGCAGAGTTCAACTTGTCATTTAGATACTGGAAAAGGAAAAAGGAGGCTCGAAGGAAAACAGATGTTGAGCAACTCACTTCTGTCTGGAATGTGGTTGGATGATTTCCCTACTGTGGTCTAAAACGGTGAAAGCAACACTACAAAGGTTACCCAGGATCTGTTAACACCCACAAGGAACTAGTTAGGATGACAAATAAAAGTTGGACCCCCCCATTTCTCCTCTCCTGCCTCCCCCATCTTCCCAAAACACTAAGGCACACAGTGCTCTTGCTGCTGCCTAGGGGTGCTCATTAACACAGTAAGGAAGTGTTCTCCAATCATTACAGGGCCTCTTACAAAGCCCCCCTTGGTGCAAATGAGAAGTGAAGGAGGGTCCAGCCATTATCCTTGGAATGCAGTGGTCAAGCATCAATTAAAGTGCAGGGAATGGCTGGCTTCAGGCCATTAACTGTTTATTTTACTGCCTTCTTCTCTAAGGCTAATGCTAAAGAGTCTTAAATGGACTTTGTAGTTAACACCTCATTGGGATTAATAGCAAAGGGGATTTGCACAACTCACTTTAGTCGTTTAGTTCAAGATCATTTTCCTCCCTCTTAAAGGGAAAGGGCACATGGAAAATAAAAACTCTGACCATAAATTCTTAAGCTGTAGGAGCTCAAAATAGATTGCACCAAGTTTGCCTATTAGTGCGTGGAGTCATTTGGCACAAACTTATAACCTATAAATACCGTTCTCAACTCAGGAAGTCCCAAAGCATGGATGTTTTCAAATAGCAGCTTCCTGCTGAGAACCTAGGGCTCTGGCATTAACTGGGACACTGGGAAAGTCAGCACACAATGACCACATCTTATTCCATTAGGCACGGGGTGTGTGTGTGTGTGTGTGTGTGTGTGTGTGTGTGTGTGTGTGTGTGTGGAATGGCCACACCTGTGCCAGGCTAGTGCAAAGCATAGTAAGTCAGGAAGGATTCTGCCTGCATCTGTGACCCAACACTTGGAGACAGGGTAACAAAACAGAAGAAATCAACTCTTTGATAGTGTCAGGCCAGGAGCAAAGAGCTTCCTTTCTGGGTGTGAGCTCCTGGCAAGATTAAGTTTGGGGCTAACACTCCTCGACAGTAGGAACCCAGCTCCTCTTCAGTCATGTTTTATGAATAGAATCCAGATCACGTGGTAAACTAGGAGGAGGTACTGGATTACTCCTTCTAAAACATCCTCCCAGTGCTAATATAATTGTGCTGAACCCAGTGAAGAACCTGGTGGCACACTATAGACTCGGGACCTCATTGCTGTTGTTCCTTTTGGAAACTACAGCTCCCAGATTCCTCCTGGATTACAGACACCTGCGCGCGCGCACAGGTGCAGGACATTTCTCCCAGATACCCTTGCGCTTCTCGTTAAAAAAGCGAGCTTCCACGAGGTCTCGCTCTCTCTTGCCCCTTACCCTTGTGTGTCTTGCACACCTGTCCCTTATCGTGCCCCCCCCATTAAAGCGCACCCACGTGGGAGCCATGTGTCTGTGTCTTCTCCTTTCGTGCGTGTTTTGTCTGTCCTGTGTCTCCACACACACACCCGCTTAAAAGAATAATAATTGCAATCTTTTTTATCTTCTCTGCATGAAGTTTTGAGTCAGTGTCTACCAAAAAGGTTGACGGTTGCTGTTCCCACTGATAACGTTTTGTTGCTGTGTGTTTTGTTTTGTGTGGGGGACAACAGTTGGCCTCTGCTAGGTAGTCAAGGATGACTTTGAACTTCCAGTTCCTGCTGCCTTCACCTTCAGTGTGCTGGGATTATAGGCACACACCACCGAGTCGTTTTATTGGGTGCTAGGGAACCAACCCAGGGCTTCCTGCCTGCTGGGCAAACACTATATAACCAGCTGCACCCCGTTCACACGTGAGTTTGATGCTTAGAGGAGGAAGGTGTGGGGGGACAGTTTGCCCATACAGAATATCTCATTGGGGGACCCTAAGATTTAGCTTAGTGATTCCCAACCTTCCTAATACTGTGAGCCTTTAATAAAGTTCCTCATGTTGTGGTGACCCCACCATAAAATTATTTTTGCTGATACTTCATAACTGTAATTTTGCTACTATTACGAACTGTAAGGTAAATATCTGATATGTAGATCTCTGATGTGCACACCCTCCGAAAGGGTCGTTCAACCCCCAAAGGAGTCCTGACCCTCAGGTTGAGAACCACTGAACTAGTAAACTATGCTTCCCGAATTAGGGGACACAATGGCGTGTGAACATGCCGTCATGTCATCATGTGGAACTTGTTCTAAATCTAAATCACCAAATGGGTTACACCCAGCCAAATGACCATGGCAATTACATATCATCATTTTGCTTTAAGGGAGAAAATGGATAATGTGAAGACATTCTAAGAAAAAAGTTCAACCAACTTGCTCTCACCTGAACATAATTTTATTCTCAACATACACTGCTGTCATATACAGCAATGTTATCACCACCTCCCTACTCAGGCAGCATCCTCTCTCCAACCTACAGAGAGCTCTGAAAATGCAACGTCCAAGAATAGGCTTTAAAAGTCAACAAAAGGTATGAGTGGAGGGCTCATCCTCGGTCAGAGTGCCACAGCAACTTGGGGCTCGCCTGAAAAGCTATATTTTTGCTCAATTTCTTTGCAGAAAAGTATCGATGCTAATAATACTCCTTTCCCCAAGGCTGGTATCCGGTAGCACTTTCTCTGAATTGAAAGATTCTTTCTTGTCCTGTTCTATCACATCAGCCATCTGGTCAGTTACCTCCTCACATGAACAAAATACTGATTCCATCACGCCCTCTCCATCTGTCTGTCATATACAAGGCAGGGTGGTTGTCAGGGTGGCTCACCTTCTATTGGACAAGGAAGAAAAGAAAGAATTTTAATACCTTTGGTGTCTAAGACTCCTTTCTGGAAGAGAAACAATCACTCTTTTCTAGATGGCTGTTTTGACAGGGGGTCATAATATGAAAAGATTTGATGTAGCGCCAATAGATAAGGACTTTATAAATGATCATTGTCATCATCACCATCATAATAACTTCCATCACCATTACTTCCATCATCACCAGCCCCATCAGTATCTCCACTATCATCAACAGCAATATAAACAAACAATATCTATATAAAATGAGGCCTTAGTATTTGGGTTTCTGGAAAAACCACCGCTGTCTGTTAATGTTGAAACAAGAGAAAGTGATCTCTTTGGGAAGCTTAAGGCAGCAGCCGAGCTGGTGTTTGATGAAGGCCATCTCTTGTTTCATCAGAGGCCATCTTCTCACAGTATCCTCACAGGCAAAAAGAGGCAAGGGACTGCTGGGTGACCAGTGCTCCTTTGCATGCGCATTGATTGGATTTATGAGCACTACACCTTCACAGCCCGGTTACTTCCCAAAGCCCTTGCCTTGTGATGTCACATCACAGTAGGAACTTAAGTTTTAACATATGAATTTAAGGAGGCTAGAGAAGATCATGAATATAACCTAGTACAAGTCCTGAGGAGAAGACACCGGAAAAGTATGTCCCCCCTTAAAAACAGCAGTGAACAACAAGAAAGCCAGAGATATTCCCTTAACTCAGTCCATCAAGTCAAAGCTATAAAATGAAATTTTAAAAATTATTTTTCACTCTTTAAAGTTCTTTCTATAATTTTAAAACAATGTGGTTGTTTTGGTTTGGTTTGGTTTTTTGTTTTGTGTAGCCTTGGCTGTCCTGGAACTAGCCCTGTAAATCAGGTTGGCCTTAAACTCACAGAGATCCACCTGCCTCTGCTTCTTAAATTCTGGGATTAAAGGTATGAGCCAACATTGCCCAGCTAAAAATAATATTTAAATCAAAGCATAACTTACAACTTTCCTGCAAATTAAAATGGTCCATCCTAGAGAGAGACTAATCAAGACCCAGGAAGTAAATAACTCACAAGTCCCAGTAACTTCCTGAAACTTATGAGTCACAAAAGCTTATATAACCCATAACCTTGTATACAAGGTTATATAAGCAGAAATGAATAGTTGGGGAAAAGAGATTCTCTGACTGACAAAGCTGCCTACAAGGCGATTGGAATGAAGAGTCTTACAGGGATGTAGCCTTCAGAAGTCATCAGCTACTTTAAGGGTAGGTTTTTAATGATGCAGCTGCTTTTGAGATATCATCTATGCTCCTATAAGTATCCCCAATAAACTCACTGCTTCCCTAACCTAGAGTTGGGTGGAAAATTCCTTTTCAGTATTTATATGACTAAATGGAGAGCTACGACTTATAAACTCATAGGATAGCACAGGATTAAGATTTTTATAAAGGACAACGAGCAACCTACATAAGAATGATAAACTAGTAAAGCATAATGTTATTAAAAAACATTCAAATCATAAAATTCTTATTTGAAAAAAAAATGAGATTTGTCAAATCTATCCATGCCCCTGCCTCCAGCATTAAATAATCTCCATTTAAGCATATGAATGATTTCCTTTTCTCATTGTACATAAAAAACACATCAGAATTGAACATCTTTTAAAAATGACACTCCTAAGAACTCATTAGGAGAACAAGGAAATTAATTTGTATTTTTCTTTGAAATTTTGTTGGCTCACACAGAATGTACAATTGAAACTCTCCGTGTATGTAATCTATTTTTTAATGTCGGTTTGATGACTTTCTTATAATCAGTCAGAATTATATATCATTTAATCTTTCATTTGTGCAATTTGAACTCATCAAATCCTAGTAAGTCCCTTGTTAAATCACTGTAGCACTCGTACACAACTGACACCATGTCCAGTTAACGAATGGCTCTCCATTAATGGCATTACAGTGGATGCCAAAGTAATTTATCACATCTCTGTGCAGATGGGAGGGAGACGATAAATGCACACTTAATTGGGCTGAAGGTGACTTCACAAGCGTGGTCAGGGAACTGGGTTCTCAGATGAGCTTCCTCAAAAGGCTGTTGATTGGCATGTTTGCTTTCCTGATCCTTGGGAGTAGCCTGAGCATGATCTTTCGATTTCCTTAGCTATATCCATAGCTCTCTGCTCTGCTTCAACTCAAAATCCAAGGTTTAAGTGGTCATCCACCAGGCTGTTGGGTAACTTAATAGTCCTATGAGAGCAGTTACCTGAATGTATGAGTATTTGGTGAGATTTCTAGCTGGGTTCTTGAATTCTGCTTGGCTTTATTTTTATACATAATTTTATTATGCTAAAATAAATGATCTGACGTGTTGCGCTGACACACTCACGGTGCACCATAAGTTGAAGGAAGGAAACAATGGGAAGGTTAGGAGGGTGAGTCTGACTCAGTGGGTGACTTCTGGTTCACATCAGCGTTATTTCTCATCATGGCAACTGCCCCACTCCTCACCTCAGGCCTCAGAAGACTCCCAGCAGCCTTCCCTATCTGCTCCACTTGCTAGGGCTCCAGAAAGGGCTCTGCCTGTCCTACTTCCGCTTCAGTTGATGTGATAATACACCTGACAAAAAGTGACTGGTGGGAGAAAGGGGTTTCTTTCCGGTTAGGCTTCCAAATTACAGTCCATCACTGCGAGAAAGTCGAAGAAAGAACTTCAGCTAGCTAGTCAAATCACATCCACAGTTAAAAGCAGAGAGAAATTAATGCACATGTGCAGCTTGCTTGTACTCAACTCTATTTCTCTACTATCACACATGTCAGGCAGGAAACACACACACACATATACTCCTTGCCTAGGGAATGGTGCTACCCACAGTGGGCTGGGGTTTCTCTTATTAATTGACTTAAATAAGACAGTCTCCCACAGGCCAAGCAGCATCAGCAACCTCTCTTTGAGCCTGTCTCCCCAGATGATTCTAGGTTGTGCCCTTGATAATTAAAGACAACCATTGCACCACTACTCAGGGCCTCTTCCATCTGACTTACAAAGGCCCAACATTACCTACAGAATCTCTTCAATAACCTTAACTTGGGCTTCAATACACTAGCCACCATCACAGACCTGAAGATGAGGTTTGAAGGAAAACACTCCTTTAGGCAGTTGTTTCTTCTCTGCAGAGCTAAATGCAGATACTTTGGTGGGGATTCTAGATCAAGACGAACAGGATTTCCCAGCTTGCCTGTAGTAGCACCTTATGGCCATAAGAAATGTAACGGCCAACCACAGAACATGTCTGATGTCTACCATATCTCTACCACTTTCCTGTCTCTTCTGTCTGTTCCAACCTTGTATTCTTTTTTTTTTTTTTTTTTTAGGTTTTTTTTTTTCCAAGACAGGGTTTCTCTGTAGCTTTGGAGCCTGTCCTGGCACTAGCTCTTGTAGACCAGGCTGGCCTCGAACTCACAGAGACCCACCTGCCTCTGCCTCCCGAGTGCTGGGATTAAAGGCGTGCGCCACCACCACCTGGCGCCAACCTTGTATTCTTGTACTTTCTCTGATGTTACTGATATTAGATGATCTCTCCAGCCTCAGGGCATTTGCACATGTACCTCCTACTTTTTGCCTGGAAGAGTTCTCCCATTGCTTAGTTAACACATCAACATGCTATCTCCTTTCAAAGTAGGGTCCCCACAGCAAGCTCACATCTGTCTTGTTTTGTTTTTAATAGACTATTTATCCATGGAACAGCATGATGGCAGTAGTTACAATTGCCTGTTTGATTGAATTATTGTTTCTCTAACTGCTGTTGCCCCACTGAAACAAGATGCATGAGTGTGAAGTTCACTGAATACTCACAGTTCTGTTGCCGGAACCAAGCAGGTTTCTAACTCATAGCAGACCTTCAGAAAGCATTTGGGATAAAGACTGAGAAATATACAATACGTAACCATATAAGCCTGAGTATTGTGGCTTCAGTACGGAATGGCTCCCCTCAGGCACCTCTCTTTAAATGCTTAGTACCCAATTTGGGGACCTCTTTGGAGAAGTTTACAACAGTTTTAATGTGAAATGACTCCCATAGTTTCAGGCATTGAACACTTGGTCCCCAGTTAGCAGCACTATTTGGGGACGTTTTGGTAGTACATGTAGGGGTCGCCTGAGGATATTTTTTACTAATAAATATTGTGGGCATGCTCCCTGCCGCCCCTTCTGCTTTCCTGTTCTTCGCTGAAACTTCTGGTTCTGTAAGTCTATTTCCCAATTAAAGCTGTATATATTATTACAATCTCTGTCTGAGTTCATTTAAGCCGCTACAAGTACAACCTTGCTAAGAGAACGTACATTCCTGGGGGTGAGCGCTGAGGTTAAAATCCCTCTACCACTTTCAGTCCCTCTACCTGCTTCAGGTGTATGGTTTAGGACGTGATTTCTTACGTTCCTGCTCCTGCAACCATACTGACCGGCTTTTGTCATGTTGTCCCTACCATTGGGAACTCTAACCCTCTGGAACCATAAACCAAAATAAAGGCTGGGGTTTTTTTTTGTTTGTTTGTTTGTTTTTTTGTTTTTCCTATAAGTTGCCTTGGCCATCGTCATTTATCACTGTGACAGAAAACTAATACAAAGTTACGGAACCCTGAGGAGGTGGAGCCCCAAGAGGGAAATTGGTCATTGGGCTCAGGGCTTAGGAGTTACAGTCACATCCTGCTTACTGGTCTAAAAAGGTCTGAGCAAGTAGCCTATGCTTCGACTACTGCAGCCACAGGCTGCTCCTGCCATTACACTCTCAACCATCATCAGCCTTCCTCTCTCAAGTGGAGACCTTGACCAGAAGAAAAGAGTTACTGCAGTGGGTATGGGGACAGCAAACCTGAGGATATGAGAGAAGAATGGAGCAGTGGAATGACCCAGGAACCTAGAGAAGGAAGCCAGGAGTGGCGTGAATAACCCAGCTCCTTTGCTCCAGGGGAGGTGGTAACCAGTAACTGTCCACAGAGAAGCAAATTTCATGCTCATCCAGGAGCAGGCTGAACCCAGAGCCCCGGGCCAGCCTGGGCAGAAAGCCTCACTGTACACTGGGCCTGCTGCAGACCGCCAACGCCACACCAGCCCTGGTGGAGGGTGACAGAGGAGAAATGAGTTCTTCCCGCTTAGTTCTCCACGTCCCGTCCTTTATTCCAATGGGGCTGTCACCTGGAGAGCGTTTCTCCCGGCTGTCCAGAGCAGGATTTGTGCATGCTCAGTCTTTTCTAAGGCCTTGAGGTGAGTATCTGATTATCGCTCCTTTCTGTTAGAGCCAATGTAAGCACATTAGAAATTCTATTGCTCTCTCTTACAACCTTTACAGTCCCAATTCCCTGCTCGGCTTTGTTTGAACAGCCTGCCTTCTCTGTTGTAATATCTAATAGGAGCCGTGCACAGTGTGTAAAGTGGAGGTCCGAAAGAAAGCAAGACAAAGCCAACCTTGGTTTATATTCTAAACGAAGAAAGCGCCCCAGGAAACATCAGGTGGCTCTCATTCCTCCCTAGATTCTATTTCCAATCCTAGCTGTGGCCCCGCCTCAGTAAGCCGCCTGCTTGCCACCCAAGGCAGAGACTCAGCTTCTGGCATGGAATGCAAGCTTCAGAACCGGGCTTATTTGTACAAGATAGTCCTGTGTTAATAGTCCAGATACAATGCTTTTCAAAGTACAGCTATCTTATTAACAGAAAACAAATTTGTTAATTAGCTGTTTGTTTTACATTCATGAATATTAGCTATTTGTACCATACACACACACACACACACACACACACACACACACACACACACACCCCAAAGCATCAGTGTCATTTCCAATTCTAATAAGCTTCTTTCAGAGCACTTGTCCTTTCACAGGTATCACTATGGACCACACACTCACTCAAGCATGCTATGAGCTATACTATTTTATAATTATCTGCCTATAAAGACTTTTAAACTAAATGTGTGCGTAGGTATACCTGCTTCCTTGATGCATGCAGGTCTTCATGTGGGTGGACATGTATGTACAGGTGTATATGTAGGTACACCTACAAGTGTGTATATGTATATATGGATGGATGGATGATGGGTGGATGGACAATTAATAAATAGATGGCCAGATGGATGATGGAGGGATGGACGCATTGCATCTGTATAGCAACAGAAAATCTAAAACCAGGTCAAGGACAAGTGCATCAGAGGACTGCCATTTTCTTTTGAGACAGAGTCTTGGTGTGTACCCTTGGGCGGCCTCACACTCAGCTGGCCACCAACTTACAGTGCTCCTCCTAATTCTGCCTCCTGAGTGCTGGTATTATAGGCATGTGTCCTTTTCTGGCAGGAAATTGGTTAAAGTTAAAGTTGGTATTTATTAAAGCCATATCTGCCCCTGAACTTTAATTCTATGAGACTCTTACATATCACCTTTGATGTTGGGTTTGGGAAAATGTTTTGTGGGTGCTGTGGGGTAGAGTGTTTTCGCTTGTTTGTTTTGTTATTTGAATTGTTTCTCAATGGCAAATTTGAACTGGGTTTCCATAATTATAAAATATGCCTCTTCTGGCTTACCAGGAACCCCATACTTACCAAACATGTACCAAATATGCTAATTGTTTATGATACAACAGTCAAGAAAACATACACCCCCTCCCTGCCTTCCATTAACAGGAGTAACCAACACTGATGTAGAAAGGCTATTATTCTCCATAAGATGATTATCCTCAAGGAAGAGAAAGTGGGGTCCAGACAACACAGGAGAAGGGAAGCTGTTGTTGTCAGGTAACGTGGTCACACTGAGGTCCTCACAAGTAGGCATTATGGGAATTCAGCAGGGAAGAAGATTCTGGGGGGGCAGTTCTCACAGAGGAGAGGAACAGACCAGACATTTACGCAAAGGCCTTCCTCATGGGCTGCGAGGCCTCAGCTTCTTCTCTGGGGGACAGAGGAGCTGGTGAAGAACTGTGAGCAGACAGGAACAGTGCAAGTGGCCCTCCCGACATGGCTCAGAAGTCAGGGGCAGGGGTGGACACAGGAAGGCCAGGCAGGAAGATCTAGGACAGCCCAAATGCTAGAGACTGGAGCTGGGAAGTGCACAGTGACAGCCAGAAGGGATCTGTGAAGTTTGATGAAGTTTGAGCGGCAGACACTTCCTGGTGAAAGTATTAGGAAGGGGAAGAAAGGGGAGGAGGGAATCAAGACCTGGGCTTGGATAAGCAGAATAAAGCTGACAGATAAGAGAAGCCACACTCAGGCATCATGGCACACAAGGCTGATCTCAACCTGAGATGACTCAAGCTTGTCCCTCACACCCTTCTCTTTGTCTCGCTGGCCATACTTACTTATCTTTGCCCGGCTCCCTAGTCCCATTCTCTGCACAGCCACACAATAGCATGTCTCTGAACCCCCTCCCTACCCCAACACCCTTTCCTGCTGTGTTCCTTCTTTCCCAGCAGCTCCAGAGACTGAGCCCACCTGCCTCCTCCTCAGCTGAGGTCCTGCATTTCCAGCTGGATGCAGGACACCAATACCACATCTAAACTAAACAAAAGCAGAGCCCTTATCACTGATTGGATTTGATATATTCCAACTGATAAGAAACACACACACGCACGCACGCACGCACGCACGCACACCCAGATGTGAGAATCCCTGACTATTGCTGCCCCTCTCACCTTTTTTTCCACCCCAAAAGCTACTCCATGGTACACACCATATGTACCAGTACCTTTGTCACCATCATTGTCATCCCTTGGCCTGTGAGATAAACTCAAGCCCTTAACCCAAGAGTGACCCCTTTTCCAGGTCCACCCACGCTTCTCAACCCCTCCAACTTCCTTGTTGAAATCCACTGGCACAGACAGCTAACTCTGCTGTTGGCAAACACCATGTGCCCTCCCCCACCCCCACCAGGTTGTCACTCACGCCCATCTCTACTTTTTGTTCAAGGCCCAATTCAAAGTATATGACAGGTCTAACACCTTAGCATTCCCTTCGGCAGCTGACCACCGTAGTAGTTAATTTTCTGTCTGCTTGGTTGGATTTAGAATCACCAGGGAAACACACATCTGGATGTGTCTGCAGGGGTGTCTCAAGAGGGGTTTAACTGAGGGGAGAAGACTCGTCCTAAGGATAGGGTGCACTCTCCACGGGTAGGGAACTTAAGCCTGAAGAGCCCCAGCAATCTTCTGTTTCTGGAGCCACTGAGATGGGCAAACATCCTTAGGCCCTGAGAAGTCGCTTTTGTTATCATGCCTTCCCTACCATGAGGGACCAAAGTAAGCACTTTATCGCTCAAGTTACATCTTGTCATCACAGCAATGAAGGCAGTGACAAATATACATCTAATATACATCCTCCCTTCTAAATGCACACAGCCCTTAAGTTGATTGTGATTCTCTAATATGTAATAGACCCACTTTTCCTTTTGCATCTACCTCTCTATGCGCAACACCACTGCAAAAGCACTGGCATCTTACCAAGACAACTTGCATGCTGTGCAAATCTTTCTAGCTTCCACCTTCCATCAGTGATATGCAGGAAGCACTCTTGCCTGCAGTGTCAGTTCCTGGTTAAGCGCTTTGCAGTGGGGAATCTAGACAATGGTCAGGACAGAGAGAACCAAGTACAACCAACACTGTTAGTATGCACTAACACATGCACGGAGAACTGAGGGTACAAGAGAAGACAAGAAAGGACAGGAAAAGCCACCAAGACTAGGAACTTGGCTAGGACTGGGGGGGGGGGGTGAGGATCTGGAGAGTAGGAAGATTTCAGAAAGCAGGTATGCCAAGCACGTGGAGACCCCCCTCCCAAGAAAGCAAGGTCAAGTTGATGTCAAGGCCAACACACACCAGGGCTGCATCTCCTCCCTTCTCCACAACCCCTCACAAAGACAAGATTCAACATGTTTTAATTTGGCTACAGTACACCATTTATTTGTGTGTATCTTTATCAGCAAGACTGGGTAATGGCACCAGAAGATTCATGTGGCTTATTTAATACGCATATCCTCATGGGCCTGAAGCTGAAACCTCTCAAGTCAGAGATGAACATCTTCTATTTTTTTGCATCCCCAGTATAATAGTAGTGTCCTGTGTATAGAAATCCATTCTCTGATGCTTGTTGCTAAGCAGGGCTGTAAGGAGATGTGTAGACACTGAGGGCCCTTGATTTTATAGGGCAGTGCTCTAGCATCTCCCACTACTAACCACCTCGGCTAACAGAATTTGTCAGAGTGATCGTTTAAGGAGATTTTTCCATTTGTCTACCCAGCAAATATAACTTTTGTAGGTCAGGCTCACAATTACAGCCTTAAAACAAGACAGCTGTGAGAGCGTTGCTTGTTAAGCATGCCTGTGAAACCAAAAATACCCCAGCACTCAGAAACTCCAATGCCAGAGAGAGCCTCAGACAGGGGAATGCGAGAGAGGCCTCTGAAAACTCAACCACAGTTATTTCTATGCCTTACCTGGGGCTGGATGGTTTTCTCCTTCTGACACGACCTATTTTGGTCCACTAACTTTTTACTCTGAGTTTTAGACCGACAACCTTTGAAAACAAATTTACGACCATCTGGGAAAAACTCAGCATTCCTCTCTAAAGTCTCCCTAATAGGTTTTCCAAATATTTGTCTTTTCTAGAACATGCTTTGCGGCAGGCATTCTCATGATGCTTTCTGACTTTGTCAGAGGTCTATGACAGCAGGAACTTAAGTGTCTGCCTTCGGGAGACAGCAGAGGGAAAGGGAAACAAGGGGAGAAGATGGGAACTCCGGTGTCACAGGGGCACCCTTCCCTGAAGCTGGATGGGTGTGATGGTGCCATGAGAACAGATGAGAGCTTGCTCTCTCCCCTCCCCTCTGATTCTTCACCTTTACTCCAGTGCACAAATGTCATGATGGTCGTGACCATGACTATTCTCCTACTGTGATATTGTGACCTAAAGTTGCCCTTTCCTGGAAACTCAGACATCCACCTTCCATCCGGAAGAGATCCCACAAGCCAGGCTGCTGAGGAGATGCCGTGGGGTGTGTGAGAATGTGCGGTTGTAACGAAACAGCCTCTCCCTAAACCTGGGTGATGCTGGCTTTCTGCAATGCATTGGTTGCTGTGAGTGGGAATAGGAAGGAAGTTAAGGACAATGTGATGATCTGTATTAAAAAACTGTCATTGCAACTGCAAGCCCCTTTGATCCAGAAAATACAGTATTGTAGAATTTAAATTCCAACATGTGGTGCCGGCCAGTGGTGGCTCATGCCTTTAATCCCAGCACTCCGGAGGCAGAGTCAGGTGGATCTCTGTGAGTTCAAGGCCAGCCTGGTCTATGAGAGCTAGTTCCAGGACAGGATCTAAAGCTACAGAGAAACCCTGTCTCGAAAAAAAAGAAAAAGATTTAATCCCAATATGTCATGAGATGACCCAAAACTACATAATTATAATTAATTATGCTTGGAATTTGATCTAAAGAGGAGGAGGAGAGAGGAGGAGAGGGGAGGGAGGGAGAATAAAGGAAGGAAGGGGCAAAAGGAAGGTTTGAAAGCAGGAAGGAAAAGAGGGAAAGAGGAAATGAAAAGGGGGATGGAGACAGGAGAGGGGAGGAGAGAAGGAAAGAAAGCAGGGAGGGAAGGGAAAAAGGACTAAAGGAAGGGAAGAAGAAAGGAAGGGAGGGAGGGAGGAACGGAGGGGTGGAAGGAGGGAGGAAGGAAGGGGGAGGAAAGGAGATGGTGGGAGTGAAGAAGGGTATTGTTCAATAATTGTCCAACACTAGCATATTGGTTAAATAAATTATATTTGAGTCAACCGACTGCCATACAACCATTAAAATAATGGTATAAATTTCTACTCACTCACATAAAGAAACACCTGTAAGACACGAAATGGGAAAAGTAGATCACCAGTGCATACCTGAACACGTTCTCCTCTCTAAACGCAGTCTGCATGCACGCCATACACAGGTAGGAGTCTACGAGCAGACCTCACAGACACTAACACAGCTATCAATGGAAGGGGCTGCAAAGGAGGAAGTTCCCATCTCCTCTACCTTCCTCCATCTATTCTTTCATAACAATAAATAGGATAAAAGTACAGCTTTTTATCTTGTTAAAGAGTTGGTGAAGATCTTCTCCCAGTCAGTAGGTTGCCTTTTTGTCTTAGTGACAGTGTCCTTTGCTTTACAGAAGCTTCTCAGCTTTAGTAGGTCCCATTTATTCAATGTTGCCCTTAATGTCTGTGCTGCTGGGGTTATACATAGGAAGCGATCTCCTGTGCCCATCTGTTGTAGAGTACTTCCCACTTTCTCTTCTACCAGGTTCAGTGTGTTCAGACTGATATTGAGGTCTTTGATCCATTTGGACTTGAGTTTTGTGCAAGGTGATAGATATGGGTCTA
>NW_026067966.1:1537363-1542794 GCF_014885135.2 Alexandromys fortis
GGGAAATGGGAGGCTGGGAGGAGGCGGAAACTTTTTTTTTCCTTTTCTCAATTAAAAAAAAAAAAGAGTTGGGAAATCTTTTCAGTTCTCTGAAAGGAAAACCACAGTTCAGTGAGTTTATCCACTGAGCGCTCTGCCTCTCTCTCCCTCAGTCCGGCCCTTGTTCCCTCTCCCTTTCCCTGGTCTCTCCTTCGTCCCTCCTCCATCCTTCTCTCTTTTGCCTTTAAACCAGGGGCAGGTGGCTCTCTGGATCTCTGAGTTCAAGGCCAGCCTGGTCTTAGGCTAATCGGAGTTACATAGTAAGGTAAGACCCTACCTGAAAATAAATAAACACATAAATAAATCTTTACAATATAGAAAGAATTCACTAATATTTAATTCTTCCAAATTAATCTATACACAAATCCTACTATCTTTACTTTTTTACTAGAAGGCTGAGTAGGTGGGAAAGAGAACAAGGCAGAATGGACAGGCAGTGAAAGGAAAGAAAAAACCCTTATGTTTGCTGCATGGAACCAAGAAAATCCCCAACCTGACCCCTGGGTCTAGATGCAGAAGTATCTGCAGCTTGTTCTCTGAAATTCTGAAGCAATTTGAACACTCAGAACTCAAAAACAGCAGAAGCTCCGTAGTGCTTCACGTGGTTCACTTCAGGTGTGCGTGACTTCACGCGTAGTCTCACGCAGCTTTTATTCTACCTTAGCAGACTTCTGCACGTTTTTAAGTGCCTGAAAAAATCGTCTGAGGCATTTAAAAAGATTCCCTTTCACCCTACCAGGTTCACTTGCTAAGGAACCTGCTTCCTGGAGCTATTGTGAAAGGTAAGACAAACACTTCCCTTTCTGTTCGACCACCTGCTCCAACCCCACCACAGCAGGGGCCTGGAACCTCAGCCTACCAGCTGTGGCACCTGGCAAGTCCATGGTGGGACTCCCTACAGGGTGCTCAGTTCCTCACCACAGTCAACATGGGTACCAACAAATGGAGATGCCAGTTTAGACAGTACCTGGGAAAGCATGGCGTTCAGGGCTAAGTCTTCCTTTGCATATTAATACTCAGTCATGGAAAGAATATTTTTAAGACCCTCCCTGCTGATGGTTTTGGTTTAAAAACAACTTATTCTTCACAGCTCTCTTTAGTTCTAAAGAGCTAAACAAGTGCAGAAAAGAATTTACCTAAAGTTTGCACTTCCTCTGCTTTTGGTCTTTAATAGGTATTATTTTTTATTTTAACATGTCCAAGTTCAGGGACTTTCTCCAAACTTCTCTTGCAGAAGCTCAATGGAACTTATGCAATGGCGGTTTTAAGATGACCATGGAAAGGCAGCATTTTTGCGTTTTCAGTTTTGAATCTAAGTTTTTCATCAAAAGAAGATGTTAATGAGTCTACATTTCTAACCTTTCTGCTCTGACCTCCCAAGCAAGAACTCTTAAATGACAAAATGTAGCATTCCCTTAAGAAAGATCAAAACTTTCTCTCTCTTTTTTATTTTTTTGTGCATTTGATCCTCTAAAATTCTTTTAATGTAATGGAAAAAAAAGAGGGCATTTAAATGTCACAGAGGTGGGTTATGAAAGTCTATAAAGAATTCTTAAGATTGACATTTCGCAGCTGGAAGTTCCTTTCGAGTGGCATTTACTGAGGGAAATCGCTGATGTGCAACCGAATTTCACCAGGCAGGTGACCACCTTTGGCCATCCTGACTGCAAGCAGCAGTGACGTGGGCCCCCTTCTCTAGACATCCACAGTCCATATAATACAGAGAACCCACACACCAAAAACCATGGGGACGGGAATGGAGATGATTCATTCCCCAGTTATGAGATGTCAGCTGCCAGCGCAGCTGTCAGGGGGAAAGAAAGAGGAAAGGTACTGATGAAGGAGTGGGAAGAAGGGGCGAAAGCTGGAGCTGGGGGAGAATGTTGGATGGGAAGAATACACAGTGTGCTCATAGGACTGGGAGCAGCGAGCTTCCTGGAAGAGTGAGCAGCGATCCAACCACAGATTTGAATGCCCCAGACTAGGGATGTGGCTCAGCTGCTATATGAATTGCCTAGCCTATGTGAGAACTTTGGCCCCATCACCATTATTGTATAAACTAAGTGTGGTGGATGACAACATGTTTGTAATATCGGGACGTGGAGACCGGAGGATCAGGGGTTCAAGGTCATCCTGGGTGTGGTCATATATAATTCCCAAAGCTTACCAGTCATCCTAGCCTAAAAACATGGAGACCCTTTCTCAAAACATGTGGGGCTGAGTGAACACAGCCAAGTTTTGCCATTGCAAAAGGAGAGAATGCTACCAGAGAGAAGGAGGAGAGAGAGGAGAAAGCCTGAGGAAAGGATCCTGTGTGGCTTCACCCCAAGGAAGCACTCAATCCATTCCCTCCACAACATTCAAACAGAGGCCACACCCCTTGAAGGCTAGCTTTGTCCTTACCCCTAGATCATCCATCACTCCCAAGTCACCAAGCAACTTCATATTAAACATGAACACCACACTCAAGGCCAGCAAGCGCTGCATTTCACGGGATAAGGACTGGAGCGATGAACTTGACTGTGGAAATAGGGACCACACAGTGAAGGGATCGGTAGAGAGCTAATGAGCACTGTTGGCGCTCCCTGCGGGGCAGACAGCGTTAAGCAAAGGTTACTGAGTTATTTACCCCCAAACATTGCATAAAGCCAATTACATATTTGAATAAGGCATGTCTGGGGAAACAGAAGGGATAATTAAGCAGAGGGCAGAGGCATCAGAATTTGATGGCAACTCAGGGAAGAGGTTGATGGAAGAGGCACAGCAGGAAATGTCTGTACTTCATGGACATCCACATTATCTCTTTCCTTCTTCCCACAACACAGTATAAATAGTAATAAGGCAGTGGTAGTGAAGGAAAACTGTAAAAAAGTATTAGATGTGGGAATCGTGAAATAGGATCAAAGAGCATACGTTACGTACAATCATCTGTAATAGGACATTGGGCTTACCACAATAAATTCCACAGAAGATCAGAAGGGAGAATTTTGACCACTGGCAGTCAAAATAGGTGCTTGATGCAATACAGACAGTCAGCCTGGCTTAGACACTGTACAATGTGTTCACGCATGGAAATAACACATAGAAAAAATGCTATAAGGGGTAGTGAGATGGCCCCATGGGTAAAAGCACTTGCGATGTAAACCCAATGACCTGAGTTGCACCTCAAAACCCACGCAAAAACATGGAAGGAGGCCAGGCGTGGTCTATCCCTTTAATCCCAGCACTCAGGAGGCAGTGGAGGGCAGATCTCTGTGAGTTCAAGGCTAACCTGGTCTACAGAGCAAAGTTCCAAGACAGCCAGGGTTACCTAATAAGATTCTGTCTCAATAAAATAAATAAACAGAAAAGACAGGAGGAGAAAATTAACTACACAAGGTTGTCCTCTGGCCTCCATGTGCATGCCTTGATGTATAGGCACTCACATGTATCGTGTGTGTGTGTGTGTGTGTGTGTGTGTCTGTGCACTCATGCCTTGGTGCATGGGCACCCACATATATCATATATATGTATATACATATGTACACCTTGTTGCATGGGCACCTACATGTATCACATTGTGTGGTGTGTGTGTATGTATACATGTGCATGCCTTGGAGCATGGGCAAGCACATGTATCATACATGTGAATCTGTGTATATAGACACATGTGTGCATTAATATGTATATAATATATATTTACAGTAATAATAGTAAAATATCACAGGATAACATGTCAATGTTTACAATTTATGTTTTAAGTATCCATTACAAATAAATAATAATCTATTAATCCATAATACATCATCTTAAACTATAGCTTTTATCAATGAACTTTAAAGGAGTATGTAAATCTGAGTCTGTCCCCCCCTACCCCCCGAAGATGTAGACAGGACATCCACACACAGGACATGCGAGGAAATAGTATGTTTAGCCATCAGTTAAGTATGTGGGATCTATTGAGTGTGGAAAAACAAGGAAACAGTGTAGCCCTGAGAGCGTTGTGGGCTTTCTAGGAAGGAGCAGAGAGCTGAAACACAGCTGTACCGGCTGGAACACTCTGCTTTTCAGTGCAGACGCTTCCTGCCTCCTACTCAAGCACCCTCTCACCAAATAAAAACCATCGTACTCCTCAAAATAATCTTTCGGTTTATCAATATAACACACTTATGTCTAGAGAGCCCAGACTAGGAAAGTTAATTGCCACCCCCTTCTCTCAATTGCTTTCTTTCTCTCCCTCTCTTCCCCTCCCCTTCACCATGTGTGCATGTATGTGTATTTATGTGGAAGTCAGTGGTGAACACCAAGTATCTTCTTACTCAATCACCCTCCCCTTATTTTTTGAGATAGGGTCTTTTCAAGTCAGTGACACTGACTGGTCACCAAGCCCTATGGATCTTTGGGTCTCCACCTCCCCAGTACTGGGACTACAGGTGTGTACAGACACACCCAGCCTTTTTGTGGTTATTGGAGCTCAAACTTGGTTCCCATGTTTATTTACCAAATGAGCCATCTCCCCAGACCTAAGTAAGTTGGTTTTAATAAGCAACTTCTCTTAACTTCTCTTACCAAAACAAAAAGAGTATTAAATGCACAACTGTGTAATAAGCATGATGTTTCTGCAATGATGACCGAAGATCTACTTGTTCCCTTAACATGAAAAACTGTTGGAAGAGATTGGTGGTTACAGATAGAGCCCTGTTGTTACTCCAGATGGGGAGCTGGCCATGTGTTAACTTGGAGGAGCATGAAGCCGGGCTGCCCACTACCTTTAAAGAGACAAACACAGGGCTGAAAGGTGTGTTAGGAGTACTTGGTCCACTGGTTACGAGTACTTGCTGTTGTTGCTCTCAGTGTCTGTGCTACTGGTCTTACACCAGTCAGAATGGCGAAGACCAAAAGCACCAATGATAGCTCGTGCTGGAGAGGATGTGGGAAAGGGGAACACTCCTCCATTGCTGGTAGAAATGCAAACTTGTCCAACCACTCTGGAAATCAGTATGGCAGTTTCTCAGAAAAATTGGGAATCAACCTACCTCAGGTCCAAGCAATACCACTCTTGGCCATATACCCAAAGGATGCTCAAACATACTACAAGGACATTTGTTTAACTATGTTCATAGCAGCATTATTTGTAATAGCCAGAACCTGGAAACAACCTAGATGCCCCTCAACTAAAGAATGGATAAAGAAAATGTGGTATATTTACCCAATGGAGTACTACTCAGCAGTAAAAAATAATAACATCTTTAAATTTGCATGCAAATGGGTAGAACTAGAAAAAAACCATCCTGAGTGAAGTAACCTAGACCCAGAAAGATGAACATGATATGTACTCACTCATAAGTGGATACTAGCTGTAAAGCAAAGAATAACATGCCTAAAGTCCATAACCATAGAGAAGCTAAGTAGT
>NW_026067966.1:1542838-1558126 GCF_014885135.2 Alexandromys fortis
TATATATATCTGGAAAGGGGAAATAGACAAGATTGTGTGATAAAGTTGGGAGCATGGGGTGGGGGTAGAAGGGAGAGCAGAAGGGAAGAGGGGGGAGAAGGGAGGTAGGAGGAGAATTTGAGGGAACGGGATAGGTGAGATGGAGAAAGGACAGAGATGAGAGCAAGGAAAGAGATATTTTGATTAAGGGAGTCATCATGGGGCTAGTAAGAAACCTGGCACTAGATAAATTCCCAGGAATCCACAAGGATGACCCCAGCTAAGACCTTAAGCAATAGAGAAGAGGTGCCCGAACTGGCCTTGCCCTGTAGTCAGACTGATGAATATCTTAAATGTCACCATAGAACCTTCATTCAGAAAATGATGGAAACAGAGGCACAGACCTATAGCAGAGCACTGGGATGAGCTCCAAAGTCCAGCTGAAGAGTAGGAGGAGTGAGAATGTGAGCAAAGGGGGTCAAGGCCATGATGGGGACACACACTGAAACAGTTGCTCACTAACTCCAGCCATACAGGAAAGGAACCAGCATAGGACCAAACTAGACCCTCTGAGTGTGGGTGACAGGCGTATGGCTGGGGCAGACTGCAGGGCCACTGTCAGTGGCACCAAGATTTATCCCTACTGCTTGTACTGGCTTTTGGGGAACCCATTCTCTTTGGATGGATTCATTGTTCCACCTATATATAGTAGGGAGGTCCTTGGGACATTCCCAAAGCAATGTGCCTTACCCTCTCGGAGGAGTGGAGATGGGTCTGGGAGGAAGGTAGAGGGAATGGGAGGAGAGAAGGGAGTGGGAACTGGAATTTGTAAGTAAAATTAAAAAAGATAGTTTGCTCTCTTTTTTAAAAAAATAAGCTAAAATAAAAAAGAGTACTTGCTATTTTCCCAGAGGACTCAGGATACAGGTCAGGTGGCTCACAACTATCTGTAACTCTAGCTCCAGGGAATCCGAAGCCCTCTACTGGTCACTTTGGGCATGAGCACACATGTGGCATACATACACAAACACAGGCACATGAACACGTAAACTTTTTAATTATTCTTTTAAAAAGAGAACGTTGCTAAAGAGACCCATAGAAAACTGTGGTCTCTAATTGGGCAGTCAAGTAAAACACCGGCAAGGCTAAAAGATATTGGACTCCCATATGTCCAAAGTGTGGAGGCCCAAAAATGTCAGCCTATTTCTACCTTAACCAAAGGTCAGAGAGTTGAAACTTACCTCTGTTCCTTCAAGGTTATTGTCTGTTTCTACCGCAAACAAAGGTCCCACCTAGATTTAGATCAGAGAGTTCTGCTCTCTCAAAGTTATTATAAATAGGTGAGGGTAATATCCAGACCTTGTATTTCAGGAACAGAGAAGTAGATGTGTTTAAGTTCCTACTCCCTTAAGGATATGACTTTGGATTCTACCCAGGGCATGGTTTGCCTACAGAATGTTTTGGTCTAGAGTGTGAGCGTTTTCTTGTTTTGTTCTAACAACAAATGTTTACCTAAGAATGTAGCCTGCAAACTTCAATTGGTATGTTCATTTCCTTGTATCATATTAATGCATTTTTGTTGTTTTTTTTTTCTTAAATCTTATTCCTACCTTTTGGGGTTAGGGGTATTTTAAGCAATTGGAAATTAAATGTGGGTGAATTTCAGTATTCGCTGGAACTCCTTCCTGATACTATCCTAAGTTTTCTATTTTATTATTTTCATTCGCATCTCTTTACTAATTTTCTGGTCCCTATGCCCCTACCCTGGTAAGTGGTATTTCTGTCATAGCTAATCTCTGACACCAAAGGAACAAAATGGTGTATGGAGGAAATGTTACCTGAAACATTTCTTCATGAAACCCTAAAGCAGGGATTCTCAATGTATGGGTCATGATCCTTTTGGGGGCCTTTTATCAGATAGTTTGCATATGAGGAATGTATATTACAGTTTATAACAGTAGCAAAATTACAGTTACCAAGTAGCAATGGTTGGGGGGGTCATCACAGCATGAGGAACTGTAAGTGTTGCAGCATTAGGAAGGTAGAGAATCAACGACCTAAAGTGTAATCTGAAGGAAAGTGTCCCTTAGTTATGAAGTTAATTTTTATATTATCCCTTTTGCATTTGAGTGAGAAATATTTTCTATGAATCTTTCATTGGCAACATGAACTCAAATAATACGCAAGTTCATAAAATCTCTCTCCTCTCCAAAGATGAAATCCATAATAACACTAGTGAGTCCCTCAGTACTAAGCCCCACCCATACTTCCAATATCAGTCTCCACCCATAGTAATGCTACAAAGTGACAAGAAATGTCAGCTAATATTTCAACTGCATATCTTCTTATAATATCAATGACATTTTAAAGTGTGGAGACACTTCGTGTGCTTTCTTGAAATGCTAGATAGCTCGCTGTCACAGAAGAGCAACTATTCCCCTACAGGGGGGACCTTAAGATCGCTATGCACGAAAGGGATTTAGGTCAGTGAGATGGCTCCATGGGTAAAGTCACGTGCTACAGAGTCTTGACAACCTGAGTTGGATTCTGGTACCCACAGGATGGAAGGAGAGAATCCACTTCTCCGGGGTCTCCTCCAATATTTACACATGTCATGCCTGCCCCCGATCAATCACACAAGTCAATAAATATTAGAAACATGAAATTCTTTATCACAATACGCCAACTACTTCTTTTTAGATAGAATGTTACAACAGATCCAGAATTAACTACCAGTTCCCCCGAATGTGCTGGGGAATAAAATTCAGGTTTGTATCTCTGCAAGTACTTCTGCATCCAAGTTTTGTTTATCTAGGAAACATCTTGATGGTCAAACCTTGGCCTGAAATGCAATACCTGTCTTCTTTTTCTAGCCATTTCTATATTCCTCAAAGTGTCTCTGGACCTTGTCTTCACCCAAAGAAAATCCTACTCCTCATATCTGGATTGGCAGGGCTTGAAAAAGGATGTTCTCATGAGAGGAAAGTGACTCAAACGAAAACTGCACCGGGCATCACTAAATAAAGCTGCACATTTTGTCTTAGCCTTTCACCTTTGTTACAATGTCTGCTTTGAGTGCATGTCTTGGAGAATAAATCTCAACACATACTTTACATTCACTGTGTAAAATAGTATATCTCAGAAAAAATTTTAAAAAATCACCCTAGCATTTGTAACACTGCAATTTCATAGACATTATATCATGTGACCTCTCCAACCCCTCCTGAGACAACTGTGGCCTGACCCATCCCCCAGGGGAGAACTGTTGGATCCGAGAAGGTACTAATATCAGGACAAGAGGCTTGTGTGCACTGGACTCTGACGAGTGAGTTCTCAAATTGAACTTCTGTCTCCACATCGAAAATACAAAATGGAGTAAGCTGTTAGGAAGTCCCCAGTGTCTTCAGTCAGTGACATTAAAAGGCTAGAGTCACAAGTTCCAGCTCCAGAGAGAGTATCCTCTGGTGACAGACGGAGCCACCTGGCACTATATAGTGAGAACACTGATCCAGGGGAACGGCTGTCCTGGGGAGGAGCAAGAAAGTGTCTGGGCAAGGCCGGAGGAAGGCTGATGACTTCTCTTTAGAACCAGACCATTTGATCTGCAGGGCAGAGGAATGTTAAAACAACTTCCTGGTGGTAAAAATAACAGAGTAGATAGGTTCAACAAATTAGAAGTAATGCATAGGAGAGCAATGGGTGTGGGAGGGAGAACACCCCAAAAAAGCAGACACACACTCTTACTTCTGAGTCAGGACTCAAAAGTACAACTCCTGGATTCCAGCCACCATGCTTTCTCCACATAAAGTTACACGGGAAACGCTGTGTTAGAAGGATGTTCAGATGATAATTCAAACTGTTCTTGAAGCAGAGGACATGCAGCAGCTGTCTAGAACTCACCCCATATTCTCCAGGCAGAATTCCTATGCACCATCTCCAAACACTAAACCAGGGTGGGGCTGAGTCAGATATGGGGTAGACAGGGTTTCCATAACTCACCAATGAAGTGATTTGGTCCCAAAGCCAGCATCTCTTCTAGCAGGACAAGGCCCCCTGGAGCCTGGAGGGGTGTCACGCTTCGTCCATCTATGAGGGAGCACTGTTGAAAGCCCGTGGCTGTGACCTTCCACAGCAAGATCAGTGAAGCGGTGGCATCCTGCCGAATTCTGAAAACAATCACATCAATGCAAAGTCACCCTTGCTAAAATTCATCTTAGGACCGATTCATCAGCTCCAAGATGAGAATACAGATGGACTGTCCCTCCGCTCAAAGTGACAGGAAAAGCAAAGGAGTGGCTGTATAAACAAGCACCCACCTTGTACACACTGGAGTAACCACACTTATCAGAAACGACTACTTCCCTCCATTTGCTCAACGTCTACCATGAAGTGACTAGTGACTCCATCTTGTTAATGATAATGATACTATAACGCAGATGAGGTTCTTCTACAGATAAATGTAAACGGAATCCTGCTTAAGTTTATCTTAGATGCACACTGCAATCCCACCCATCCTTCCGAGCCATGCTATCACAGTGAACAGTACATCCCGCCTTTCCATCTTCTCAAGGCTTGCAGGATAAGCTCCAAAGAAGAATGGATAATCTGAAGCCAGTGAACCCCTGCCAGCTCCCTCTCAGTTTCACTCCCAGAATCCGTATCCCTGTCACCCAGGGTTCCGGCTATCTACAGGATTTTGCCTGGCCACTAAGCTATGTGTGTTCCTTCTCCCCATAGGGATTATTTGTGCCTCTAGCCTGTGGGACCTCAGGTCCCTTCCTATGATGCCAGCACACTGTGCCAGCAGCTGCTTGCTCTCCTTGTACTTTAGAGGACCCAGGTCCTACCTCCCTCGGTCAGCAGACCCCACATAGCTGCTCCCCTAGTACAAGCTCCCCAGTGTGGCATAGATCTCAATAACATCTTTGTGAATGACCGGATTCATGAATAAGTGAAACTATGATATAAGGAGCTAATGACGCCCACACTCGAATTTGGGGTGCCCACAGATCATATACCATTCCCATCTTGCTCAGCCCATGTCACACTGAGGTTTCCATCCATTTCTGCCACCCAAGAGAGGTCCAGGGGCATAATATTTGTTGAGAAGGAAGAAGCGGAAAGCCCCGGATGGGGTGGGAGAGGAGGGCTGCTAAGAATGAGGTTATGATGGTGAATAATAGGACCAACTCAAGAAAGAGCTGGAGGACGCCACTGCAAGTAAAATTGCAATGAACTAACGTGTCTGCCTCAAGCCAGCTCCCAACCTCCAGACTTGTAGTTATGGAAGGTACTGTGAAACACTTAACGTGGGGTTCCCCCTGCTGGTAGAGCTGGGAGCCACCTCAAACTCCACCTCTGCCTATGGGGACTTTCCTCTAACACCTTCCGGGCCTGTCTAGGCACCTTTGTCAAGGTGACCTCACTGCTTGGGTTGGTGGGGAAGGTAGAGAGGATCTACCTTCAGTTTAATTGAGATCCTTCCGGTAGACATTGTCAGTGAGCTCACTATTGGGAACTCCAGGCAGGCAAAGTTGGTCAGGACCCACAGGCTAGGTGGATAATGAGCCAATACCTACAATGGAGAGAGCCAGTGCACAGAACCAGCTGGTCAAAGTCGCATGGCTCTTGTCCTCTAAAGTCCCCTGGGAACTGTGGGGGACTAGAGTTGGAAGGGTGTCAGTTAATGGCAGCAAAGGGCAGCTAGTCAGTGTGTCTGAAACATTCTCAGGCTGGCTCCTTCGGACTCCCAGCTGTGTGCCCCTGGGCAGATGCCAGCCTCCCTGGGCCCCATGTAAATCGCCCATACACATCAAGTGGCTTCTCAGCCACAGCTGCTTTCCTTTTTCTCTTTTCTATCTTCCAGGGGACAATGGGCAGTCTGTCACTCAACAATTTAAGTATAGAACCAAACGCTTTCCCTATGCCACTTGCCTTGAAAGAGAAAGTTCTAATAGGTTTTTTTTGATTCAGAATAAATTACACAATTGAATCTAATGGTCCATTAAAATTTTGAGAAGCAAAAGTCATCTGGGAGGTGAGATAGCAAACTCCAAATCTTTCCCAAGGCTGCTGGGTTTCCTCTGTCAGCTCTGATTTGCCTGATCCCATTTCCTACTGCGCCTGAGCAGCTGACCAGACCCTAACCCTCCCACAATGATCCTCCTTATTCTTGCTTTCTGAGGGGCATAGGTCAGGTTCCTATGTGGGACTCATTCACGATTCCCCCTGGTTTGGTCAGTGGCACACGAGATGCGTGGTCGACACCTGCCAACACACTGTGCCTATAGCATTGCTCTTAACAGGTTTGAACCAAGAAAGTTCTTACTTTACAGAGGTGTTCTGTGGCACATCAAAAGACACGAGGCGGCCACCTGCAGAGTTATTGGAGCTGGCATTCCCGCAGGCAACATCAGGGACCACCTGGAAGAGAAAGGACCCATTACCTGGGAAGAGCCACGGTAGGCGATAAAAACATTAAGTAAAATCTGCAAGCTGTGTCTGGTGTCTCTTCTGCTTTGTTCAGTGACGACACTGTCACCTGATGGTGAAGGGGACAACTAGATCCCTGGAGACTTAAAGGAAAAGGAAGAGCAGTGCCTTTTGTCTTTATGGCCTGTAGCTTTGCAGAGAGGGCAGCAAGCATTCTCAACTGCTGGGCCACCTTTCCAGCCCTTACACCTACATTTTTAAGTCACCCTGTTGTGTGTTACCAGTTCACACGGGTGGTCAGACGTGACTGCAGAGACTCCAAGTTGGTCAAAATGTTGAGAATAAGTACTGTTGGATGCCGGACCAAATATATAGCATCTATTTTACCTGCTCTGAAAGGCCCAGGGAACAGAAAGAATGTAGAAGTCAGAGGAAGGGCTGAAGGGAATGCTGACCTTCAGGTACAACATGGCTGCTGCCCACTTGAACTCATAGGAGCAGTGATTACATATACAAGATCCACCCAGAATCGGGTCCATCAGCATCCTATCACAGGCTGGGGAGGGGCTCATGGGGTCCAATCCACCTGAAGATCTACACACAATTAATGACAGAGGGAGTGAGAGAGGCATTTTCCTCAGCAGTGTGACCACTGGTACGGCACCCATGCTCTTATAAAAAAAAAACTCTCAGCCGTCCTCTTGTAGGCAACCGTGGTGAAACTGACTGGGTCATGTGCAAAAAAAAGGCATGTTAGTAGACAGGGGATACTTGGGATGATGAAGGGGATTAATTACAGGAGGGACCAAGGGAGAGTAATGGGGGTAAATATGACCAAATTACATTATGTAGATATAGGAAAATACCATAACAAACTCATTATTATGTACAATTAGCATATGTTAATGACAACACTTTTAAGTGAATTGCAGGATGTGACGGTGTAAGCCTGCAATCCCAGCACTTGGGAGGCTGAGGAGGGCGACAAAAGTCTAAGGCTGATCTAGGCCATATGGTGATTTCCAGGCTGGACCGGACTATGTCCTAAGACCTCTAAAGAAGAGGAGGCAAAAAGATGGTAAAAGCCAGTGACTGGGGAGTGAAGTAGTATCTTCTGAGACATGGCAGAACCGTAACACTCATGGATTCATGGCAGTTGGGGCAGCAGTGTGTGGTCCTGCAATATGGCAGCCTTGTGTGACCCCCACATTGAACTATCTCCCCATTTCCAAAATTAATGCACAGAACTGTACATAGAGATCATCCCAGGAAATAATTCATTTTTAATTTTTACTGAATCTCTTTTTGCTCACACAAATCATCACATAACTGGATTTAGGGGTCACATACCCACCTGGGCTGTACAGCAAGTCAGAGGGTAGCCTGAGCAACCTTGGCCTTGTCTAAAATAAGGAAGGGCAGTGGGGGCGGGGTCAGTGCTAGAGTGGATTGGTGCTGGAGTGCTTGCCTGGCATCTGTAAAGTTCTAAGTTCAACCCCCACTGCTGAAAAAGTCATGTATACAAGTAAAGACAGATGTAAGGTTGCAGACATGATTTGCTAGGTGACAAACTTAAAGGCCTTCTATTTTTATTGCTTACATTAAAACTGCTGGAATTGTTTTGACATTTCTGGTCCCTTCTGTGAAAAATACGTGCCGTACGATATTCTTACCTCTACTTGATCCCATTTCATTTCGACGACTTTCTGCCCTGTTTTTGGCTGCCAAGTTGGCAGTGTCACGGTTGCCTGAGCACGGGGCAGGATTGTGTCAGGCTCCTGGGTGGCGGGAACAGGCTGAAGCTGTCTGGGTGCCATGGACTCTGTCCAACCAGAGGCTGGAATACTGGGAAGTGGCTGTTCGCAGTTAAGACCTTCATAGCCGTCGTTGCAAATGCAGAAGTAGCCATTGCTGCTGCTGCTTCTGCTGCTGCTGCTGCTGCTGCAGTTACCATGGTGACAAGGGTTGTTGGCACATGGATCTGTAACAAACTGAAAGGAGACCACAAATGGGTCAGTTATTCCCTCACAAGGAATGTGGTGTTGCTGGTAGGAAATCCGCTCCCTGGCTTACAGCTCTTCTCTCTTAACACTATTGCTTGTGAGCACGCAATCCTTTGCTTCCGTGGACACTGACTACAGACAACAGAAGCTCAGCAGGAGAAACATGATAAGGAAGAGCCTACCCCAATCCTAAACCCTAAACCACACAGATTTAAGAAACACATGGAGTAGAATTTTTTTTAGATAAAATGTTTAAAATAAGACCCCTTATAAAGGGCTTTACCATCAGCTGCCAGTCATGACAAATGTCTTTGTGGATCTAAATTGGAATCTTTTTTATAGCCTAAACCCTTGTAAAAATTCTGAATGAGAAATGGTTGTCCAATTTCGGGCTTGCCTATATCTCACAACTTCCTACCTGATCTTTGAAGTAGATCTGTAAGATAGTGTTATTCAATTGATGGTTCGCAGGGCTGTCTATTCCTATGATAGTCTTTGCTAGACGAGAGCATCATGGGAACGTCAGCTGAGCTTGGTGAGATTTTTGGTCCCATCACTCTGCAGGGTCATCACAGAGAAACTGGGTCTCAGAAGATGAGAAGGAAGAAGAGGCAGTTCTATGTCTCTCCTTAGTGTCCATGTTGATCTGAGCCCTTCACTGCTGACCTCTGAAGGGCCACTGGCTGGTCTCGAAAATGCACTCCAGAACAATGGCACAAGGACCGCCTGCTCCTCTGGAGCTGGCACCAGGGTCGGGGCTCTGTCTCTGTGGTGCTCATTTCCAGCTTATTCCCATGATACAGGAAAATTCAGTCACAGCAGCTACACCCCCAGCTTCTCGGAGCTGATTGCAGAAGAGAATCCCCTACCAAATCAGGGGCTCTCAGTTCTCTTGCTCAAATGAGTTCATACGACAAGCATGTGTGGCCGCGATTCTGCACCGCAAAAATGACTCTCCTTAATTATGCTCATCCCACAGTTTCCAGCAGACTCTTTCAGGGATGGAAGAGGGTGAGGGACTGAATCAGATGAAGCTCTAAAAACACCACATTAGCGCTGCATTAGCACTCGGTGATTCCTGCTCGGAATCTCGGAGAGTTGATGGGTTAGCCTCCGAAGAGAATAGCAATACTGTCAATGATTTTAAATATTTATAATCTATAGGCGCAAAGTAAAACCCACATACCATTCCAAGAAGATGTAGCCCTCCCTCATCTGGCCCCGTCCTACCTTCAGAGTTTGGCCCCTCCTACTCTTTCTTGTCCCTTTTTTGTGGACTTCAGGTCTCTGGGCCAAAACACCTGCTGGTACACCGACTGTGGTTTCTCTCCCAGACTCTGAAATGGCTCTCTCCCGCCATATTCGGTTCTCTCCCTAGGTGAGGACTTTCCTCACTATGAATCTAAAAGAATCCCTTTCCCTCTGTCCCACAAAAAAAAAAAAAATAAAATAAAATAAAGTGAGCTCCGCGAATGAGGAGCTTTCAAGCGCCCTACTTACCGCTCTATTTCCAGCACATCAAGAGAGACGGCGAGGCTTTTTAAAAACGTTGAAAGAAATAAATGTGGATGAATTGATTGATATTTGGACAGAACGGGATTGGGGGTGGGAGCTGCATGTTTAGTCACAATGCTGGCTCGCTTCTAGTTTATTTTTAGGAGGGCCCAGTGGAGTGAGTGTCACCTCAAGAACTAGTTGACAGGGGAAGGAAGAATTTGATTAGCAAGAGCAAAGGGGAACAGTTACCACCATGTCTCTGAAATCAGCGTTTAAATCATCCGAGGATGACCTCGTCACAAAGGAAAAATTGGATACATACACCACAAAAAAAAAAAAAGGCAGAACTACATTTAAATCAGAAGGGATCAATACAGAAATTAATTCCGGACGCTGAAGCTGCCATCAGGCTGCTGAATCCGTGTCACTGAGGTAAGTACTGCCTTCTGGGAACAGAGAGACTCTCTGCGCCATTGTCACAGCCAACTGCTGAGACTTCTCACCCTCAGAGGGACCCAGGCTCCTCAAAGAGACGTCAGACACTGCTCAGTCAACAGCCTTAAATTCAAGTTCAGTCAACAACCTTAAGGCGAATGTGCCCACCCTCCCTGTGACACAAGGCCACAGGGTGTGGTTGATGCCTACCACACCCCTCTCATGGCCACACAGAGCTCCAGAAGAACACCACCGTGGAGCTGCCTCATCCTTACAACCTCGGACCCAGAATCTCTGTCACTGCTGGGATGTGAAAGTGTTAGGAGAAAAGCCACCATGACCGCCAACAATGCCACACCTGTTGCCCAGGCAAGAATGATCCCTGCGATTCACTTCCAGAGATGTGACATCAAATTATTATGTCCCAAAGTCCCTTTGGATCAAGCAAAGGGCTAGTATTCCATTTCTTCAGACAGCATAAATTAATAGGAACTTAACTCAGATCACGAATACTACCTCAGATGGGTTGTTTCTGTGTGTCTCTGTCTGTTTACATGTGTGTGGTATGTTTGTGCATGCTCATGAGCATGCACATGTGAGTGTAAAGGCATGTGTTGGAACATGTGTACAGAGGCCAAAGGTCAATGTCAGGTACCCTCCTCCATGACTCTTCATTTTCTGCTTTGAGACAAGCTCTTCCACTGATCCCATAAGCTTACCAGTTTGGGCTGAACTAGCTGGCCAGAAATCTCCAGTGATCCATCCATTTGTGGTCTCTCAGAGCTGGGGTCACAGGCTCAAGTCACTTGGTATAGACTGAGGGGTTGGAATCCAAACAGATTATTTCGCTGGTGGGGCAAGTACTTCTCCCCCTGAGCCATCTCCAGAGCACTCAAATGCATGCTTAGGAAAAAGGCACAGTAAGAGAATGACTCCATGGATATTGATTAATGGCTTACTGTGTGCCTGAAACTGCTCTATGTCTGGCAATCAATGCTAAAAGCACAGACAACCATCCAATCTCCCTGAGGAGTTCACTCCTAGTAACCCAGGACCGAGAACAGGTCCCACCTGCCATCCAGTGTGCATGGCCACCTTGTCTAGAAGATCGGCACATTTGTTATTTCACAGCTGATGTTTCTTGATGCTAAATGAATGACTAATTCAGAATAGAAGCCAAAGTCTTCACGGACTCTCACCAACCTATATGTCCTGCCTCCAGCTCCTGGGCTTCTTCATCTACTCCTTCCCTCCTCCATTGTCTCCAGACACACTGATTGTGGTTTCTTCAACCCTCCAGGCATTCTTCTGCCTCGGATCCTTTATAATTGGTTAGCCCTCAATCCAGAAAGCCTTGATTCTGGTGACTGCTCTGAGCTTTCTGGGAGTCTCCATCAGTTACTATCTTCTGATAAGGATGTCCCCGAGCATCCTCATTAATAGTCCAGTCTCCACCCCTTGTCACAGAGACTCCTCCTCTCCTCCTTTATTTTCCCAAAAACATCTGGCATCTTCTAACATATCAAAAAAGAAAAACCCCAGTTGATTTACTTTCTGTCTTCTATTACAATGTTACCTATGAGGTCAGGTTTTTTTCCTGTCCGTTTGGTTCACTTGAATGTCCCTAGTTCCTGTGCCTGGCACCCAGCAGCTGTTGAGAGACTGAGTGAGGGGCTTTGAGTGTAAGAATCTGCTTTGAGGTGCATTAAGTAATCCCATGGCCATGTTTGTGGAGGGGCTGAAGAACACTCAATCTGCTATAAAAAGCAGGGAGTGTATACCATCCTGGAGCCAGGCAACAGGGTGAGCTAGCACAGTGTACAGTCACTGCCGGAGAAGGTAGGAGTAGAGCAAGGGGGCTTTGTTGGGAAGGATACTGCTCTCCGCTTAGAGAATCAAGCACATCTCTGTCCTCAGAGGCCAGCTGAGGAGGTGGGATGGAAAAGACCATGCAGTACGGAAATGGTCAGAAAGTACGGTCTATCCCTTCCAGCTAGGATGGGACCACAGCAACCATGGCTCTAGATCCTGGAGTTTGGAGCTATAGGAGGATGAGAAAGAGGACGTGCCAGAGAAAGTCTGGATTCTACTCTCATGGATGGTTACTTTGGGCAAGAGAAGGAAGTGTCCTAGAGCTCAGCACCCCCAGGAGGGCAAGAAGAGGGAGGGCTTGCACCATTCGCTTCCCATTGCATGTCTGTGCGGCGCAATGGAGTGGCTTTGGCCACAGCTGTCATCCCTTCGCTGATAGGCAGCCAATCAAGGTCAGAGTCCACCTGTCACAGTATGTTTTGTCTTAAAAAAGAATTCTTCCTTCGGTAAAGGTCTCGACTATATTCTAATGCCAGGTCCCCAAGCACTACCCACTAGAAGTGCAGGAGAACAAACCCATACTTCAGCACCAGGCACATTCAGCCACTCAACCGAGAAGTCCACATCTTACTAAAACACAGGGCCCTGTGCCTTGATATTTCTTTATTTCTACATTAGAAACTCTCAATCCACTCAGAAATGATTCTAAGATCTACCTGGGCAGTTGGCAGTTGGCAATTCACCATCTACACAATTATGCATGCAGATAAATTATGAGATTATGGAACTTCAGCAAGATTGCTGAATTGCAAGGCCAAAATTGTAAAAAACAAAAAATGGGTGAGATGGCTCGGGGGGGGGGGGGGGGAAAACACACTTGCTGCACAAGCCTTATGGCATGAGTTCATCCCTGGAACCAACAGTGAAGGAATTGAATATCTAATTCCTGAAAGTTGACCTCTACCTCCACACATGTGCCCCCCTTACACACACACACACACACACACACACACCTGCACTCATATACACATGCACACCCCTGCACTCACATGCACCCATATTACTCAACTATACATGTATACAATAGCAATTAATAATAAACACATACATATTTGAGACTGGTTTTCACTATGTAGTCCTGGCTAGTTTAGGATTCACAATGTAGACAAGGCTGGCCTCAAAGGCAAGAGCTACTAACCCCAGTTCAAAATGCCCATTTAGTTTAGAGAGCGCTTTTTTTTGGGGGGGGGGCAGGGTTTCTCCGTAGCTTTGGTTCTTGTCCTAGAACTAGCTCTTGTAGTCCAGGCTGGCCTCGAACTCACAGAGATCTGCCTGCCTCTGCCTCCCGAGTGCTGGGATTAAAGGCTTTCGCCATCACCGCCTGGCCAGAGAGAGCTTTCTTGATCTAAGCAGTTTGAGATGTAGCCATCATAACACTAAACAAACCCCTATTTGAAGAAAGAATATTCTAAGCCTTGTAGCAGAATTCTATGGTCCCCCTTTTTGTATTTCCTGCCCATCGCTGGATCCCTGGTGTTGTAAGCTATCCCTTCATTAAAATTTGCTGTTTCATATTAAGCTAGCCTGGTTATTACGTCGCATACAGTACTGCTGGCTTTTGACAACTTGACACAAGCTAGAGTCAACAAAAAGGAAGGCCTCTGAATTGAGGAAACATCTCCATCCGATCCAGATAACTGCAAAGACGCGCAAGCCCAAGCCGTGGAGAGATGGGAGGCCCAAGCAGCAGAGAGAGACGGGCGCTCAGACACAGCAGATGCGGGATAGTCCAAGCATGAAACAGTGAAGCCCACACTGAGAGCAGATCGCCCCACTACAATTAAATCAAGTAGTTTTTTGGGGGCCTGGCCTGCAGAGTGGTAGGCCTTTCATTGGCGAGGTCCACGAGCGAACGGGGAGCCTGGTCCTGTCCCTGAAGACCCTCCTGAGTGAGGAGAGTGTTCTTGGCCCATGGCGGGACACAGGAAACAGAGTGGGGGCATTCCCCAACCTCCTTGACCCCCCTGGTTAGCCTGCGAGGGCTAGTACCCTCTGTTGGGGCTGCTCCTCCTCTGCTGCAACCTCTCTCTCCCTGACCCATCCCAGCTTGCGCCCAGGGGCCTCCTTCACTCCCCCTCCCTTCCGCGGGGCCACAGGATCACCCAGTTTAGCCTGTTTGGGCGCTGGGTTAGGAGCTCGGGGCAGAGGGCAGTGGGAGTTTCTCTATTTTGGTGGCTGGCCAGTAGAGTGGTAGGCCTTTTGTTGGTGAGGTCCCTGGCAAACAGGAGCCTGGTCCTGTTCCTGAAGACCCTTCTGAGTGGTGAGAGGGATCTTGGCCCGTGCGGGAGCCAGGAAACAGAGCAAGGGCATTTTGTAAGAGGAGCCCCTGGCCAGCAGGGAAATCTGATCGGGTTTTAAAAGACCCATTAGGTAGCATCCATAGGAGGAGATGGGCAGGCGCCAAGGCAAGAATTCACCCAATAATCTGAAAAACAACATGAAAACACCAGAACCCAATGATCTTACAACAGAAGGACTTGAACACCCACAGAAGAAGAGGAAAAAATTGACTTTATGAAAGCAATGGAGTCCCTTAAAAAAACATGTAAAAAACACCCTTATACAAATGGATGAGAAGTATAACAAAAAGTTTGAAGAAATGAGTAAATAGGTAAATGATACCCTGGGAAACCAAGAAATAAACGATCAAACAGGTAATGGAAACAGTTCAAGAATTGAAAACTGAAATGGAAGCAAGGAAGAAAACACAAACTGAGGACCAGTTGGATATGGAAAAACTAGGTCAACAAGCAGAGACTACAAAAACAAGCATAATAAATAGAATACAAGAGATAGAAGAAAGAATCTCAGATTCTGAAGACACCATAGAGAAAATAAACGCACTGATCAAAGAAAACAGCAAAGCCAACAAATTCTCATCACAAAACATTCAGGAATATGGGACACAATAAAAAGACCAAACCTAAGAATAATAGGAATAGAAGCAGGAGAAGAGTCACAGGTCAAAGGCCCAGAAAATACTTTTAACAAAATTATGGAAGAAAACTTTCCCAACATAAAGAAAGATATTCCTTTGAATATTCAAGAAGCATACAGAACACCAAACAGA
>NW_026067966.1:1563335-1564728 GCF_014885135.2 Alexandromys fortis
CAGGATCCAACATTCTGCTGTTTACAAGAAACACACCTCAAACACAGAGACAGGCACCTACTCAGAGTAAAGGGCTGGGAAAAGGCTTATCAAGCAAATGGACCTAAGAAACAAGCAGGTGTGGCCATACTAATTTCTAACAAACTTGACTTCAAACTTAAATCAATCAGAAGAGATGGAGAGGGACATTTTATACTCATAACAGGATCAATTCATCAAGAGGAAGTCTCAATCCTGAATATCTACGCCCCTAATATAAAAGCACCCACTTATGTAAAAGAAATATTACTAAAACTCAAGGCAGACATCAAACCACACACACTAATAGTGGGAGACTTCAACACTCCTCTCTCACCAATGGACAGGTCAATCAGACAGAAAACTCATAGAGAATTAAGAGAATTGTTGGAGGTAATGAAGCAAATGGACTTAACAAACATCTATAGAACATTCCACCCAAAAAGGAAAGAATAAACCTTCTTCTCTGCAGCTAATGGAACCTTCTCGAAAATTGACCACATACACGGAAACAAAGGAAACCTCCACAGATACAAATAATATCAGTGTCCACCTGTGTCTTATCAGATCATCACTGATTAAAGTTAGAAGGCAACAACAATGTTACCTCCAGAAAGCCGACAAACTCATGGAAACTGAACAGTCAACTACTGAACCACACCTGGGTCAAGGAAGAAATTAAGAAAGAAATTAAAGTCTTCCTTGAATTTAATGAAAATAAAAAGACAACACACTCAAACCTATGGGACACGATGAAAGAGGTGCTAAGAGGAAAGTTCATAGCACTAAGTGCTCACTTAAAGAAAACGGAGAAAAGCATACATTGGGGACTTAGCACACCTGAGAGCTCTAGAAAAAAAAAAAGAAGCAGACGCGACTAGGAGGAGTAGAAGACTGGAAATAATCAAACTGAGGGCTGAAATCAACAAATAGAAACACAGAAAACAATCCAAAGAATCAATGAAACAAAAAGTTGGTTTTGGAGAAAATCAACAAGATCGACAAACCCCTATCCAAACTAATTAAACGACAGAGAGAGAACATGCAAATAAATAAGATCAGAAATGAAAAGGGGGACATAACCATAGACACAGAGGAAATTCAGAGAATCATTAGATCTTACTACAAAAGCCTATATGCCACAAAACTGGAAAATGCAAAAGAAATGGACATTTTTTAGATAAGTACCATATACCAAAGCTAAACCAAGACCAGGTGACCGATCTAAATAGACCTGTTAGTCACAAAGAATTAGAAACTGTTATCAAAAATCTCCCTTCCAAAAAAGCCTAGGACCAGATGGTTTCAATGCAGAATTCTACCAAAAGTTCCAAGAAGAGCTAATACCTATACTCCTTAATGTATTTCAGAATAT
>NW_026067966.1:1567543-1763528 GCF_014885135.2 Alexandromys fortis
AGGACTACTGAGAACTCAAGAACAATGGCAATGGGTTTTTGATCCTACTGCACGTACTGGCTTTGTGGGAGCCTAGGCAGTTTGGATGCTCACCTTACTAGACCTGGATGGAGGTGGGTGGTCCTTGGACTTCCCACAGGGCAGGGAACCCTGATTGCTCTTTGGGCTGACGAGGGAGGGGGACTTAATCGGTGGAGGGGGCGGGAAATGGGAGGCGGTGGCCGGGAGGAGGCAGAAATCTTTCATAAATAAATAAATAAATAAATAAATAAATAAATAAATAAGAATTCTATGGTTAACCTAGTACAAAGTCAGGATTCTCATTTCTGGTTTGAAAGGTGAGGATCAACAGCATTTTTTTTAAATATTTATTTATTTATTTATTATGTATACAATATTTTGTCTGTGTGTATGCCTGCAGGCCAGAAGAGGGCACCAGACCTCATTCCAGATGGTTGTGAGCCACCATGTGGTTGCCGGGAATCGAACTCAGGACCTTTGGAAGAGCAGACAATGCTCTTAACCACTGAGCCATCTCTCCAGCCCCCTCAACAGCATTTTTGAGCCAATAAAAGTCAAGGAGGGTGCAGCATGGTGGGAGGAATACTGTTGAGAACATGTTTGTCTCGGAAGGCAAATCAGTAAGCAGGGATATGGCAGGTGAGACCCATACCTTAGGTAACTACCCTTGGTCTGCAATGAGTAGATGTATTCAAGGGGTCAACCTGAGGAGACCAGAAAGACTTGGAGCCACTGTAGTCATGGAGGAAGAAGTAATAGGGCATTTCAAGGACGGATCCATAGATCCATACCAGGGGGTTGTGTAGTCAGCAGAAAGAGGCTAACGGATTAAACATGGTTCAGCACAGAAAGCTCTTTAAGAATCTGGGGGCAGCATGAGGCAAGGCCTTGAAGTGACTGTAAACACAGGCCTGATGGTCAGTAGAAAGAAATGAGTCGGCTCTTCTGCAATCACAAGAACATGAGGTAACAAGGAGGAGTGTGCAGGCTGGGAGGGGTCAGTGAGAGAGGTCAGAGGTCAGGAGAACATCAGTTTGAAGGAGAAACAGGAGCAAGAGTGGAAGTGCGCATGCACTAGGAGTCCACAGCACTTGCTCACTTGCTCCTAAAAGCATCTCGAAACATGGTCTTCCTTTCTCCATCAGAAGCTCAGGTCAGAAAGCACCACCACTGCTGCCTGAACCCAAGACTGGGTGGTTTCCAAATCCATCCTTGTCCTCTACTCTGCATGGCCTCTTTCTCTCATCAAGCTGATAGGTGACTTTGGAAGGTGACTGTGACACTGCCTTGGGCTCTAAAAAGGAAGTCACATAATTGCTGGGCAATGAAGCCTAGACTTGGCACTGGTTACCTGTATTAGAGCCATCTGAGCAGCTTGAGGGGTCAAACACTACCTTATCACAGAATTAGGAGAAGATGCTCAGGACACAATGGAAGAGGGAGAACTGGTCTACCCTAAGTCCTGGGAAGCCCATCATCCTTTTAAGATCTCGGGAGTACACTCAGCTCAGCAAGAACCCTCCCGCCCAGAGGGCCCTACCTCAGTTTGCTGTAAGGTTCCACATGGAAAGTGAGGTGCTGCTGACCAGTCCCGGGAAATGAAGCTGATGGAGTACGGAAACCAGTGAGGCAGTGTAAAAGCTATCCTCAGCCAGGTGGTCCTCAGGCATGTGTGACTTCTGGGAGAAAGTAGTCACTCTGAGCCATGTAATACCCAAGTTTCAGGAACATGTTCAGAGAAATGTACGAGGTCAAAGAACTTACGCACATGGAACTAATTCTCGTATAAAAGGAGGGAGCAGCGTACCCCAGAATAGAGCCCCATTGCAAAGAGGGCCAAAAATGGAAGGGCTTTGGGGGCCTGCAGTGGTGTGAGAGAGGCAACCTCATCCTGAGAAGACCACATCTGCAGAATCTTCACAGCCTGGGCCTAAATTGCCCACACCTGTGAAACCCGAGCCCCTCCCCTTACAAGGCCCTTAGCCACTAGCAAAGGAGCACAGCATAGTTTGTGTCTGTCCTTTTCAGCCATTTAAGGAAATATCTCCTCTACCATCTACGCAGTCAGAAGGCAACCTGAGACAGGGTGTCTGCTCTCAGCAACTGGTCTGATCATCAGGAGCACCTACCTGAACCTCTATCCTGAGTTTCCTGCTTCCAAATCCCCCTGCCTGAAGAGGCTGTGGGTTTGACAAGGACCCTCCCTGCCTTTCTCACAAGTAACTCAGGGCTCCTCCCCCACTCTTCTCTTAAACAAGAGCAGCAGGCACACTTCGTGGAGACCCCTCGAGCACAGGAGTTATAAGAAACTCCAGGGAGAGGGGTCAGCTAAACACAGCCTGCACCTCTGTCCTCTCTCTATCCCTCCGACATGTTGGCCTTTGTCCTTGAAGCTGTGGAAAGGAAATGGAATACCCTAACTGGGTAGAAATTCAAGTCAGACTAAGACTTTGAAGAAAGTCTTTCACTCTTGCAAGGGACCTCAGACATCTAAATCTTCTGGTTTAAAATAATCATCATTATTATTATTATTGCTGTTATTACTGTTATCATCATTATCATGTAAGTGCTTGATATGTATGTGTGGATGCAACTGCCACAGCTTGTATGTGGGGGTCGAAGGGCAACTCCGTGGACTCAGTGCTGACTCAGTCCGACCTTTATTCCAGGGATTGAGCTTGGGTTTGCATGTGTTGCGTGGCAAGTGTCTTTGCCCGCTGAGCCATCTCAGCAGCACCTGGTTCATTTACTTCTTACGTTAGAGAAAGATAACAACACTAATGTGCTGTCATGAGGAGCTGGGAAGCACAAGTATGCAGAAGGCATTCAATAAATAATTATTTATGAAGTAGAGATTGCATTTCATTTATTAGGACTTGGGGCCATTCTGCACTCAGAGCATTTCCCACCAGTGAGAGTGTTTTTCCACACCTGCTAGTAGCCAGGAGCCATGAGAAAAGCTGTGAGAAGCCTATGATGTCATGAGACTAGGAATGAGTGCAGAGCCCAGGGTCACCTTGGAAAAGGTTTTTAGGCTCTGTGACAAGAGTGCTGTGCGCCTGGCTGGTGCGAGGACATTGCTGGGTCTTCTCCGCTGGCATGCAGATTTTCTTCTGCTCTCTTTGGAGTGGGGGGAGGCTCTGACCTGAAACGGAAACAGCTGTTCTAATTTGTAGACCCGTCTGCCCCCAGGGGCTTGACCAGAGGGTGGCTCTGTTAGACAAGGTGAACGGCTCCGCATTGTCTAACCTCATTTACCTGCAGACGGGCCTTCTAGGTGCACCAAGCCTCCTACAGACAGGCAGCTTCGCTGAGCAAAATGGCAAGCCACTAAAGGATCAGACCCTGGATCTCCAGCAACAACTGTTTTAAAATCAATCAAGGCCAGGGACGCCCAGTTGCAGGCATGTTCAGATCAGCCATCTTGCCAACGGACAGGAAAGAAATCTGATATTGGATCATGGAGGGGGCGCTGAGGGAAGGGCACTTTGAACCTTTTCAAGGCAGAAGAAAGAGAAAATTTAGCGAAAGTATATTAAAATGGGGCTCAAAGTAGAAGAGCTCGTCCAGATGTCCTGCCAGCTGGAAATGACCATGCGCTGTGGGAGCAGCATGATGGAGAAACATGATGGCCACCAACAGAGGCCAGTCAGGGAGTAAAAGGACAAGGCAGCAAGACACTGTGAACACGGGATGGCCCCCCACAGAGGCGGAAGAGAAAATGTCCCACCTGCTCTCCAGGCGCTGTCTTCTGAGGCACAGGGAAGGTGCCTCAGCCCTGACCAGCTAATGCTCACATCAGAAGAGATGGCACCCGCCAAAGAATTTCTGCAGAAGCATGCAGCCGACGCCCAGAGTCTCGGATACAATCTACGAGGCTGATCATCCAAATCATCTTTTTTTAAAAGGCAAATAGTTAGCACTTGCAATTAAGGCATAAAATTAGAAGGTTAGAAAATCCCGGTGGGAAAATCAACGGTAAAGCACAGCCATATTGAATCAAAGGGCTCTCGGTGAACTCATTTCCGAGCCCAGAGCCTCTTCTGCATGGCTTGGAGAATGTTGATGACACCAATCTGATTCCCTAATGCTTGCTAACTGAGCCTGAAAAAATCGCCAGTGGACAAAGATTGCAGTACTATGACCTGCTTTGGCTCTGAAAACAATATAGACGTCCATAAAATAAAACCTAATTGGTGGAAATTTTCACTGTTTGCCACTTTTATGATAAAAGATTGGTGGTCAGATCCATCTTGGTTTTAAAATGTGTTTTTAAAATCAAATCAAAGATGCTTCAATTTGGGGGTGAGTTTGGAAGGGGCATTAGGGAGAAAGAGATCCTCAGATTTCAAACAAGAGAGTTCGGAAGCAGAGGAGTCAGCAGAAGAAGACACTGCACTAACCACAGTCTCAGAGATAGGGGCTGGGATTGGAGAGCGAGAAGTCACACAGAGATGGGAAATACAGCCCTGAGCACAGAGAAGACAGGAAGCGATGATGTAAAGCCTCCCAGGGCCTTGGGATGACTTGGGAAAGAGAGCAGAATGGAACTAGATAAATCTACAAACCAGTCTACAAAAAAGCCAGAAAATCTGACATTCTAACATCTTAAGATGAACGAGTTCCTCATGGGTGATCAAGGTCTCTATTATCAGTGTCCCGTGTGTCCATCAACATTTCCTTGATTTTGTAAGTCAAGAAACTAACATAAGAGTCCACTAGGAGTGATGGAGTGACAGCTTTCACGGTGTGGAACACAGGAGATCACAAACACTTATGTGCACACACCAACACTTACAATGAGGTCACGGCATGAAACTGCAAACTTCACCAGGAAAAACACTATGATGAAACCCAGTACCAGCATGCAGAATTGTGGACAAGGGGTCAACAAAATCCCTTCCTCTACTACACAAAAACACACCCATGCATTTTAAGATGAATGCTGGCTTAAAGTCTATCTGCAAAGTTCATGATCGCCTGCTTAGTTTCTTTAATTAACTGACTTGATTAACTGTCCTGATTCCTTAATGAGAAGACTTCTACCAAAGAATATTAATAGCTAAGGTTTCTGAATGCTTACATTATGCTTGGCACCAATTGCAGTGCCCATTTAATCTTCACTGCAGCCCAATGAGGCAGACACCATTGTCTGTGTTTTATATCCGAGGCTTTCAGACTGAGTAGAGCAAGTTACCATGGCCGCTTAACTGGCGATGTGATGAGAATTCTAATCAAGGCAAAAACAATACAATACCACCCCAAATCCCACTTGCTATCTTCTTTCCTAATTTGTCAAGTTGCTCCAACATTCACACAAGAGACGAAAGCACTGCCAAGGTAATTTGACAAATAGAGACATCCCTACCATATAAGGGAAATGTTATGTGATCACTGTAACATGTGGCAGTAGCCATGGGGAAGTCAACAGAACAAACAAAGCAGAAGAGAAAGAATAGAGATTTACCATCAGTTAAAATTAACATAAGAAGACGTTAAAATTAACAAGGAACAGGGCCTGAAGAATTGACTCGGAGATAAGAGCCCTTGCTGCTTTTCCAGAGGACCCAGGTTCACCTCCCAGCACCCACATGTTGGTTCACAATCATCTGTAACACCAGTTCCAGGGGATCCAACACCCTCTTCTGGAACCCAAGAGCACCAGGAAAACACATGATGCACAGATATATATGCAGCAAAACATTCATATCCATAAAATTAAATGGAAAAAATTAACATAGCATTGGACTAAGAAATGTTATAGTAAGTAGCTCACAAAACTTCCCATCCCTGTGGCTAACATAAAAGTCTCATTCATTCCATACATCTATACACACACTTGTGTGTACACAGAGAGAAAGAGAGTTAATTTTATTATTGTTTTTGTTTTTTAAGACATGGTTTCTCTGTAGCTTTTTTGGAGCCTGTCCTGGAACTAGCTCTTGTAGACCAGGCCGGCCTCGAACTCACAGAGATCCACCTGCCTCTGCCTCCCAAGTGCTGGGATTAAAGGCGTGCACCACCACCAGCCAGCTTGAAAGAGAGTTAAATTAACTTGTAATCTCAAAACATTTAAAGCAGGGGCTGGCAAACTGCAGCTCCTCAATTAGACGAGAGTAAGTCTTGGAAGTCGTTACCCTATCTCCTTCCACTGATTTATATCACTCATTCAAATGGTTGGCTAAAAATATTCAGAACATGAATTTTTATCTCGGAAGAAACTTCATAAAGAAATCAACTCATCCTGTAAGAACAATAATAGGATTTCAATAACCATGTGATTTGAAAGGTGATTTTTTTAATATCATGTATGCCTCTAGTTCAGTATAAAGTGAAATAGTCAAAATGCAATGTGGTAACGTTTGATGATGAAAATTCCTTTACTTGGAAATGAGCACATTCAATAAGCTCACACCCAGGTTCTGAAAATAAACATCAAAGACAAGAGTCCTTTACTGGTGGGGACTGTGAGTGGCACAGAAAAGGCAATACAGAAAATGTCAGTGTGTCAGGCTGCAGAAATCAAAAGCAACAGTCCAACTGCTAGGTAATAGGCACTGAAGAAGAGAACAGCATCCAGGACACAAATGGTCCTCTTAGAATTCAGGAAGACACAAGTCCCCTTCTAAATAGGACTGGCATCCAGACACACCCATCTGCCATTAACATCCCCCAGGAGGGAATCTGAAGATCTGACCCAGAATCATGGAGGACACCCTGCACTGATCTGCCTTTGTTCCATCTGACCACAAACATTAGCAGAGTCTCTTTTTCACCGGCAACTTCCTGGATGATACTCTTCAGAACTGATGGCAGCTGGGGTCTTTTCTCAGGTCTGTGTTCCCCTTGGGCAAGAGAAAATCCTGCTTCATAATCTGTCATGCAGCTGGGGTGACACATGCATGCTTCTATCCCCAGTTCCCACGCTGCGAAAGTATGATGGTGTCACTGTCACACTGAAGGCACTGGGTTCCACGGGTGACATGCACGCCTTCATTTTCAGGAGAAACATGAGCTACGTAGACTCCATCAGATATCACAGAAACTGCTGGCTGGACCAATTTCAGTGTCAATATTAGATCTCATTTACAGACTTTGGATGGTAGTATATCTCCCCAATGCTGGGGTTTTATTTTTTTCACCGATTATTGTGATTGGAGGGCAAATATTCCATGAACGTTGAAATCAGATAATCAACTACTCCCGTGGATATGGATACTGGGACACTTCATGAAATGAAAGTATATGTTTTCTTTCAAATGGCTACAAAGTGGCTTAGATGTAAGTTGTTGAGATAAAACTGTTTAATAATTAAAACTATCAGTAATAATTTGGCCTGAGTTGTTATGGGATGAAAATTACTATATAATACTAAGACCACTGCGAAGCAAAATGTTTGGGAATTTCTGGTTTATATTTTAAAAATGTTTTTTTGACTACTCTTAAACCCTTATAAAAAAAAAAACTTTCTAAATAACCCTCCCCCAAAATTATTCTGTTGCTTAAAATTACAGAAATTTTAACAACTTAGATGCTTAACTGTCCAGTAGGCCCTACTAAGAGAGATAAAGTTTCAGAGGACTGGAAGACCAACCACATAGATAATAAATAGTACTGAAACCAAGCAGATCACACAAAGTAATCCATTAACACAGCCATCTTCACAGCCTCACCTCTATGCAATGGCTCTCAACCATCCTAATGCTGTGACCCCTTAATACAGTTCCTCAAGCTGTGGTGACCCCCGACCATAAAATTATTTCATTACTTCATATCTATAAGTTTGCAAGTGTATGAATCATAATATAAATATCTGACATGCAGGATATGATAGTCAGTGCTTGTGGGGGTCACAACCCACAGGTTAAGAACCACTACAAGGGACGGTTGACTCAAGCCAGAGTCCACCCTCATCTCATGAAGAAAGCAAAGTCCTGAGAGGTTTTATGAGTGACTAGGCTGCTGCTCAAGTAAAGTCCTGCTTCCTAAACCTGTCTCTATCAACCTTCCCCTGAGACACACCCAGGGGAAGCAATAAAGAACGCAGGCTGCAGGGTTTGTGTGAGTGTTCATTCTGCCAGGGTCCATTGAAACCCTCTTCTTCAGTACGCAAACAAGGGTTTGTGATGGCTAATTGTGATTTTCACCTTTATCTGATTGAGAAGCACCTAGGGGATTGTTAAAAAAAAAAAAACCTAGGAGACATGAGAGATGGTTCAGCAACTAAGAGCATCTGAATGCTCTTGCAGAGGACCCAGATTTGGGACCTAGCACCTATGTCGGGTGACTTCCAAATGACTGTAACTCTGGTTTCAGAAGTTCTGATGCCTTCTGCTGCCCTCTTCTGCAGCTGTGTAGTGCACACACATATACTCAGGGGTGCGCACACACACACAAATGCATATTTTTAAATAAAAAGGAAAAGAACACCACTGGATGTGTCTGTGAAGGTATTTCCAAAGCAGACTGAGTAAGGAAGTAACACATGCCTTGACCATAGGCCACACCGACCCATAGACCAGGGGCCCACATGGAGTGAGAAGGAAACAGAAGCCCAGAAAGCAAGCTCTCCCTCTCTCCAACCCCCTGCTTTACCTCTTCTCCTCCCCCTCCTCCTCGCCTACTTCTTAATATTAGCATCTTAATATTGGACTTCCTGGCCTCTACAACCATTAGGAATAAATTTCTATTCTTTAAGTTACCCAGTCTGTGGTATTCTGCTTATCACAGCCCAATACGAGCCACGACAGTCTTCACACCCATAGCCTGTCACTTTCTGATCTCCTACCACTCCTCTTGGGTTCTGGGGACTTGCCAAACACCATATGAATATTTCAGGTATTCATTGAAATCTGAAGGTAACGGCTCTGGATCAAGTCCCAGTATGGAGGGTCACACCTCCTCATCCTTGGGTATAGGAACCACTCGACTCCTCAGGTTCCTTATTTGAAATGAGGATGATACTGTCTATGGGGTTCTGCAAAGGGGACTCTGGGACTCACATTCAGAATTCTCAGCCACACAGCTAAGGGCTCCGGTTGCCCACTCACCATATCAAATGATCAGGTTAATAGAACACAAGCTGCATCTGTGGCTGGGGATGAGACTTTCCCAGCATCCCTGATGAACTGGGGAAGCTCAATGGAGTGTATCCCCAGCACTGATAGGACAGTGTCTGACAGGGCTTGGTCAAGGAGAATGGTTCTAGGTGTAAACTAGCAGCTGACACCAGACTCGGATAGAGCCAGCTGTCCACAGGGACACCCGCTGAGAGAGCGGGCCCTCTGAAGGTCACATCACTGTGACTCCGGCAATTTAGCTATGGATCCAGAACTGAGAGAGACATTCCAGATTCACTGTCTTTTGTACTTTGCCAGAATGTCCAGGATATTGATGATCCTGCTTAACCTTGACCAGTATTTAGCATCACCAATGGTAAAACAGTTACCCGTGGTCCTCAGCTCTTACCTCTGGGCCTTGTGAATAATCTATAGAGGACTCTGGCCTTTGATTTTCATTGTCATATCTATGGCTATATGCAGGGGGAAATAGATACATTAATAAGAAATCTTAAAGTGACCCAGGCTGTCTTAGTATGCCTTATAAAACAGGAAATTACTCCAATATATCAAAATTATTTTAGACTAAAACACATGTTTTTCATAATCAAAGCAAATGTACAAGTGACTTGCTAAAAGGAAACAATGGCCTGGCTCTATTTAAAATCCAATCACATTCCTGATCTCATTAAAACATTTGCATTGCAAAGCATCTACCATGAGATACAGTTATCAAAATCTCTGATGTTGCCAATTCTTCAGGGAAGATTTTCATCCAACAAAGCCATTTTAAAAATCTAATTTTGATGAATACAATGTAGATTAATTACTGGCTCATTCTATAAATATCACTTCTAGAAACAGAATTTTTGCTGGTAAAGAAATAAAATCCAAACAGCATGACCAATTACTATCCTAGCATTTTCAAGTGTTGCCAATCAGTGGCTGCTATTACAAAAAAAAAAAAAAATCAAACATTCCAGGATATAACTACAGCATTCATCTGAATTATAGTCGTATCAAACCAAATTTATGAGCTGTGCCACAGTCTACATATTGTGTAGAAAAGGGAACTGATGATAAAAATTCTCATATCCTGGGATATATAGCAATGCTATAATAACAAACATTATTCCTTAGGCTAAATATAAGCCTGGCAGGTAGGCTAGACAGACCAGTTATATTTTAGAGGTGAAAAAATCTAAACAGTGGGGTTAACACAAAACACAGAAGAATCAACCAAGATTGCATATGAGAGTCTCCCTCCCCTCAAAGAACACCTGATAGGAGACAGGGGTGGTCTTAGTTGTCCCTCTTAACCTTTAAATGTCCCAGAAGGGCATTTCTAGTCAGCCAAGACTGATCACACATCTAATGACAAGGGACACCATGTATTATTCATTCCAAAGCTCTAGTCTTGTTTCAGCTTGCAATTCCTAACTGTACATGCTAGGACTAATAAAAGGGCACTACCCCACAGGTGAAGCCAGTTAGGAGCAAAGGAAAAATAATTTTGTGTTCGGTGCTGCAAGAAATTGGGATTTCACATCTAAAGATGAGAATCTGTAAACTCAGGACTCATGGGAAAACCCTATAACTTAAGGGATGCTAAGAATCTCTGAGGCTACTGCGCTCCCAGAAGCCCATGCCCAGGGAGCCTGAGGGCCTCTCCCAGCCTTAACTATGTTGTCTGCCTTGATTGGCAGTCATAAATTCCTGGGCCAAGGTAAGAATTCTGCAGACCCTAGAGACCGTGTTGCAGTCTTTCTGGGCTACAGCAGGGTTGCCTCTAGGCTATAGGACAAGCAACCAGCAAGGCTGAGTGGCCAAATTTGGGAGTCTTAGTTTCCTGCATCGTCTTGTGTGATAACTAAACAGAAGTCTGGAATTGCAGCTTCCTGATATCAAAACACAAGATGGAATTCAGAGGTACGACACTTGCCTGGAATGCAGGGATCCTAGGTTCTAGCCACAGTACCATCGAAAAGGTAATGGTGGTTGACTCAGCAGATAAGCGACAGGCCAACAAGGCAGTCAGCCTATAATTCAAGCACAGGACAAGACTGGATCCCTAGGGCAAACTGGCTAAGCTAGACTGACTGACTGAGTCAGTTCTGGGTTCTAAGTGAGAGACTCTGCCTCGATATTTAAGGTGGAGAGCTATCAAGGAAAACTCCTGATATCAGCTTTGTTGGGTTTCTTCGTGCATACACACACATGTGAATGCACACACACACACACACACACACACGAAAAAAGAAATAAAGAGGAAGGAAGAGGATAGAGCTCCTGGCTTCCTCATGGGCAGCTGGGGAAATCAAATGCATGGGGCACTATTATCCAAAGCAGTTATCCTGAAATTGCAGTTACCCTGCATTTTCCATGATGTAGTCTCTTCAAGTCTAGCACCCTGGATGGTTGCTTAAGACTTTATTAAGATTGGAAACTAATCTACCAAGCCTTCATCTACTCAGATCAGCAGTAACAGGGATAGTTGACAGCTTCTGGAGTACAGGGAACCATTTTCCTCCGGAGTTGTGCCTGCTGATGGGTTGCCCGTGCTCCAATGGGTAGCTTCACACACATGCACATGGGGGCAACACTAAGTGAATTCAGTACATTGTCACAAGACAGAAGACATGGCATTGGGAGGAGGATGTGTTGGGGTAGTCTCTGGAGGATGGGGAAAGGAAGTTGGGCTGGAAGGATGGCTCAAGCAGTTAAGAGCACTGGCTGTTCTTCCAAAGGACCCAGGGTTCAATTCCAAGCACCCACATGGATGGTAGTTTGGTGTAGGAGGTCCTTCTGTATTTGTGTTGCTTTCATTGGTTGAATAAAGAAACTGCCTTGGCCTTCTGATAGGGCAAACTTTAGATAGGCAGAGAAGACAGAATTGTATTCTGGGAGGAAGAAAGCAGCAGATAGAGCTGAGCCGCCATGAAGCTGCCAGGTCAAACACGTTGAATATTTCCCGGTAAGCCACGACCTTGTGGTGACATACAGATTATTAGAAATGGGTTAAATTAAGATGTGAGAGTTAGCCAATAAGAGGCTAGAGCTAATGGGCCCCGACAGTGTTTAATTAATACAATTTCTGTGTGGTTATTTCGGGTGTAAACTAGCCAGGCGGCAGGATGCGGCCTGCGCGCCTACTGTAACAGTAGTTCACAAATGTCTGTAATTCCAGTTTGAAGGGATCTGACACCCTCATAACATACATAGATGCAAACAAAAGCCCAGTGTACATTAAATAAATTAATCTTTTTTAAAAATTACATTTTTAAAACATAATTTCAACAAACTTATGGACCTCTGGAAAATACACCTCGTGAATGATGTGTGTGCCCCACCTTTCTCCTTCTGCTCTCAGAAACATTGCTGATGAAGGACCACAAACTAGTAGCTTTTATAATACCAGAAGCGGCAATGTAATGTGCTGGAGAAGAAATGTCAGCAGCAGCCTTACTCAGCTGGGAAACCTGTGAGCCACAATAATGACCAATGTATTAGGATGTGTTTATGGGTGCAATAGTGGTAGACACATGTTGGGGTAACCAACACCTTTCTGATTAAATTTAAGGCAACTCCACAGAAGGAAACACATACCTGATGCTGTCAATCTGGCCAAGAACCATGGGAATTTATAGACTCCAGGTGAACTTACTGTTATTTTGATATATGAACATAGCATCAAACTGTCCTCTGATTTGTATCTTGATGCAGTTCAAATACTTCATTAGAGAAGTTTCTTTGTGCAATGGATGGTAATTAAGACAGTACTCAAAAACGGGTCGACCTGCAGAAACTAAGTGTCTGTGGTGTGCTCTGCCACAGTGGGACATCTGGCTCACATAGCCTCCCCTAAGACTCAGCGGTCACTGCTGAAGACAGTAAGAACCAGAGATAAGGGAGGACCAGGGAAAAATGCTGTCGTCTGGACACAGCAAGGCCACTGCACTCAGGACCTCACAGCAGCTGTCATTGACTACACAATTCCTGTACCACAAGATCAAACCCATCAACACCCCAGAATGGAGAGAGGAGGGATTCATGAATCCCCCTCCCCTAGATGAGGAACTATGGGGTGATCTGTAGCTTCTGGGAAAGAAAGAGTTGGTTTCCATTACAGATGTGGCACCTTCTAGGTAGCCTTCACTCCAGTGGATGCGCCCATATGCATGAGTATATGAACAACATAAATTGGACTTGGTGGATTTTTAAAAGAAATGAAAAGAACATGAAGTTGGAAGGTGGTGCTGGGGTACGAGAAGGATCCAAGAGGAGTTTAAGGGAAGAGTTGGGGTGAATATGGTCAAATACAGTTTATGTATGTAGTAAATTCTCAAAGAATTAATAAAATATTACAATAAAAATGAACACCAGGTCAGGAATCAAAAGAATAATATTCTCCATCGCCTTATTGTGTCATCTCTACACTCATATGGTCATGAACAAAATGAAGGAACCATTAAGAATCTAGGCAATGTTGAGAACCATTAGGAGGCCAACTTTTATGTTAGTAACCTCTAACATTCTGGAGTGGTTCTCTACAAAAAGCCTGCCACGGGCAGAGGGAGACTTGCAAACATAATAATATTTACTTAGACATGTGGCCAACCACGGTCTCTAGCTGAGGCCAACAGTATGTTTCTGTGCATGGGAGAAGAGGGTTTATATGGTTCTAGCCATGATGCAACAACTTGTGCCCCCCCATAAAGGGTCACTATAACGTATACACATAGAGGCATCAAAGGGCAAAAGGTAGGCATTTTAATCTAACATTAACTTCAAAATGTACAAAATAAATTCAATAGATAGAAAAGCCTATATAGAGGGAATATATATAGGCTTTTCTATCTATTGAATATATATATTCAATATATATATATATATATATATCACTCAATCCTGTTTATCAAACTCAATGAAAATCAAGGTGAAAAGAATAGGAAGACAGGAGAGGAGAGAAGGGAAGAAGAGAGGGAGGGAGGGAAGGAGAGAGGAAGGGTGAAGGGAGAGAGGGAGGGCAGAAGAAGGGGGGGACTAAGGTCCCTCTTAATTCTGTAGCAAGAAATCTGCATTCTAGCACCCAGATTATGACAGGTTTCGTTTTCAGCATTTGGATTCAATTTATTCAAATAATTGCAACCTAATTACACCGAGCTATTTTAAATACTGATTTGCTTCCCATTTAATTTAAAGCCTTGTCACCTGTGACTATTATTCCAAATAAGTTTCTCATAGTTTAGACAATGGCAAATTAATTATAATGTTTTTAATTAGCTTTGCTGAGAAGCAACTGTTCTTCACAACCCGCAACGAACAGAAAGGACTGTTAAAGACAGAACCTGTCACACTGAGCAGCTGGAACCTTTTATCTGTCAATTTTTTAGCAAAAAGAAAAGTTTGTATTTTTATAATCTCTGTGTATGGGGGGAATGTGAGTGTGTGCATTAGTGTGTGTGCACTTGCCATGACAGACACACGGAAGTCAGAGGACAACTAGCTATAGTCACTTCTCACCTTCTTCCACTTGGTAGTTCTTCCAGGGATAGAACTCAGGCTACCAGGTTTGGCCGTAGCCACTATTATCTGCTAAGCCTTCTCGCCAGCCACATTTTCCTACTATTTAAATAATTAATATTTCTATACCCCATAACGAAGCCAGAAAAAATCCAATTCCTTATCTTCTGGTCTTGGAAAAATCAAGTAACCAAATATACTCATGAAAAGAAGAACAATAAGTATTGTTTATTGACATCTTTGGTATGTGATTGCAGACTGAATGTTCTGTGATGCTATAGCTGGAGGGATGTGACCGTCTACCTACTCCAGATAAGGCGCCAATGCAACAGACCAACGTATGACACTACAAACGTCCAACTTGGTGAATTTTATTGGGCTAACTTATAGGATTAAGAGTGAGTAGAGACTTACAGGAGCAGAAACCATTCAAAGACAACCACATCACCAAAAGCCTATCCCGGCATAGCTGACAGTTCAGGAAACCTGGAGTGTAACGCACAGCCTGCAGGCAGCTGAACAGGCTGGTACAGGAAGGAGTGTCCTTCTCCGTACCTCACTTGGTCTGAACCTCTTTCTGGCAACGTGGCTGGTCTCTCCTTCTAGGCTGTTCTCCTTCTAGGCAGTGTCTTTCTGCAGTCCTTACAGCTTATAGATGGGGGTGGGAGGAGAACAGTGAGCCTGGCCAGTTTCCGGGACTTCCTAAAACCATTGAGTTATTTACTTCCTGAACTTAAGGAGCTTTCTAGTAGGAATGAATGTTACACACACACACATACACACACACACACACACACCTTTTAGAACATCCTGTTGTTTCACCCTTTTTTAATATCCTGCATCTTAACACACGTACACTTCCTTCCAAGATGGTGGTTTTTCTTGGAGGAACCTGCTACACAACATGGAAGCCTTGGTAATTTTTACCCCAGGCTCTGTTACTCTCTTGAAGACTTCACTAGTTTGAATACACTATATGTGCATTCTTATGAGCAAATATGAATGAGTCAGATAAGATACTGCTTATGATTTCAAATGCCAAGCATTTTATCAAACTCTACCCTTTTGTATCTTTGAGGAAAATGTCATATGAAAATGGCAGTTAGTAAAAAAATTTCACATTGGCTATTGATAGTTGGGAAAGTTTCTTTGTGGCATTCCAATCACTTGTGATCTCTCAGATTATCTACAGATCACAAAGCTGCTGGGCACAGCGTTCACTGGTTCTGCCTGTGACAAATTAACCTGGTCGAGAGGATCAGAGCCAGACTTTCAACTAGAAATACGGCCGATATTTGAAATCCATCCGACTTGGCTCAGGTCCTGTCCCTTTTCCTCTTAGCTATGCCATGCTGGTTTCACATCTGTTTAAGCCTTTAAAATGTCCTGTTTCTGACAGGTGTGGTGGTGTGTGCCTGTGATCCTAACACTGGGGGGGGGGCACAGGTAAGAATATCGGGTGTTTAAGGCCATCCTTGGCTACAAATTAATGCTGGGGCCAGTATAGGGTTAAGGGAGACCAGTCCCAAAAGGGGAGGTAGCTACTCCGGCACCATAGAGACTGCATGAGCAAATAGAGTTCAGGCATTAGAAGTGCTCCCGTTAGAGGGCAGAGCCAATGCTGGCCAGTTCTAGTGTTACCCAGAATTCTAAGAATACTTGGATTACATGGACTGAGTTTCCAGGTAGGTCACTGAACTATGTTAACCGATTATTACCTCATTTCATCATTCATGATTTCCTGCATACCACTGTTGTGGTAGTTTGATTTGGGCCCCCATAGGCTTGTAGGGAGTGTCATGATTCGAAAGGATTAGGAGGTGTGGCCCTGTTGGAATAGGTGTGACCTTGGCCAAGGAAGTGTGTCACTGGGGGCCAAGGGGGTTGAGGTTTCAGAAGCTCAAGCCAGGTCCAGTGGCTCTCTCACTTGCAATATCTTGATTTAATTTAAGACTTCTGGCTCCAAAATCATGAAGAGACTACATTGCTATTTGAACTAGTCATTTGGTGGTGTTTTGTACAATGATCCCGGCAAACTGTTGTACTATAACAAGAAAAGGCATCTGCTCGACTATGAGTTCATGCTGCCTACTCATCCTGCTTCTTCTTCTAGCCCCGGTGGTCCTCCCTATTCCAGTCCTCTCTGCATGCTTTCTGAGACACTTGCAGATCTTACGGAGTGTCTTCCCACTCTTCTATGGCTCTGAAGAGACACCATGACTAAGGCAACAAACCTTATAAAAGAAAACATCTAACTGGGATATGGTTTACAGTTTCAGAGGTTTAGTACATCATCGTCAGGGCAGGGAGCATGATGACGGCATGCAGGCAGGTGCGGGAGCAGCAGCAGAAAGCTATCCTCATCTATAGGAATAGAAACACTGGGCTTCTGGAACCTGCCCCAGTGACACACTTCCTCCAACAAGACCACACCCCCTAATTCTTTCTAATATTGCCACTCCCTGGTGACTAAGCATTCAAATCTATGAGCCTATGGGAGGGGGGGAATCCATCCTTATTAAAACCACTCCATGGAGGAAATCGTCTCCCCATTAAGACAGTCCACTCCTGTTATTGCAGTAAACCCTCTCATAACCTAAGCCTAGTAGGCCTGTTTGTTTTGGTTGATTTTTTTTTTTTTGGTTGTTGTTCCTTTGTTGTTGCTTGTTTTTCAGCTTTTTGAGACAGGGTTTCTCTGTGTGGCCCTGGCTGTCCTGGAACTCACTATGTAGACCAGGCTGGCCTCGAACTCACAGAAATCCAGCTGCCTCCATCTCCCAAACTGGAATTACAGCATGCACCACCACACCTGGTGGTTTTTAAAGCCTTCAAAGTCAACATCGCAACCCCTCCAGCTGCTTCCCAAATGTTTCTCAGAAAGAGCTTATGAAGGCCTGGGGGAGCGGGGACAGGCAGAGCAGTCTATTGCAGAAGGATATCCATCTTCTGAGCCCTGCTGAAGAATGGACCAGGGAGATGAAATGACAGAGGGAGAAGGGGAGAACAGCCCAGAGTACCCGGGCCAGAAATGCTGCAAAGAAAGAGCTGGGATGCAGCTCTGGGATAGAGCATTTGCGTAGCATGGAAGGTTCCAGATCAGACCCCAGCACCTCAAGAAACAAAGAAAGAAGAGATGAAGTAGAGAGAAGCCTTAACTCCCAAGTGCTTGGTAGGAACTCAGATATGCTATTCATGGACAGGGATAATATATAATAGAGTGCAGTATAGTATAATATACAATATATCAGGAAAAGGGTCACAGCAATCCAAGTCATTCCTCCCTTCAGGGATAATTTCCCCTTGTTCTTTATTTGCACTAATTGAAAAAGTAAGTCTGAAAATATTATGTAAACTAAAAATGATCATTGAATATCAATAGGAGATTTTCCAAACTTCAGAACCAAAAACATTGATGTTTTCTTAGACATTTATCAGATTGGCAGAACATGAGATAATCCCCACCTTAACCACTCCAGGCCTGCCCTGGTTTCACCGAGACCAGGTATGTCTGAGTGCACGTTATCAGCTGTTTCCACCTGTGACTAAAATATCCTAAAGTCTGTTCTTCTGTCTGCATGCTTTCAGGCTGTGACATTCGTTCAGTCTGACTTCCAGGCAGTTTCCACACGGCCAGGCTTGAGCTACACAACACCTTCCTGTTTGTGTACAAGATGATCATGCCAAGTCACACACCTTAACTTTACTCTTGCTGAGCTTAGCTTAACATAGCCAGGACCCGGATTCCTGTGACTTCTTCTCTTAGTCCATTTGGCCGGATTTCCAACACAGAGGCAAATCTCCTCAAGCCCTCCCATGTGAGCGTGAGAGATATACTCTTATTTCATTTTATGGCATACGAGATAAACAAGACTCTGAGAAATTTTATAGGATGGTGTCGTTTCTTTTAAACAGACCCATAAGCCCAGGGCTAAAAAGAAATTGCAACCAAATCAAAGAAAATCACATAAAGCATATTTAGAAAAACCTATTTCCTCAGCGTCTGTCTCCTGTATTCTATATTCATGGGAAATCCGTTAAAGCCGAGAGTGGGAAGGAGTGAGGGAGAATTTGCAGAATACAAAGAACTGAACTCATGGCTGCGCTCCCGCTCTGCCCAGGTGGTCCTCTGTCCATCTAACCCCTGCTTCTCTCCGCCGCTTCAGCTCCTGCTATCAGCATCCTCTCTCCTCACTAACAACTCCCTTTATCAAGCCTGTCTCCTCCACAGCTGTCAGAGCCAGCCTGGAGCAGGAGGGCTACTGTAAAGGCTAGAATAAAACGGAGGGGAGCAGAGAAGCTGAAGTCTCTGCTGATAGGAGATCCAGGCTCCAGACGCAACAAAAAGCCTCTTGCCCAAAACTCCAATGAGTTGCAGATGAACTGAGTTATCAGGTAGGAACAAAAGATTGGGGAAACGATATAAATGGAGAGGAAAGGATGGGGTCGGGCAGGACAGTGGGCTAGGTATGGAGGGGAAGTCACGGAAGCACTTGGAAGCAACACTGAAGGGCCGTGAGAGGGCCCAGTATGATTGGTCTGGAAAGTGGGTTGAAAAGTTGGTGGAGATTAAGAGCCCACAGTCCTGCAAGAGAGCAGCTTCTATCACATGATTTTGATGACAAAGATGGGACCAGAAGCTTCCATTCGATCCAAAAACCAGGAGGCCAATGTTGAGCGATGGAGGAATATACCCTCATAATCAAAACATCTCATCCAACTCCGAAAGATAAAAAAGATCAAAACCCACGTACAGTTCTTTAATTGTGCAGAATGCATATGGGATTCTTTAAGTTTTTTTTTCTTTTCTTTATGTGTGTGAATGTTTTGTCTGCATGTACATATGTGATCCATGTGTGTGCCTGGTACCTAAGGTTAGAAGAGGGCATCCGGTCCCCTAAAAGTGGAGTTAAAGATAGTTGTAATCACGTGGGAGCCCAAACTCAGATCCTCTGAAACAGTTGCAAGTGTTCTTTACCACTGAGCCATCTCTCCAGCCCCTGGATTTTTTTTTTAATTATTTAGAAAAGAAAGCTAGAGAAAGCACAAATTCAATAACTTCCCCTATTTGCTTATACAGCCATTACTTATGGTCTCTTCTTTAGACCTTTTAAAAAATTCAAACACATTACCAAAAGCAGTTACAGGGAATCAAGCAATTACGGAGAATCAATGTTCCTTCCCTGACGGGGGCCCAGTGGGAAAACTTGGTTGCCTTGAAACCGTACAGGAAGCCTGGGTTTTTTTTTTTTTTTAAGCGTGCATTTTCCTTCCCGTCTTTGTCTGGTTGGGAATTTATCAGAAGGTAAATCGATAAGTCAGTGCAGTCAACCAAAAGGCACTGGCGTAAGATACTATAATTGATTCATCCTCAAGAGCGGACTGGTTCCAAGTTGTCTTGCACCAAGTAAATACCAACCAATTCACCTCTAAAATCTGCTTTTGGATATAGTGCATATATTTTCTCTATGTTCATAAAGATCATGTAGGTTATTTACTTAAAAATAAAAGCATTCCCAACGTGAGCTGTTTCTTTAAAAATGCTAACATGGTTTTACAGCTCATGGGAGCAAACTCATTATAGGTCACATTGGGAAGCTGAACTCAGGGGAGGTTAAGTAACTCACTCTAAATCCCAGAGCAGGTGACATATTTTTCTTTTTCTAAAGCACACTGTCCCAGTGAATTTATCAGAACCGCTCTTAGCCTACAGTTAGTCACCCAGTTACCTCAACTTGAACTTCCCTTCCCCTTTGCTATCAGTGGCAGACAGGCGCCCTGTGATGTGGCAAGGTGGATGCTTTACTTAGATGCCTAGAAAAGTGCACACCACAAATATCCATGATTTAATATGCACACATTATCCTGAAGTTTATAGCTACAACTAGTTGTGGAACAAGAAAACAAAACAACATAATGCTATAAGTCTGTCAAATGGGTCTGTCTAGTTTACAACTTCAGATGGGACAGGGTGCAGCCCACCAGGCCTCCTCATCTTAAGGACATCTAAACCACTTGGTACCCAACCATCCAGCTCACGGGGAGAGGCTCTTTTTAAATTCAAAGCAATTAAACAGATACGCACCACCTATTAACAATGACTGCCGCTCAAGCTGACAGCAGGCCTGCCCTGAGGAAGAAATCCACCTAGCAGATGGCCCTTTATCTATGGGATCTGTTCATTGAAAGGATATCAGTGATAACAAGTTGCAACCAGGCAAGACTGGTAATGAGACAGAGAATCTTCTAGAAGCCGCTAATGTGCCGCTGGGAGGAGCAGGTTGTAAGCACAGTAAGGGGGAAAGAGAGAGTGCCACAGAAGCAGCGAAATAAGAGCTAAGAAACCTGAGAGCATGTAGGAGAAACTAGAGAGAGTCCATGATGAAATTGCATCTTCAGCCCAGAGGTACCACAGTAGCAGTGAGATGGGACAGACTGGATTTCCAAAAAAAGAAAGTACAACGGTGGCCCTCAGCCCATGTCTCCTTCTGTGATGGGACCTGGCCATTTTCCTTCCAGAAGGTGGGAGCCCTGTCCCATGCTCCCTTGGGCTCCCGACTGTCTTGGCCAACTAAGAGGGTAGAAATGGCACCTCAAAAAAAGCCTATCAGAACTAGTAGCTACTGCTTCCTACCTCCAGGAGGGCAGCCGTCGCATTAAATGACATCATCCAGAACCCATCCTGCAATGAAAGTCAAATCGTGTGAAGAGACGCTTTGAAGCATGAGGTATTTGGTGTTACTAGCTTTTAGCCTGGGCTCTGGCAGCCCTAACAAGCTAGACTTGGCCACAGACCAACTAAAGAGGCGAATTAGAGTGAAAATCAAAGAAAGTAGATTTATTCGATGTGACCACACTGGGACGAGAAACAAGGAGAGCCAGCGGCCCCACCCCCACCATCCCAGCCTGTCAAAGAGAGGGGCATGAGTGTCTCTCTTTAAAAGATCTTTCCTCCTGCCAGAATGGTTGCAAGGAAGTTGGAGGCACGGGAGAGGGAAAACACGGCAGAGAGCAGGAACCACCGGCCTCGGCCCTTACAGGGACCACAGCCCCATGCACACCAGCTGACACCAAACAGAGCTGAGCAAATTCAGTGTTGCTGTTGCCACAGCGTTCTTGTCAGTTGGTGTGTGTGAGCGTGGGCACAGCATAGAACAAGAACCGTGTGGCCACCAGAAGACAACCTCGCGCTTCGGTCCCTACCTTCCACCTTGTCTGGGGACAGTCTATGTTTGTTGCTGTTTGCCACGTCATACACCAGGCCAGCAGGCCCATGAGCTTCCTGGAAATCCCTTACTCACATCCCGTACCCCACAGCCACACAGGTATTACAGATGCATGTGGCATTGCATGGGCTCTAGGGATTCAAACTAGGCTTGATAGGCTTGCCCAGCAAGCGTTTTATCTGCTGAGCCGTGACACCAGTCCCAGACACAAAGTCTGAGTAGTGTCCTCCCAAACTCTCAGCTCAGGAAATAAAAACTAAAATAAAATGGCTACTTCAAGTAACAGAGTTTGGAGATTCATTTGTTATACAAAAATAAAGGCCCAAAATACAGACACACCATAGTATCGAGTCCTCCCTAGACCTTTTGTTCAAGAGACTCAAAAAAGAAAAAACAAAAACAAAGAAAAACAAAAGTGATTAAAAAAAGTAGGGCTATGGTTTTGTTAAACAGAGGGCAGGGCCAGGTCTGCTCTGGAATGTTCTGTAGTACTAGGGCTCAGATCAGGACCCTGTGAGCCCTGCAGAGAAGTCCAGATGTTACAACCCAGCCACCCAGCAAAGCATTTCATCTCGTTTTTGGCAGTGCTGCTGGCCATTTAGATCTGTAACCTCACCCACCTCAGGTTTTCTGTATTGTAAAGAAATTAGGAAACAGCGATTAGTAAGGAAAATAGATTTGGGTTTGGTTTGGTCAACCCATAGGGAGTTGATTTTTAAATTCCCTCCCTGCCCCTGCCTGTGGCCTTTTTGCATGAGACAAAGGCTAGAACACATGCACATGTAACTGTGCCACAGGTGAGTGAGGAAAAGGGTGTCTTCTCAGGTTACCTCTGTTTTCTGTAGGTGTGCACGCATGCAAGTGTGTGTGCATCTGTGTGTGTGCATGCATGCAAATGTGTGTACATCTCTGTGTGTATGCATGCATGTGTGTGTGCGTCTGTGTGTGCGTCTGTGTGCATGCATGCATGTGTACATCTGTGTGTGTGTCTGTGTGTGCATGCATGTGTGTGTGCGTCTGTGTGTGCGTGTCTGTGTGCATGCATGCGTGTGTACATCTCTGTGTGTATGCATGCATGTGTCTGTATGTGTGTCTGTGTGTGCATGCATGCATGTGTGCATCTGTGTGTGTGTCTGTGTGTGTGCATGCATGCATGCGTGTGTGCACGTCTGTGTGTGTTACCGTGTATATTCATGCACATGACACACATCTGTGCACATGCATATGGAGTGGAATCCAGAGGTCAGTATCAGGTGCCCTCCTTAGTTTATCTTTTGAGGCAGGGTCTCTTCCTGAACCTTGCGCTTGCCCCATTGACCAGACTGGCTAAAACAGCATCCTGACCATGTCCCTATCTCCAGTGCTGCCTTGGAGGAGGCCTTAAGGTTATTGACAGAAAACGCAGATCTCTCCTCAAAGGAATTGAGAGTTTATTTTGGAACCCGATATGAGTGACCATGACCTGGGAATGTGGATCCAGGTTTACCTCTGCTAGAAACAGAGGGCCATGAGGGCTGGGTTATATTTAGACAATTTGGCACTGATATGGATATCTGATAAAAATCAGCTTAAACATGCAAGACACTAAACATCTTAGGGGCCACGAATCCATACAAAATGACTGAAAACAGAACCCATGGCAAACAGTGATGTTGTTCATTATACAGCTATTATGGCACAGTGACACTTTTGCATGATTCTTTATTTTATGTGTACGGGTGTTTTGCCTGCATGTATGCCTAGTGCCCCTGGGAGCCAGAAGAGGGGGTGAGATCTCTGGAACTAGACAGTTGTGAACTGCCATGTGGGTGGGTGCTAGGAATCAAAACCAGGTGCTCTAGGAGAGCAGCTGGTGCTCTTAAACGCTGAGCCATCTCCCCAGCTCCAGCCCCCACTTTCATGTGATTCAGCATAAATATGGCCTTGAGGTAAGATGCCTGAGGCCTTCACTTCCACCGTGGCTTTCTGCCGCCTGTCTATATCTGTCTGGAGGCCTGCGTTCCTGTCTGCGTAGCCTGTGTACCGGTCTCTGTATTTATGCCCACCTGTGTGCGCCAGCATTTGCTTGGGTGTCTGCCAGCTGTGTACTCACTGGCCTGTGTGCCAATGAATAAAGGATGTGTTATCTCCCACGGCTCCTCGAAATCTCTTCAGCCTCCCACTCTACCACGATCCTTTTCCTTTCCTGGCATCGGGGTAGGAACCTTTCACCATCAAATGCCATGTTCTACTCTGGAAATGGTTTCATGAACTTTCGATTGTTACAGAATGAATGAAAATCATAAATCGAGGCATCCTCCCCCCCCCCCAAGGATATTGACAGAACATCAGGTTACAGCAAAGCCAGGGAAACAGTATTATGGTTTTCAGGTGCTATCTGATGACATTCCCAGCGTGGGGCTAGTGGTCTGTTAAGTTGATACGTTCCAAGAAGCTTCACTTGTATATATAGGGTCACAAGTATATTAGATCAAGACTATGAGTGGGCAATGAGTAGCTGTCGAGGGATTTAAAGATAGCCAAAGATAATCTTGCTCTCTCCATTGGCAACAGTCCAACTCCTCACATGCACAAGGTTCTACTAGTTGATTGGTCATGTAGACCCTAAAACACAGACATGGCTATTTTTTCCTGGGAGCTTCCATCTACAAGAGGGCACGGTAGGACACCTGGAAAAATTGCCCTCATCCTGTATTCTGTCCTCCCAGTTCCCTCTGAAAACTGTCATTGCTATTCGATATAGAAAAAGCTGTCTGTCGTGGGGAGTAAGGCAGATAGGAAGGAAGGAAAATGAGGCCCTTTCCCCTATGAACTGCTGATTGGGTAGTGTTGTTTTTATTAAAGAATGCATTTCAAGAATTACTACAAGTTTCTCAGCTCTGATTGTTTTTTTCTCATCCACAAAAAGGCAAGACCAGGCTACGAACTATACAATAATAAAGACATCACCGCCAGCTCTTCAAGTCTGCACCCGGGATTCTTTCTGCATGACCAGGTACTAGAGCCCATGGCTCAACTTAGTCAAGAGCAATGAGGGAGAAACAGAAGAAGACAGCTTGTCCCTGAACCTCCATTTCCTTGTCTGCAATGTGTAGTGCTGGGTCATTAGCTGTGCATGTGACATACACCTGTAACCCCAGTCAGTGGGAGGCACAAGTAGAAAGGTTGATAGCAGGTTTGGGGCCAGCCTGGTCTATATACTGAGACTCTGGCAAAAACAAAATGACAAAAAAAAAAAAAGAATTAAATGAGCTAACAGAAATGATTGACAAGAAGTTAAAAATGTCAGCAAGGATTATTTTCATTATATTAATTTTTCTTATTTGTTTTATGCCAGTCACTAAAGTATTTGTCAATATTTTCCTTGTCATACTCTTAAAGTGAACACTATAGAACTTTCAGGGCATCTAACACAATTTTGTATGATATGTGAAGCTTGATAAGAATATCTCTTTGGGGGCAAAAATGGCTTGGTGAGTGTGTCATGAAAACCCAGCAACCCGAATTCTATCCCTGGACCCCGTGTAAAAATAGAAAGAGAAAAGCAACTCTACAAAACTATCCTCTGGCCTCCACATATGCAGTATGGAACATGCATTCATGTGTGTAAGTACACACACACACACACACACACACACACACACACACCATGCAGTCTCACACACATAATAATAAATACAATGTTTTGGAGACTCTATCCTTGCTCTCCTAAGGAAGAAGGGACAAATCCAGAGTTCCTCATGCTTTCTATTCCTGTCCTACAAAAACAGCATGTAGAAGACGCTAGGACATTTCATCTAAAGCTACACAAACACTGCAATATGGCCTCTGCACCCTTCAGCAGCTCACAGGGAGCCTGACTGAAGCACCTTAGAGTCCCAGTTCCGGGACCCTCATTTGCAAGTGAGTCTCCTGGAAAAAGCACTGATAGACAGTAAATGAACATGCAGCTTTCAGGAGGTAGAAAGTCCAAGCAGGAGCTTAGGGGCAGGGTCTGGAGTGGAGGCAATTCACCAAACGATTATGATTCACGTGAAAAGGTAGAAGATGAGCTCCTAAAATGTCATAAGCAAACCAAGGGAGCAATAATTAGAATGTGTGCTAATCCGGAAACTCCAGATCACTGCAGTCCATATATCAACGCTTGAAATGTGCTGGTCAGCAGACAAACTAGCTTTGGAAGCTATGTGTTAATAGCCTCTCTTTTTTAGTAGTGCAGAAGGGGTTACATCTGAGTATTACAAGAAGCAAAAAAGATACCTCATCAGATAAAGAAGAAGAAAGCGGGGAAAGGGGGCTCGTGCCACCAGTAATTAAACAGTAAGGTAAATGAGCTACAGACTTTCCCTTCTACATTCAAAAATAGTCATTGGCCAGGTATGGTGAGCACACCTTTAATCCCAGCACTCAGGAGGCAGAGGCAGGTGGATCTCTGTGAGTCGAGGCCAGCCTGGTCTACAGAGAGAGTTAAGTGAGTTCTATGACAGCCAGCCAGGGTTACATAGTGAGACCTTGTCTGAAAAACAAAAGCCTTCCCCCAAACTTTTATTTATATTATCTGTATGGATGCATAGCACAAGTGTGTGGGTACCTTCAGAGGCCTGTAGAGGGCGCCAGACCTCTTGGAGTTGGGGTTACAGGAAGCTAGTTGTAAATTGCCTGGCATGGTAACTAGAAAGTTCCTGGAAGAGCAGGAACTGTTCTTAACCTCTGAGGCATCTGTCCAGCCCCAGATTTAATTTTCTTAAAGAAAAAGAAGGAAGGAAGGAAGGAAGGAAGGAAGGAAGGAAGGAAGGAAGGAAGGAAGGAAGGAAGGAAGGAAGGAAGGAAGGAAGGAACAAATAAAACATCTGAGTGATTAGTTTTGGATCTTTCTTTTTATTGCTAAACTCATAATGGCACTATGCCACTTTTATAATCCAAAAAAAATGACATTTTAAGAACCAAGTAAAGACAGAAAAATCCTTTGGAAGAGCAAAAATGAGTCCAAAGTACTATAAACAATGATTGGAAGTGTGAGCACAATAAAAATATTCGCGCTGAAAGGAAGGCGGGATGTGCGATCCGCAGCTGTCCTCTGGCTTCTTCACACATGCGTGCACACCCACACTCAGGGACAGAAATGGATAAACTCGGGGAAGCAGAATGTTTACCCAAGTGAGAACACAATGAGGATCCTGAGCTGAAGGAATAAATTACAAGCCCAACCCAGCAGGCTATGATGTCACCCTTTACTACTGGACAAAGGCACACAAATGCAGCCTGTGGGGAATGAGAAAGAGGACTCTAATTTTACTTCTTGGATCTGAGAAATATGTATCTAAAAGAGAAAACCGTTTCATTTCACCACATCCAGAACTTGGCTTTGGTGAATTACTTTTCTCTCTAGAATTTATGGCAGAAAGTTCAACGAGAAACCATGTTTTCTGGAAGAAAACAGACTGGCATTTACTGCCATTTCACAGGCTGGGCAGAATGGAACTAGGGAATTGCCGTCTTTTCTGCTCTGATACCTTCTCAATGCTGCTGGCCCAAAGGAGTCTGTGGTCACCATGGCAACCTTGCACAGTGCCCTCCATGAGATGGAAGGAGGGGCCTGCCTGCCTTGTCTGGCTCACACTGCTCATCCTCTGCCCTCACCTGACTCACTGCCAGTGGAGACCCAGCAGGCCCACGTCACAACCTTCCTTTGCCGGGTCTTCTCTGTGACTGCCCCTTAAACCGTGTCTTACGGGATCTGTCAGCTGGGTTTCAACTCAGGCTCAAATACAGCTGGTGGCAGTGTAGACGGTGACTGGCCAGGGCTCACACACCCAGCCGGGGCGCGCAAAGACAGCTGGTAATGTTAACGCTGTCAAGTTCTTCCCTCCGTCCCTCGGTCCCTCTCATCCTAAGGAGCCTCAGTTCTTCCTCCCACAGCCCCTTGCTGCTCCAGACGCTTTAGCTTTGATCTCCCCAGAGTCCCAGAAATAAGTAGCTAATGCCCGGCACAGTGGGGTGGGGAGGACCTCCAGGGCAGAATGAGCTCTGATCAGTTGGTGTCACATGTTTTGACCACAATCCTTTCCCGTGAAGGTCCTGAGGGGCCACAGAAGTAACCTTTCACATTGATGAGCTGTATCTGTCAAGGACAGGAGGAGGAGGAGGAGGAGGAGCAGCTATGCTGACGTCATGACAAGCTGATCAAGTGCCTGCAACCTTTAGTTCAGCCCCTCACTTGGCAGGTCAAGCGTCCTGCCAGGTCTTGTAGGGAAAAGAAGATTAAAGGCGAAAGAACAAAGAGCATGGAGACCCTAAGGAAGGGACAATGAAGGCTGCCTGGAGAACGACAGGGGCCATTTTGAGTAGCCTCTGCACAATCTATTGAACCAACTGCCAGCTCTGACGTTCCAGATTGTGGCTGTCATTGCCAATCCACAGTGTCCGTAAGGGTGCCATTCCTTAAGTACTCTGAAACAATATTAATCATAATGACATTGAAACTGGCACTTTTTATAGCATTTATCACATGCTGAACAGTGTCCTGGCCATGCAACAGGTGTTCTAGATTAGCTCTCTTAATTGACATTCACAGAGACGAACCCTGAGGCGTGGACAGGTTAACTAATTTGGTCTCGTGGCAGACTCTGAGAGGGCCAGACTGAGATCTGAACCCTCTCTGACTGGCAGAGACCCTTCACTCACACATATGACCACCCCGCCAAGGAATTGCTTACTAGAGCAGACCAGAGGCCCAGCACTTGGAACTTGGCATTTTTCTGACTGAAGCAAAAGGATGTCTTCCCTAGAAATTCCCTCACCTGCACCACTCATGGCTTTCCCCAGATCCAACAGCTGCACTCGGCCCCACAGACCCCTGAAACAAATGTGTCTCCCATCCCAACCAGACAGTTGGTAGGACTGCCCAAGTCCCAGGAAGACCAGGGCTCCCAGAACAGAAAGGGGACTTACTAAATTTGCTTAGGAAATACTAAGTTCACAAGTAGAATTTAAGTGAAGGAGCGCTGTCTTCAATAATAGTGTCCCAACCAGACTGGCTGGACACTGTATGAGAGAGAATTCTGTACCATAAATGAGGTTCAGGGCTGCTGAGAAAGTTTCTGCTAATTTTTGCTCACCAGGATTGACCACCAATTAGTCTTCATTTCCGTAACAAAAGGAGACAATCTAGACTTCCAACCAGTCATAGGCCCCTCCCCTTATCAAAAGACAAGCCTCTACCCTGCAGCCCTAGGGCCACCTTTAAGACCTGGTCTGCCACCAAGTCTCCTGAGCTCTTATCCAGGAAAACTGAAATTCTACCAGTGGGCAAGATGACCCTGGGTAACAACGATTCAAAAAGAGCAATTCTGTGTACTTAAGAAGTAATTCTGAAAAATATCTGTGCTGTGTAACTCTCCCAATCTGCCCAACCAGACTTGTGCAACCTCCTGTCTCCGTTTAAATTGTTCAAAGTGTAACCTGAGGCCAAGACCTGGAGGAGATTTAAGGATGACGTGTATGTGAAATATAAAAGCCTAAGGCGTTATACAAGCTGGAAAAATAATTCTATTCAAGGACGGTTCCCTTTTGTGCATTAGCTGGAACCAATCAGCATATTATTCAAAAACATTTTTCTTAATCTCTAAGTGTGTAGACTGATTTCTTATGACAAAGGCATATCAATTCTAAAACATGGAATATATATGTGTGTGTATACATATATATATATATACAGACATATACATATATACTAAAATGAACACTGAAAAGTTTATCTTAAAAAAAAAAAACAACTATGAGATTTATCCTAGTCTTAAAACTGTGGTCCAGTAGAGTGCCCAGAGTACTTGAGGCAATATAGTACTGGTCTAGCAGCTGGCAAATGGAGTCAGTAAACAGAATCCAGAAATAGACACGATCAACTTCCTGCAAGTGTGCCAAGTCCGCTTAATGGGTAAAGAATACTCTTTTCAGCAAATGGCATAGGAAAAAAAAAGTGGGCGTCCATATGGAAAATATCTCCATGGTGTTCAATGCTGTTTCTAAACCTGCACATTTTGTCATGCAATGTTCATGAGTAGCAGGACAAGATGAGAGGCCTAATATGTGTGTTTTCCCTAGTGCTGGGACTTTAATATCAATCAGAAGGTGCACAGATACTTCCTGCTGATTATTTAAACAAACTGATGACGTGTGGGACTCGTCTATCTACCAGAACCTCCTAACCCTGTAGCCAAAAGACTAAAATCAAAGCGTTAATGAGAACTGTAACCTTCCCCTGGTATGTTATACCGTTACCAGGACAGCTCACAGACAGAGACACGCTGCCAAGACAGTCTAATTCAGTCCTCTTCACAGACTGAGAAAATAAATGCCAAGGCAGTGAGGTTACCCTTTTGAAGAGGAGGAGACTCCAAGCTGGGTCTCTAGGCTGCTGGAGAAGCCACTGAGCAGGCTCAGTGCATCTCTGGTCACCTGGTGTTAACCGAGGCAGAGTTGGCCAGGGAACCTAGGACTGTGGAAGTCTTGTGGGAATTCCTTCACTGGGGGAATGTCATACCAAAGTACTGTCACTGGGTAGCCAATGAGTTCCTTAGGTTTGTATACAGGAGCATGGGTAAGGAGTTACAGACAGGGGTGACCCTAAAAAGCACTGGTATGGATGATAGCTCCCCCGTGGCCATGTAGAGCAAACCTGGCCCCAACCCATATTCATCCCCTACCAAGACCACAGACAATTAGGGTAGAATTCTATGCAAATGGATTGGGGGGAGCAAGATTACATGCAAATAGATGGAGGGGGCTGAGTATTCAGGTGAAGGTCCAAGGACCCTCCCTACCCTCTCCTTCCATGAGGGAATGTCAACAGGGCACAGACCTGATCTGATTGACACTTGAAGCAGGTACAGCTGAAAATGGAGGCTGTTTCACTCAGAGGACTAAGTTCGACAACAGGAAGGTCTAGAGTAGGTCAGCTTTGTCTCCCTGCCCCCCCACCCCCCCCAGGGACACTTTTCAGGAGGTGCATGCTCACAGCTCTACAACACATACCTGCTTGAGTTCAGAGCTGAGCATCAAGGAATGAGGAGAGGCTGCGGGAAGCAGCTTTGGAATAAGAAGCCCTTATCAGTCTTTTATCTTGAAGGTAAAACAAATTTCCTGCTGACAATTTTAAACATTTAAAATGTCTTGTTTGAACACCACTCTAGGATATTAATCTAGGATAACGAGTAGGGACACTAATTCCTAAATGCATTATAATTCTAAAGTAAGCTTCTGGAGGTGTCCTTTGCAATGGGAAAGTGCCTAAGCCCCTGGCTCCAATAAGACGGGGTCTCAGTGTCAGTTCTAACGGTGCCTGCACAGCTGTCCGGGAGTGAACGGAGCCAGGAGGGAAGGCGGTGGTGCAGGTTCCCAGAGACCCCAAGCCTTCCAGGATAACACTCGGATAATGGCCCCACAGGGCACGCAGGAGGCTCTGGATCTTCCACATTCACACAAGCAAGCTGAACTCCATCTCTGGGTCCCTCCTGCAAGGGTCAGTGCCCTATCTGAGCATCTCAATAATTAGCATACACTTACAACAATACTCCTTAAAGAAAGACACTACATCGTGAAAGAAACCACCTTCTTCCCACCTACATCTGAGCTGATAATCAAGAAGGCTATTTTCATTTTGTTACATTTATTTGTTTGCTGGAGACAAACATGCATAACACGTAGAGGCAGAGAACAACTAGAAGGAGTCTGTCCTTGGTGGCAGGAGGCTTTATCCCTCAAGCCATCTCGCTGTGCCGAGGTGGTTATTTTTAAAAGCCGGAAAGCAAACCAAAGCAAAAAACGATAAAAGGTTCACAAAGATCTCAGGAGGGCTTTTGGGAAGACAGTTCGGTTCCGCTGGCTGCCGCGGCAGCTCTCTGCCTCCTCACTGAGTGCTTCAGGCCGACACCCCGACGCAACTCTTCCCACTCATGATCCCAGAGCTTTGTTGAAACGGAGACTGTGGAAATGTGCCAAATTATTTATAGATATATGAATAGTGAGCAAAACATTGTCATCAGCTGATCCAGGACGAGGATCCTGTACGAACGCTGTCATAGGAACACCTTGCCTCGGCTGGCGCCCACATAGACTTTGCCTATGTGGAGTAACTTCAAATACCTGCAGTCATTTCTGGAATCAAGATGTATCTAAGGACAGCCAGGTATGGTGGCATACATTTGCAATGCCAGCATTTGGATAGCTGAGGCAGGAAAATCAGAAGTTTGGGGGTAAGCCTGGGCTATACAGTGAGTGCCAAGCTAACCAGCCTGTGCTACATAGCGAGATTCTGCCCCCCCCAAAGTATCAATCATAGGCACCACAGAGAAGATGAGGAAGACATAGATGAAACACATGCCCTACATGTCTGAGTTGGTCTCTTCTTTGGAAGAACATGTGGGTAGTGGGACTAGTCAATACAAGTGGCACTGAGGGCTCACTGAGGCCATATGAAGGGCTACTGGGCGGGGATCAGAACCCAGCTGATGTTGCAAACAATGGCTATCTTGTGGCATAGGTGTCCAGGTGGGCGGTTTCTCTCTAGAAAAGCCCTGGGGCCTGGCTTTGGGGACACATATGGCCAACACCTAGACACGTCTGGGCTCTGGTTCTGCTGAGCTGGTTGGTACAGAAGGATGTGTAAAGCAGGGACAGGAAGTAAGACAATGGGCAAGAGTTTGGTTTTGGATGGGGAAAGAGGAAAGTGCTGTCGTCTAGTAAGGGACCCCATAAAGAGATGAAGCCTTAAGAGTTCTGCACATCTGGAGCTAGAAGGACAGGTATGGTGCTGGGCATAGAGTATGGGAGTGAGGACTTAGGAGCAAGGTAAGGAATGCAGAGGACACAGGAACCAGGAATCCTGGGAGCCAACAGCTCCAGAGCTGACTCTGCCCAGGATGTCTTCAGGGACAAGGAAGGTCACAAGGAACAAGAAGGAAATCTGCACAGTTCGGGAGGGCAGAGCCAAGATAGGGCTTGAGGGTTGAGTTAGATGGGTGTTTTCATAAGCATGCTGCATCAAAGCCAGTCCAATGACCAAGACTCAGGAGAAGGCCCAATCAGATACAAACGATTTTAAGGAATATTGCTGTGGGACAAGGGTCTTTTATCCTGTCACTTATATTATTTTTAATAAAACGCTGATTGGCCAGTAGCCAGGTAGGAAATAGAGGCAGGGCAACCAGGCAGAAAGTAAAGGCAGGACGACAAGAATAGGAGAATTGTGGGAAGAGGAAAGCTCAGTCGGTAGTCGTTACCTAGGCAAAGAGGAAGCAAGATGAGAATGCCTTGCTGAAAAAGATACCAAGCCACGTGGCTAGCACAGACAAGAATTATGAGCTAATATAAGTTATAAGAGTTACTAAGAAGCCTGAGCTAATAGGCCAATCCATTTATAATTAATGTAGACCTCTGTGTGTTTCTTTGGAAATGAATGGCTGCGGAACTGGGTGGGACAGAAACTATTGTTAACAGAATATGGGATATAATAGGGTGGAATCCCACCAGAAAAAAAAAAAAAAGCTTTCAAAGGGGGACAATTTGATGCACAGATGTTTAAGGACAGTATTTTCAAATTATACTGGGAATTGAGGAGTATTCCCCCCCAACCACCCCTACACACCCATAATCATGTATGAACATTACAAATTAATATTTGGCCCAGACCTACAACCCCAAGGTACTTCTGAAACAAACAGCCCCACCAGACAGAGATGTGGAATAATATGTTGCCAGTCTTCTACATCATCCATAAGATAACAACCATCGTATTGAGAAAAATGAAACAGACAACTGTATACTATGTGCACGTATAGCCCTCTGGGAGATAAAACAGCATCAGAAAGGAAAAACATGAAAACATTCTCCTTGAGAAATTTAAATTTTTCTTTTCAAAAGTGGGAAGAGATCTAAGGAGGGTAGGTTGGTCATCCCTTTGGTCCTCGACACCCTCTGCTGGAATATTGATTTTCATGGCACACCCCTTCAAATCAATCAACTCCAGAGGGCTGGGAGACCTATGCTGGCAGAGATGCAACATTAGCACACCAAGTTGGAGGAAAAGAATGGAAGTCATCAAACAACTGGAAAGGAGCATGTCTGTGCAAGAAGCCACCAAAAAAAGCCAAGAAATCATTGCAAAAGAATCACATTCATACGACACTTTATTTCTATATAGAGTTTACTATGATATGTTAAAATTCTAGCCATTAAACTAAAATATCTCCTCTAAGAGAATTTTCCTTCCGGTAAGAATGGCATTTGCTCCAAAGACAAAGGCACCCAAGACATCTTGCTATAGCTTTTAGAGAAATTGCTAACTATTCTTAAATTTAGGGTTTGTTTGTTGGAGGGTATCATTTAGGAGATATGTTTGGGGAGACCTGGGAGACTTTTGACACAGGGTCTAATGTAGTCCAGAGTGGTCTTGATTCACACATCCCCTATCCTGCAAGTGCCAAACTACAGGGTATGCCACACCCAGTTCAAAATTTGTTTTTCTTAATCCTAAAACTAATTTGCATTTTTAACTCAGAAACAATTTCATCCAAGAAAATATCAGTTCTCCAATGATGAGAAAGCCACTTTGATAGTGGTCATGGCCTTTTACAAAGCACACCAAATTCTCCACGAGGTGGACATCTATGAAAATACAAAGAGAAAGCCAAAGAGAGACCCAGTTGAGATGACGGTCAACATTTGACAGGATCGGTGGCTTCAGAAAACACAACACAATACAGACTTGCAGAAAACCATACTTAGCTCACTGCTGGCTGCTCTGTTCCTTGGAAGCAGAGGAGGTGGTGTTTGGGAAGGGCCTCTGTGTTTGTAGCACTTAGAATTGGCACATGGAAAGTAGGAGACAGATATAACTCAGTTGGCATAGTGCTAGGGCAAGCATGAGGACCTGAGATGGACCCCCAGCATCCACATTAAAAGCTACACACTGTGGCAGTGTTAGCATCACCACCCCAGAGCTTGTCCCAAAGCAGTCATTCAGCAATTGCTTAACTCACCTGAACAGTTAGAGAGTACACACACACACTGTGCTACTTACGTGGATTATTGACAGACTAGGATCAATCCGAAAGACCTCCACCTTTCCCAAAGGTCAGTAATCACTGTGTTTTGCTAAAACACCTTCCACCAATCAAGTAAGAGGGATGTCTTTATTTCTGGGGAAAGAGCTTAATTTTCAGTCCTAGGCAAGGTGAAGAGGCTCTCAAACTCAGCGATCATCCACAGGCTACCACAGTAGCATCTTGGCCCGGTTCACCTTGATAGTCTAGAGATGAATAAATGCTAAAGAAACATGTGCACTAACTTTGCGGCTCTTGTTTTTTAAGTGTACTGAATTTTTAATCCTCTCAAAAGGTCCCCTACAACTATAAGCCCAACTCAGTGAAATGAAAGTGAGTATCAGTGACCATGGGGATCTGAGGGCCCTTTGATGGGGACGGGGTGGGAAATGAAACCAGGTGGTATCACAGTGATTAATAAATAAGCCCAGAGTGCTTGCTGCCACTGTAACCTATCGTGCTTAGGGGACCAGAATCGAAGCTGCTCCAAATGACATCGTAGTCCCACTCAATCAGTCCTTCTGGGAAATTCAAGCACCTACAGGTTCTAGAAATAGCCCTCACTTCTTGCACAAATTGGATTGTGCTTTCTTGTAGCCACTTAAGACACTGTCACCAATCTATCCACAGGGCTTGTGGTGCAGGTTGACAGTATAATTTATCACTCAAGACAGAGTGTTTTAGAGCAAAAGGAGATACCACCAGTCATTACCAGGAGACAAGTCTGGGGTCCTGGTCCCCCCATGTGAACACAGGAGAATTAATGTCACCTAGCCCAGCGGAACATCCCACTGGAACATCTTTGATCCTCTGGGCAAAAAGCTTCCTGGGAACAGGATGAGGGACTGGTGAGAGTAGAGACGAATGAGCTGGTACGTGAACTCTGCAGACCCGTCTTAGGATGCAAAGGGAGCTACCAGGAGCATTTGGGAGCTGATGCGTCAAATGCAAAGAAGAGGTACAGATGACTGCATGAACACAGTCCTGAGAAACAGGGAAATGGGGGGGGGGCGTGTCCTGCCAGGTAATCAGCCTGGATCAAGTTATCTGGGGTTGGGGAGGGAGATCAGTCTGGTGTGGATTGTGCAGAGAGACCAAAGGATGGGCCAGTACTTGGCACTGTGGATTCTAGCCGTCTGTTACTGCCTGGATCTGTAATTTCAAGCAGCTCTCTCAATTGTTTTCTCTCTCTCTCTCTCTCTCTCTCTCTCTCTCTCTCTCTCTCTCTCTCTTTCTCTCTTCTGCTTTCTAGGAAGACAACAGTGACAAATATGACAGAGGCTATTCAATCCACTCATGTGTGGATCCCTCCACTTTCTAACGTAAGGCATCACAAAAAGTCCCAACAAGCAAAGACTAGGATATTGCTGGGGTTCTGTGATGGCCACTCTTGGCTGCCAACTTGACGACATCTGGAATGAACTAAAACGCCATCAGCTGGGTACACCTGTGAGGGATTTTCCTAATTGAATCATCTGAAGTGGAAAGACCCACCCTAAATCCAGACCTTTTGAGGTCGGAAACCCCACCACTCATCTGGGCCACCCTTTCTGCTGGCAGCCTATATAATGGATGCGGAAGAAGGAAGCTTTTGTTCTTTGCCTGGTGCTCTCACTCTCAAGGCAAGTCCATTCCTTTGCTGGCATTAGGCCTATTTCTTTGGGATTCTGCTGTACACTGAAGACCAGTTGAGACACCCAGCCTCATGGTCTGAACAACTACTGGATTCTTGGACCTTCCATTAGTAGACAGCCACTGTGATGAGCTGGACCACGGCCTGTAAGTCACTCTAGTAATCCCCACACCCCGTGTGTGTGTGTGTGTGTGTGTGTGTGTGTGTGTGTACATATTCTTTCAGTTTTATTCCTCTAGAGAACCCTGACTAATGCAGATTCCAAGAAAAGCTTGTGATAAGATAGTCCAAGAATATGATCTGGAAAAGCATTATAAACACAGGCTCTCACAACACAACATAAATAATACTATATTGATTCAATTAAGAATCTCGAGGACTAGAACCGATCCATCAAATAACCATACGCTTTGATTTGTATCTTGCTGATGCTGGCTGTGTAGATTATGCTTAGGGAGGCAATTGTGCAGGTGAATTGATTCAGGGAGGAAGGCTGAGGCAGCCCTCTCAAAGCTAACTGGGTGGAGCAACAGCTGACAGATGCTTGTTACGCAACATTACACTCGGGGTTTTTTTTTAAGGAATGAAAATAAAGACAAAAGCAACCAAATTCCACAAGAATCTTGGCCTTCCTTTACTGGCATCTTCACCCACCATCTGTTTGCTCCAGTCTACTCTGCCAGGAACACACTGGTTACTCAGGGTCCACAGCTACTCAGACAAGCTTCCTGCCCCCAGCCTCATAAGCAGTGGCCAGAGACAATTGACGTCCATGCTAAATCATTATTAAAGGTAAGAAGTGAGCAAGTAATAAGTTTTTAATACCAAACAATGGTAGCAATAAAAAGGAAAATAAAAAAGCTTACAGGGCCAGAGCAGGTACGGTGATACACCCCTGCCATACTAGCATGGGGGAGGTAGAAGTCTGAGGACCTCAAATTAAGGCCAGCCTGAGGTGTAATCATTCAGGTTAGCCTCAGATACTGTAAGAGATCAGAAAAGGAAGAAGGAGGAAGAAGGAAGAAGAAGAAGAGGAGGAGGAGGAGGGGGGAGGAAGAGGAAGAAGAGGAAGAGGAAGAAGAAGAAGAAGAAGAAGAAGAAGAAGAAGAAGAAGAAGAAGAAGAAGAAGAAGAAGAAGAAGAAGAAGAGGCGGCTGGAGACGTAGCCCAGTGGCAGAGACTTGTCTGACAATCATAAGGCCCTGGATTCCATCCACCCCTGTCAGCCCAACCTACTTCCATCCCTGCTCACACAAGCACGTGTGCTAGCATGTAGGCATGCACACATGCACACACACACAGAACAATGTTCTAGTTGCTGTGATAAACACCATAATCAAAATCAACTTTGTGATGAAAGGGTTTATTTCAGCTTATAAATTGTTGTGTGGAGCGGCGGGCCACTTCCCACCACCCAGCTCTGCATGACTAGCTTTACCCGAAATAATTACACGGAAATTGTATTCTTTTGAACACTGCCTGGTCCATTAGTTTCAGCCTCTTATTGGCTAACTATCACATCTCAATTAACCTCTGTTTAATAATCTGTGCAGCCCCACGAGGTGTGGCTTACCAGGAAAGATCTTAACCTGCGTCTGTGTCGAGTGGGAGAATCATAGTGACTGCCTGACTCGGCTTCTTTGTCCCGGCATTCTGTTCTGTCTACTCCGCCTATCTAAGCTGCTGTCTTATCAAAAGGGCCAAGGCAGTTTCTTTATTAACCAATAGACATATGACCCTCTTCCATCAATAAATTAAGGTCCATGATCAAGAATGTGCAGGATAAGAGCTTGAAGCAGAAACCATGGAGAAATGCTGCTTCCTGCCTTGCTCACCATGGCTTGCTTGGGTACCTTTCCTACAAACGCCAGGCCCAGAGCTAGATAGTTCAGTGGTAAAGAGCACTAGATACTCTTCTAGAGGACCTGGGTTTGATTACTGGAACCCATGTGGTAGTTCACAACTCTGTAACTCCAAGTTCAGGGAATCTGACATCCCCTTCTGGCCTCTGTGCCACGAAACATGAACATGGTACACAAGCATATATGCAGTAAAACATTCATGCACATGAAATTAAATTAAAATTTCCAAAAGCCCAAGCCTACTTCCCAGGAATGACATCCCCCACAGTGGGCAAAGCCCTCCTATTCAATTAGCAATTAAGATAATACTCCCAAAGACATGCTCAGGCCAATCTGATGGAGGCAATTCCTCAACTGAGATTCCCTCATCCAGCCCAGAGGAGGAAGAAAAAAGGAGAAAAAGACAAAGATGAAAAGTAGGGGAGAGGAGGATTAGAGAGGAAGGAGAGGAGAAGAAGAAGCCAGGGAATCTCATTTCTCAGGAGGACAAGACAGGAGGGTCACTTATGTCTAGGAGTGCAAGACCAGCCTGAATAAGACAGCAAGACCAGGGTGAGAGTTCTAGGACAGATGGAGGGGAGAGCCAAGCTTAACAAGGAAGAATGTTCTGGAAAAAACAATTAAATCATAAAAACAGGAACAACAAGTTCTAGGGAGGCTAATAGAAGTGGATTGCTGCAAGTACAGGACCATCCTAACCTGTTTATCAGTACCCTCTCAGAAGGAAGGAAGGAAGGGAGGGAGGGAGGGAGGGAGGGAGGGAGGGAGAGAGGGAGGGAAGGGAGGGAGGGACAAAATTTTCTTCACCTGTGCAAAAAATATGTTTTAAATTAGAATTCCACTTCCTCATTTACATCTATGATGCAAATATTAAAGGATAAATTGTGAAAATATATCATTACAGTAACAGAGATGGCTCAGCAGTTAAGGTCACTGACTGCTCTTCCAGAGCACTAGGGTTCAGCTCCCAGCACACACACAGGCTCACAATTGTCTGTAACTCCTGTTCTAGGGGATCCAATGGCCTCTTATGGCCTCTGTGAGCACTCCATGTACTTGGTGCATAGACATACATGCAGGCAAAACACTGGTTTACATATAACAATAAAATATATTATTTTTAAAAAAGAAAGACTATAAACTGGAAACCTACTGCTAGAATGCAGCCTGAAGACCTATGTCAAAAGCTACTGTAAACATCATAATCATTCAATTCAGTAATTCTGCTCTTAAAATTGTAAATATATAACCAATTATATAAATATATATACATACCTAAATACATAATAGTAAATAGTGTTTTTACTATTCAGAGATATACACTGATTTTTATGCATGAATATCTATAAATATCCATAGAAAATACATCTACAAGTAATAATAATAACAGAAAATGGACAGAACTTTCTGACCTACTATGTCTGTATGAAGAAGTACTAGGAAATGAGTAAGAAGCATTTTTAAATAATATTTAATAACATGCATTAATGCTCATGAGGATTTTAAAGGAGAACTTGTATGTCAGATAACAGATGACAACTTGAAATCTGCAATATGTTTGCATTAATATAAACAATATCCCCGTGTTTGTATACACATACAAACCATGATCATGTGTCTACATATGTATATAAACCATATTCCTATGCTTGCATACCCATATAAATCTCAGCAAAACACAGGGTTTGATTTCAGGGTACCGAAGAGGAGCTGGTTCCTCTCCTTCTCCCTTTTGTTTATGCTTTTTCCCTCCCATCTGTTGAATCTGCCTTCTCATCAACCCACAGGGAAAACTGGGCCAGGATGACCTGGGCATCCCCGGGTCTAACCCTGTGGCCTGTACACAGCAGATGCTTAGGAGAAGTCAGGTGACTAGTGTAGGTCACAAGTTCAAAGCTCCACAACCTGGAAGCATCCACCCACTGAGTCAGGCGATAGCTGGCTTTTGCAGCAGTCAAAGCATGCTCTCCTCCTGAGTGACACCTAGTTGGTAGAGTATTTAACACGTTCTCTGCAGAGCTTGTGTGTGCTGCTTGTGAGAGCAGACTTGAACCTTCCCAAGTCACTGTAGCCGTTCCGTTTCCTCCTCGGAAATGTCAGAGATGATGGGTTCAAATGCCTACTTTTCTGGGGCATATTCTTTCTAAAAGGCTTTAGTCCTGCAGTGGGAATTCTAACCATATGCATAATAGGCATCCTAATAAAAGCCCTTAGAACTGACATTAAATGGTAAGCACTCTACGCGGGGTTCCCAGGACCTCTGACCTGAGACAACCCCTCATCAACGGATGGTTCTCTGAATTAGACACCTTGCCCCAGAATAACTATATTCTTTTGCAAAACATTTTTTAAAAATTTGTAACATCTTCTGTTGAAAAGGTGTTTGCCGCCACAGTAGGCTTTCTCACACCCAGGGACAGACCTCTGCAGACACTCGTGAGGTCAAAGTTCGCAAACGGAGCACACAGTCCTGAATCCACTGGATTTCACAGGCCACTGGTGCCTATAACCTGTCAGTAACTGCAGGCAGAAGAGGGGAGGACAGAGAAAGGGCTAAACCACAGCAGGACAGCAAAGCCTCAGAAGCTACCCCATCCTCCTCTGTCTCAGCCAATCAGCAGTGTTTTCAGTCATGGCAGCACGAGCTTATAGAACCAGAACTCAGGAGGGGAAAGGGAAGGATCACGAGTCCAAGACTAGTCTGGGCTACATAGAAAGCCTCCATTTAAAACAAAACAAAACAGCAGCAGCAACAACAGAAACAGGCAGTGGTGATGCACATCTTTAATCCCAGCACTCGGAAGGCAGAGGCAGGCAGGGGAAAAGCAGAATCTTGCCCCCTAAAATCATGGGCATCGCAGGACTAAATCTAGCCCCTCCATCCTGCTTCCATGCCTCTAGAAAGACCTCCCTCCACTGGCTCCCTTCCTATGGTTTCCTTTCCTGGTACCCCTCTCTCGCTAGCATACAATTTTTTTCTGCGTCCCCAGAGTGATCTCATCACTGTCCATCCTCACGTCCACACAGCACCTACCTCCTGACAAGATCTCTAAGGCCCTCCCACTCCATGGGCCACTTCCTGGCTTGTTCTGAAGGAATCTGGAACCCATTGGTGTGAAGAGGTAGGAAATGCTTTAGGTTGGACTCATGAGCCTATAGCCAGCACATCGTGAAGGGGACACACACTGGTCTTGCTGGCCTCTCCTCTGATTGTCTTTCATCAGGAACAAGCACCAAGATTTCCCTTGGGGAAGCTTAGTGGAACCGTCCATCAAGGCATGCTCGAAGGTGGCTCGTGACACAGTGAAGGCATTCGGCTTTCCCTAATACAAGTCCTGAGTCAAGTGACGGGAACACAAAGACTGTTCACTCCAAGGGCAGCCTAGAAGAGAGCTGGCAACTGTTTCTAACCTCCCAAACTACCATGGCCCCTCCTTCTCAAGCTGGGTCTTCACTCAACTTGAAGTGGTATCATGAGACTGATAGCTAACTCCTTCCTTGCTTAAATTACTGAGTCCATTTCTGCTGCTTGCAGCTCTAAGTGGCATCAACCGATCCATGGGTGTTTGGTCAACAGACCAGGTAAGCAGTCAAGTCTTCTGTGTCCTTTCTCTTTTCCTATTGCTCCCACAGAGGGGTGTCACCACAGGGTCTCCCTAAACTCTGGACGTGGCAAGCTCTGCGACCATTCGCTTCCTCCTTCTTTAGAGAATAAGAAATTACTTGAGGACCTCAGAGAAAGCACAGTTCTTCAAGGAAAAATGCTCTGGGACCTGAAAGCAGAGACAGTCTGTTCTAAACCCAGTCTGTCAGCTGCTCACAGTTTGCCTTATCGACTCTGTATGGGGCAGAGGAGGATAAGCGCGTGGGGATGGGCTACTCACAGAGGACTGAATGAATTAGCACAATATTAGCCAAGGAGACCTCAAGGACTTCTGGAGGTGACATCTCCTTGCAAGTCTCCCAGTTTCAAAAGGGACCCTGAGGAAGCAATCAAACAAAGGGTAGGCAAAGGGTGCTGTGTGAGTCAGAGCCGCCACGCAGCTGACTAACCCCAGAGCCCAAGGTGCCAGCAAGCAGAACTCTTTTTAAGATCCAGCATTACACCATGCAGGGAGGAGGGAGGCAATTAAACCAGAAGCCCTGGTGAGAAAGGAAAAGCCAGTGGGGGCACAGTGCATTTGTATCAAGTAGAAAGAAGAAATGACAGGCATCTGACATCCTACCCTATTACTGGTCATTCCTGTAATGTTTCTTAAAAAGGAAAACTAGGCTCCAAGGAGGTTTGCTTAATGATAGCCTCAAAAAGCTGCAAGACTCCCAAGGAGAATGAAGTCCCACCCCGACAGTGGAGAGCGGTAGCAGGTGAAACCAGTTAGAGGGAACCCAGCCTGAGGTCTGGAATCAGAATCAAGGTTCACATTCAAGTTCTGCCCTCTTTCTCACTCTCCCTTCAACCTGTAAAAAAAAAAAGAAGGTGAACCCAGAGAAAAACATCCTCCTGGCTATGGGAAGTAGACAAGATTGCCGGGCAAAAAATTGGGATCTTGGGGGTGGGGCAGGATGGGGGGTAAGGGGAGTTGGGGAGAGAAAAGTGAGAAGGGGAGGATGGGGGGAACTTGGGGAAATGGGATGATTGGGATATAGGAGGGTTGGTTAGGGGAGCAGGGAAGCACATATCTTAGTTAAGGGAGCCATCTTAGTGTTGGCAAGAGACTGGAACCTAGAGTGGCTCCCAGGTGCCCAGGGCGATGTCCCCAGTTAATTCCTGGGGCAGCTGAGGACAGAGAACCTGAAATGACCCTATCCTATAGCCATACTGATGAATATCTTGCATATCACCATAGAACCTTCATCTGGTGATGGATGGAGATAGAGACAGAGACCCACACTGGAGCACCAGACTGAGCTCCCAAGGTCCCAATGAGGAGCAGAAGGAGGGAGAACATGAGCAAGGAAGTCAGGACCACGAGAGGTGCACCCACCCACTGAGACAGTGGGGCTGATCTATTGGGAGCTCACCAAGGCCAGCTGGACTGTGACTGAAAAACCATGGGATAAAACCGGACTCTCTGAACATGGTGGACAATGAGGGCTGATGAGAAGCCGAGGACAATGGCATGGGGTTTTGATCCTACTTCATGTTCTGGCTTTGTGGGAGCCTAGCCAGTTTGGATGTTCGCCTTCCTAGATCTGGATGGAGGGGGGAGGACCTCGGACTTTCCACAGGGCAGGGAACCCTGACTGCTCTTTGGAGTAGAGAGGGAGAGGAGTGGGGGGAGGGGGAGAAGGGCAGGAGGAGGGAAATGGGAGGCTGGGAGGAGGCAAAAAAAATTTTTTTTCAATAAAAAAAAAATAAGGCCACCGTGGAGCGGGTTCATTCCACAGGATAAATGAGCATGCAAAACCAGACCTTTGCTAAGCTCTCAGTGTGATCTTCTGAGCACACTAGATGGATGGCTCAGAGGATCACAGAGGGAAAACCCACACAGCTAGATGCACTATGCAAATGACCCGTCTCCCATTGATGCTGTTTTAAAAAGACAGGGATTGAAAGCTGGGAAATGGCTTATCTGGTAAAGTGTTCACTGAGGGTTGAAGGCCGGATACCCCAGCCAAATAAGTGAGCTCCAGGTTCAGTAAAGAGAGCCTAAAATAATGTGGAAATTAGTGAAGGAAAACACCAGACACCAACCTCTGACCTCCATAGGCACATGTGCACACAGATGTGGAGGAAAAGAAGAGAATTATTAAGAATTATTATAGAACGTCAGGAAGAACCTAGAAGAAGTGCCAGGAAGGGGACATGGTTTGGCAGATGTCCCTCTGTGTCTGCCTTACTGATGGAGAAAGCTTAGACAGGAATCAGCAGTGAGTCATCAGCAGTGAGCTCATGAATAGGAGAGGGGTCGATTCTTTTTCAGCCTGGTATCTTTGGGTGTTTATGGTGTGGAGGGAGAATATTAGGAGCTGGTCTTTAAGAAGGTCCCAAAATAGCCCCTCACCTGCTGCCAGTCTTTCTATTAGCCACAAAGGCTATTATTCATTTCAGCAGATGGTGAGAAGCTGGGAAAAGCAATCAAGACAATGCAGGCATGGGTGGTATATTAATGATCGGGGCTCAGGTAATTAGCTCGCGGTTAAAGTAAGAGCTTTCTCTCCCCAGAGTTTGTGAGGACTCTGACCTGGGCCTCTGGCCCTCGTGTGCTAATTTGGACTCAAGTCTCAGTGGGCACAGAGGTGAGCAGGCTGAGTTCCCACAGAGGCAATGACTTTCTCTGCGTGGGTAGCTCAGTGACTGAGAAGCGTTTAGCCCCCAGGTTAGAGGTAGGGAAAGAAAATCAACCATCTGGGGAGACAGTTGTCCCTTCTGCCAATAGCTGTCGCCCAATCCTGCACGCTAGTGGAGCACGGGGCACCTCCCAGGAAGCTCTGTGGGGCTCCTGGGGTCAGGCAGGAAAGCACCCACTTGGGAACCATCAGTCCCTCGCAAGTTGGACTGTTTGCTTCTTCCTACTCAGTCCCCTGCTGCGGCGCATCACGCCCATCTGTACTCTATGCACTGCCATACAGTTTGTGAACAGGCAAGGGGCTGGAGATTGAAACAAAGATACACAGACAGAGACGTGGGTCATCCTTGAAACAAGAATGCCCCCTTCCTTGTGTCCAAGGGCAGCTTATATAGGGATCCTTAACTGATAGCCACGCCCTAGCAAAAACGCACCAGAAACCACACCCTTGCCATTAGGAGCTGCAAGCTGTCTCAGAGCAGAAGAAAACAAATTGTTTACAGGATCTGGGGGCTCACAGCTCCCAACATCCTGCCACAAGAATAGCAGGTATATAATTCCACTGTGTAGTTATGTCTCTGTGTAGATGGGCCAGTATCTCAGGATCTGCACTCCCAAGCCAGAGATAGGTGCGCAGTTGTGACTACAGTACCACCCTCCCCAGCCACTGCATGACACCAATCCTTTCCTGCCACACCTGGGAATTTGACAAATGGCACTGAGGTTGGGGGTGGTGAGGAGGGGAAGGGATATGGAATCCCACCCAAGCCTAAGATCCAGGAGGAGCAAGGCAGTCCCGAGAGTCTCCATGAGATGGAAAACAAACAAGAGTGTTTGCAGAAGTGGGTCATGTGTTGATGGTTTTGGTCCTCGATTTCAAAACACTTGGTCTATCAGAGAGTATATAAAAGGAAATAAGAGGAACTATAGCAGATGAAAGTGAGCTGAGCACCAGCACGCACTACTCTCTGCTTCCTGTCTGTGGATGCCATGACCACCACCCCCAGGCTCCTGATGCCATGACTCACCCACCCTGGTGGACTAGGCCTTCAACCCACAAGCCACACCCGACCCTTCCTTCACTAAACTGCTGCGTCTGGTGTTTACCACTGCCACATTCAGGGTGGGTCTAATCACCCCGTTAACCCACCCTAGACAGACATCCCTAAGGCTTGTCTCCTAGGTGACCCTAGCATTTGTCATGTGAAGTAACTGAAGAGCCATCCTTCGCGGTTTCTACAGCTGTTATCTGTGGGACAGCAGGTGCTTGCACAGCAGAAGGCAGAAACTTCTAGGTGAAAAAGACCCAGGCTGAATCCAGATTTGGGCAGTCACTTACTATGTGACCTTGGGCATGTTTCTTCAGTGTCCTCTCTTCAAAGTTTTCATCTGATTGTATTTCTGGGAATGAAGTCTGACCGACCCCGTGAAGGAGCATGGCCTGAGGCAGACACATGAGACACCTGGTAACAGACATTCCCACCACTGTGTGTGGCTGAGCTTCAATTCTGAACCAGCTGCAGCAGGTGATCAGGAGTCGATAAAGAACTAAGAGTGGCCAAAGAGTTGACTCTTGATAAGCTGCCTTCTTAGCACACATCAAGCCTTGGGTTCAATATCCAGTCTTAAAACTGGGTGTAGTAAATCCCACCTGTAATCCCAGCACTTAAGACGTGGAGGCAGGAGGATTAAAATCAGTCTCAACAACATAGCAAAGTTTGAGGACAGTCTGGGATACATTTGGCCCTTGGGAGGTTGGGGGAGAAGGAGGAAGAGGAGTGGAAATAGGAGAATGGTTCATTAGTAAGACACCAAAAGAAGTTGACTTCTAACCTTCTAAGGCTTTGAACCTGCTTTTCTCAGTACATTCTTGTCAATAATTAAAATAGCTGCAGTGTCTTGATACCCACAATTCTATTTATGATGCTTATTATCTGCTTCGTTCCAACTCTCATCATTTAAGGACTTGCTCATTAATTCTCGCAGAAGGAGTTTAATTTCGGCAAATGTGTTTTTGAGATATTCTGACGGCCTGGAGCTGTAAAACTATAATGCAACTCATTTACTTTCTGAAAGCCGCACAGGCTATTATTCTTTTTTTCCCCCCTTTTCCTCAGCTTTAGTAATGCATACTTGAGAAATAAAAGCTGTACATACTCGAGACACACGGCAGAACAGCTTTACATACAGTGTGAAAGTGACGGCCAAGCCAAACCTCTTCCCACGCCTTCACTTCATCCTCCCGCTGTGTGTGGAAGTGCATCTGTGGAAATTTCCAGTAAATCAGACAGTAGTACTAGCCAGTGGCACCATGCTAGACCTTCTCTGCATCCCCAATTCTTTCACCTTATAAATGAGCATGTATTCACTTTTACCAACTCTCCATATTTCCTAGACCCCAGGTCTCTCTTGAGCACTACTCTCCTTTCTGGTCTATGGATTTGATGCTTTTTGTATTCCACCTAAAAGTGAAAACAGACTTATTTTATCCGGGATAATGTCCTCTGGGTTCTTCCTGTTGTCTTCCTTGGTGGAATGTCCTCTTCCTGGCTGAATAATATTCCACTGTAAATAGACACCGTTCCCTCTTCCTGGCTGAGTAATATTCTGTTGTAAGTAGATACCATTCCTTCTTTAATCCGTGAATGCGCATTTAGACTGATTCTTTATCCCGACTGTTATAAATGACACTCTGCAGTGCTATTCAACTCAATCCGTGGAAAGGCTCTCCTAGTGATCCACAGGGATTTAAAGTAAAGACACTGGGCTGGGCCTGTACCTCAGTGGTAGAGAACTTGCTAGAATGCAAGAGACCCAATCTCTAGTACTACCAGGAAAGGGCGGAAGGGGGAAAACAGGATAAAACAAAAACACTATCTACTCAAAATGAACCCATTCATTTAGTAAACCTTTATTAAACTTCAGTAATGTCTGTAGTACTTAGGGACGTTTGGGAAGGGACTTATTTTGTTTGCCAACTGACCATCAGCAAGGTCTTGGATAAATAGGTGCACCCTACTCCTTTATCTAATTAACAAGCAAACGCAACACATCCAAGTCTACCTCGATCCCCTATTCTTCTAGAGTTAGGAACAAATAAAATTATTCCAGTGCTTTCCTAACACTGTCAAAGGCTGAACGTACAGCCATAACATTTGTAGTTCAAATTCAACAGTATGTCATCTGAAAGGACCACATATCAAATGGATCAATGACAGGACCATATATGAAATAGATCATAAACTGAGCATACGAGCCATTCCTATAATGCCAGCACTTGAGTGCTGAGGCTGGGGGATGATCAGTTTGAAGCAAGCCAAGGTTCCATAGCAAGATTCTGTCAGATAGACCTCTAAAAATGTGTTACAAAATTATCTTTCTACTGAAGATACTCTTTTTAATTCATCACTTCTCTACACCTGAACTTTATCCTGACGTATGTGGTTGACATAGCTAGATGCCATTGGCATTGGCTGTCAGAAATCCAAGCACCCAGAGCTGGTGGCCACCAATGAAGAGTCTCCACTCAGTACAGAGGTGCCTCTGGTTCAAGGTGAAACCTAAGTGTGGCTTTTTGCCAGAGCTGTATGCCCAGTGGGTGGTCTTTGGGGGTCTCTGAAGCTAGACTCTAATAAGCACTGGAAACAGAAGCCTACTCAAAAAGACAGGGCTGGGTCAACGAGGCAGCTCGGCAAGTAAGAGTCCTGGCTGTGCAGACCTGAGGACCTGAGTTCAAATCCCCAGCAACTAAACAAAAAGTCAAGTGTGGCCATATGGTCTTGTGACTGAAACACAGTGAGCTTCCGGTGTAGGGAGGCTACACGGAAGAACTAGATTCTTAAGCCATTAATTTTTCTGAAATCGAGGAACTTTGCCCCTTTCAACACTTACTATAGACTCACCCACAAATTACTACAGATGCCAAAAGCAGATTTCAGAAGCACCCCACTAACAAGGTCATCTGTGCACAACGGGCTGCTTGCTCCCAGCGGTCCATTCAGAAGCTAACGCTCACATTCAGTAGCTATTATATAGAACAGAACACGTGACCTAGTTGAACACCACCCCCACCACCCCCACTGTGATCTAAATACTTCTAATTTGCAGTCTGGTCACAAGACCTGACCTGGAAAACTGGATCTAGGCCGACAAGACAACCCAGTCTGACCTTGAGTGAGCCGGTGCCTCCCAGTGTCCACTGGGAGCCTGTCTCCACAAGCTTCTCCTCAAGGAATCACTTTGCGAGTCTGCGGAAAGTGGTGTGGGGCTCCTTAGAAGCACCACATCTATGGCAGATCCGATGGTGTGTTAAAGCAGCCCTGCCTCCCAGGGAAGGCAGTGACCTCAAGGATCTCCGCACGTCCCCACCAGAGCTGAAGCTTTACAGCCTGTACCAGGCCAGGCTGTGATATGGTAGATGCACACACACACAGACTAGAGGACACTGTATTTCATTACGCTGTATGTTGTGCACTGTTATTTTATATAGTTACCAGACTCTGAGTGTTTTGCTCACCACACCTAAGGCTAGGTTCTGACCTATTGCTAGAATGGCTAGCAATTTTCAGACACTTATTTTAAATGATTATAAACATATTCTGCAGTGACCGAGCACTTGATCTCTCCTACTTCTATCAGCCGTGTCTCCTCTTAGCCTGACATAAAGGAGGTGCCATCACTGAAGCCTATGGGCAACCCAGAAGCCGGGGAAATCAGTACCATTGAGTCACTCTAGTGGTTCCCAACCTGTGGGTCGTGACCACCTTTGGAAGGGGGGGGTCACATATCAGATATTCTGCATATCAGATATATACATAACAATTTGTCACGGTAGCAAAATTACAGTTATGAAGTAGCAATGGAATAATTGTATGGTGGGGGGGTCACCACAGTCGCACCATTAGGGAGGTTGGGAACAACTACCCTAATGGAAGATGCGATACCTCTCACCTGGGACCCCAAAGTCTGTCTGACAGAATACATGGGAGCATGGGAGGCTAGCACAGGATGGAAACCACGAGTTCATCTGTTGACCTTGACCTAGATAAACTCTAGACTTACTAGGTGTGCAGTTGCCAGAACTCCACCCCTGGGAGGAAGAGAAGTCTCCAATCTGCTTTTGCAGAGTTTGTTGTAAGTTGTGACCTGTCACAGATAAGCTTGTTGTATGGAACTTAAATCACTGGCTTTAAGGGGATGCAAATAACGAGTCAAGGTAAGGGATTGTTTAGGGAAGGCAAGGTTGCCACTGACAAAGTTTGTTGCTTTATACAAGCCTACCACTCTTTTTAAGTTTTTGTTTATTTTTATGTGTATGTATGTGTATGTATGTATGCATGTGTGTATGTGCATTGCATGTATGCCTGATGCCTGTGGAGGCCTGAAAAGGACTGCAGATCACCTAGAGCTGAAGATACAATGGTTGGGAGCTACTTTGGGTGCTGGGACTCAAACTAGGGTCCTCTGGAAGAGCAACAAGTGCTCTTTACTACTGAGGCATCTATCCATTCTCCAGTACACAACATTTTGACACCCAATGTCATCTCTTCTCCCTACCCTTTGAGCAAATGTAACTTCCATATGAAAAGGGTTCTAGGTGCCATGTTTCCTTCTGCGCCCTACGCATATCAAGCATTGCCTTGTGCCACAAATATTTGGTAAGAGAATGAAGTTGTCTATGCCAATGGCATCAAAGTGGTTCTGAGTCTATAACTCATTCATTCATTCATTCTCTCTCCCTCCCTCTCTCCCCATGTGAGTAGCTGTAGTTACTTAGATATGATAGCGAGGCAGAAAATGAGAAATCAAATGTCATCCTAGCTTTGAAAACAGCTGCCCACTCTGGACATGGCTCATTGAGCTGAAAGGCTGGAGCCATCAGCTGGAGTCCCAAACTCCCAAGATCATCAGCTACCAAAAGCAGGGGACGAGATCCAATTTTAAGTTAACCTCTTTACAGATTGCCCAAAGAAGGAGGAGCTGGGTCATGATTCATCATCAAACAGAAAATGTCAATGAAATTAAAGAGAAAGCTTCCTGGGAAGGATGACGAGGAAAAGGAAATAAATGTTAAGAGAATAAGTGAAGATTCATGCTGCAGCATAAATACACTAAGTGAAGGAAAGCCTTAGTGCTGGGGCAACCAGCAGAAGGCAGCAGGTATGAAGCCTGTTTAATAAAAAAACGTTTATGCGGAATATCCAAAGGCTGTCATTTCATAGTGACTTCATTGATAAAAAGTGGAAGAAATAATGCCCCACGGAATGACTTATTGGAATCAGGAGTCATGACTCATAACTAGAAAAGAGAAATAAATAAAAGCTCACAGCTGTGGTCTCATAGTACCGCCCCCAAGATCTGGGAACCAGAAACCTCCAGGAAGCGGCCATGAGGCTTTCTTTGCCCATTACATCGAATAATGTATTTCACTAATTTTTAAGCCAATTAATAGATGATTTCTCATCACATACTTTATGAGCAAAGGCTTATCAGAATCTACAGCACTAAATTCAATCATATCTGTATTCATTCCACAAATGTATGCTACTTCCCAGAGCGCTGGGCTGACAGCTATAATCCCGTCGGCTAAAGAGGAATGCAGTGTCATTAGAGGAATTGGGACAGGACTTTCAAAGTCAGCCCCGCAAAGGCATCCAAGGCCATTCGTTCACCCAGTGAGACACAGCTATGCTTAGATGCCCTTGCATATGTGAGCGGCATTACCAAGAGAACATACATCTTGCTATTTGTTGTTATTTCAGTTTTGTTTTGCTTTAATTGTGAGCCAACGAGTTTAATCAAGGTTGCCTACAGGAACCAGAGGGCCAAATGACTCCTCACAGAAGCATGTAGCTATCCTACAGAAGAAAATGTCTCTCCCTCCCCCAGGAACCACTGTCAATAGCTTCTTGGGAAAGAGTGAGCCCCTCCCCCATCTTGTACAAATCCTGGAGGACACACCTTTGGATAAATTTGAGGGGAGTGGGACCAGCCCTGGGAGGCTCACTACCAGACGGATGTTCTCTGTGGGTTGTATCCAACACAGGAATGTTGCTCTCATTGCAGATGTGGAAAGTGAAGCACACAGTGACAAAAGAACTTGATGAAGGTCACTTAGCGGGTAAACGTCAGAGCCAAGACACAGAGCCAGGAGCCCTGGGTCCAAACGCCATACTCTGAGCCACTGAATGTAAGCATAGGCTCCAGGGAAGAAAATAAAAATGCCTGTCTTATCCGCTCCCCCACCTTCCAGGCCTCCAAGATAAAAGTGTCTGAACAGATCTACCAGGCTTGTCAGCTCAGCTGAACCAAATCAAACCAATGTGTGGACAACAAAGCTTCTAAAAACCACTGAGTAGGATATGGCAGGAACTAGCCCATATCAGGAAGTCCTGTCGGAAACAGTTAAGGACCATGTGAAGATGAGGAACTGAATTACTGTAATTGGCCACCCCTAAAACAAGACTGTGCAGGGCTACATGTCTGTGATCCAAAAGGCAAGAAGCAGGAGAAATGCCACAAGTTCAAGACCATTGTAGTCTACCCAGCAAGTTCCAGACTACCCAGGCCAACCTAGCATGAGTAGGTTGGGCCATTGCTAAGTCCTCCTAGCCTAAGAGGTGGGCCCCTGGTTCTCCTTTGAGGAAAACCACACCAAGCCTTTCGAGGACTTCACCAGAATAGATGCTGGATCAAATGAACTGGAGCAAAAGCAGCTCCTTTCCTTCTCCGGATTTCAGTTTTGGTCAAGAACAATGCAAGTCGGGAGAACTAAGCAATGCCATGCTAGGTGCTTCTTTGAGGATCCTGAGAAGGAAGCGTGGTAGAGAACAGCTGTAGAAGAAAATGCAAACTGCCTCCTGATCACGACACCGGTTTTTGATGTTGAAAGCAACTCTTTCTTCACACATTGATTCAATCCCAAGAACTATGGTGGGACTCACTTCTTGAGTGCAGAAACAAACTACACTCATCGCTTATCCAAACCAAGCGATCTGCTGGGCTTGTGAAGAATGTATAGCTTGGCGTGCTGGTCCCCTGACTGCAGAGACAGTCTAAATGTGTTCAAAAATCAAGCATCCTCTTATTAAGGAGAGATTTCAGTTTCCATACTCAGTTTTATTTAAGATTTTAAGCAGGATTACCAGTAAGATGAAATGTCTCTTGGACCTTGCAGAGCGAAAGTTTGTATGCTTACACCCCGTATCACCATTGCCAACCTTTTCTTAATGCACCCAGCATTTTCCCCAGGGATGTGCCTTTCACGAGGGAGAAGAGGGAGAACTCCAGGAGGGAGCTGGCATACCAGCACACACAGTTTTCACTATTTTTCCTGAGGTTACAGGAAATACACGGGTGGTTATGCAACCAGCTTTAGCCACACATGATAGACAGCTTCCGTCTGGTGCCAGCGGAACTCCCCAATGGACCCTTCTTACATTCCATACACACCATGAGTAGGAAAAGCAGGGGTTACCTATTTGCAATAAAACTTAGTCTATGTGGGTGGTTTCAAAATAAAAATGAGCACAAGCAACTTTACAAAAGTTCTGGAGCTCAGTGAAGACGTTCCCCACCTCAAATTTCTCGATTCAAGGTGACTGGCATTGACGTTAGCTGGCATGCTACCAGGGCATTAATGGCTTCATCATCCCCACTCATGTCTCTATTACTGACTTGCACTGATTTTGAATGGATTCATAAACTCCTGTGTATTTATCATTTTGTTGACTACAAAATTCTGATTTCTTCCAAACAGACCAGGGATTTCCTCCCAGTATATGCTTTTAGTAACTTCTTTGCTCAAATCAGTGTTAAGAGGAAAACTGCTAAAATAAATATAGCTTTCCCTTACAAGCATTTCGTATATACCAGCTGTGATTGTCAATTTGATAGAATCTAGAAATCGCTGAGGGTGTGAGATTTGAGGTATGCCTGTAGGTGGTCATCTTGATTGTGTTCATTGAAGCTGGAAGACCCACCCACTGTGGGTGGCACCCTTCCTTTGGCTGGGATCCTGGACTGTATAAGTGGATAAAGGAGGAGGAGCATAAGCATTAACTGCTTTCTGTTCCTGATTGTGGATGTAATCTTACCAGCTGCTTCAAGGTCCCCTTGCCTTGACCTGGCTGCTGTGATGAACTACACCCTTGAACTGTAAGCCAAAATAAAGCATTGCTCCCCTAAGCTGCTTTGTCAGGGCATTTTATCACAGTGGCCGGAAAGAAACTAAACACCCGTGACATTATATACCACCCAGTGACTCTGGAAAAGCAAAGAACAGACGTCAGTAGGCAGATCTTCAGGGGTATGGCTTCATATTTACTATTTTAAACCGACTCCATATTGGGGAAAAAATAGTCATAGAAGCGATGCATAATTAGATTTGAAGTCAAACTGCAATATATAACCATGTTTAGCCATTGTTAGAAGTTGGGATCATCTCCCATATGGGGTTGAAGGTCTTTCTTTCATCTTTGTGTGACAGCTCAGTCACCTTTTTTTTCTCCATCTCTATAAGCCTTTGCCAGGTATGCCTGAACTCCCACAATGTCCCATTACTGACCTTTGCACTCTCCACTCCAATCTAAGTGCTGCACTTGTCAAGTGAATGCCTCGCCCTTCCACCCTGTCTCATCCACGGTGAGCAATCTTGATCATTAGCTTGACTGGATCTGAAATCAACTCAAAGCAAAGTGTGCGCAAACCTATAAGGGCCTGTTTGAAGTAGGAGGGTTATTTGAATGAGGTTATCTGAAGTAGGAAGACACACCCGAAATGAGGCTACTCCCAGTGGCAGCTAAATAAAAGGAGGTACAAGGGGAAAGCTTGTAGTTTTTGCCTTTGGATCTTCATGTCTGGCTGACAAGTTCGTCTACTCTGTTGCTTCCATCATAGCTTCCACTTCCGCTGCTATATTCTTTAACTGGTATCTGAGTCAGACTTTGTCAGGTTTCCAACTTGCACTGAAGACCACTGGCTCCCCAGAAATCTTCAGCACCAGACTGAGACTTCTAAGGAGTTCAGTCTTGTGGACTGAGCAGCTACTGGGGCTTCAGCCTCTCCAGTGTGAAGACAGACACTGTGAAACTCCCCAGACCATGTCATGCAGGTCAATCTAATAAATTCCATTTTATTTTACTTTTTATTTGTGTGTATAGTGAAGGGTGTGTGCACGTGTGTGCAGGTGCCTGCAGAGGCCAGAAGACAGCATCAGATCCCTTGGAACTAAAGGTACAGAAGTTGTGAGTTGTCAAGGTGGGTGCTGGGAAGCAATCTCCAGAGAAGAACAGCAAGTGCTCTTAGCTGTTGAACCATCTCTCCAGCCCCAAAGTCTTTGTAATATATACTGGTTCTATGAGTTCTATTCCTCTAGAGAACCTTGACTAACATAGATTCAAAACCCCAATTTCTCAGCACTTGCCTAACCAAGCCCTAAGTAAGCTTGGTATCCAAATGGAGACTCCAGAACTCTGTCCTGCTGCTCCTGGGGGAGTACTCCTCCCTCTCTCCCCTTTGCAACACCACTTTCCCTTGGATCTCTCCTTTGCTCAATTCAGCAGACGCCCCACCTCCCCACCTTTACTCACAATGTTATATTTAAGATTAACTTCCTTTTTAATTCTGTGCACCTTTGTGCATCTGTGAATGTATGTTTGTATGTAAGTGCAGGTGCCTTCAAAGGCCAGAAAAAAAGATGTGGCATTCCCTAGAGCTGGCCTTTCAGATGGATACGAACTGCCCAACATGGGTGATTGGGTTCCCAACAAGAGCAGCAGACTCTCTTAACCACTGAGCCATCTTTCTGGCTTCCAGTCATGTTCTTCATTTACGTTGTATCCCCTTCCCTCCCTTACCTCAAACCTCTTTTCCTCTGCCTCCATCCCCTCTTTATGGGTTCCCATACCATATGGTATCTAGGGAAAACTCTAGGAAAAAAGCACACTAATGTCTCTCCCTGTCCCATTTCCAAATGCAGATTGGTATGGCTCACCTTGAAGTACATAGCTATAATGAAACAACTCGCCCCCAAGATAGTTTATAAGTTTCCCAAATACAAGACACAAATAGTAAAGGTGAAGAAGGAAGGTGGGAGTCATGTTTTGAAAAAGCTAAATTTAGAAGAGTTTCTACAATTAGGCTGACAAGTGTCCTCTGAGTTTCAAGGTAACCAAGACAAAAGAATAAAGATGACATATGAAGGACTTTTTAATCTGAGTTTTATCCCATGAAGTCATCAGTAGAGCTTTGGTTTGCTCAGCTCTAAACTCAAAGGAAAGTCCCACATACAACACTGTATTAAAATCATTTAGCACCATGATGGGTAATATGCCTAAAAACATTTTACAGAACATATTAGCCCAGATAACTATTTCTTACCTCACAAAAAAAAAAAAAAACTTAGGGCCTAATATTAACCTTATTCAATTAAGGCAATTCTGTTAGGAGCTAGAATGCAACAGCCCAGATGCATAGCACCATAACTCTGCGACTTGGTACAGGAATCTCCCACACCGCTGTGCATTGTCCTTCTAGGACTGAGGGGAGCAATCTATAACAAGATGAAAACTGAAGGTCACCCTCCAGGCCTGGAGGGATGATGGAGGTGGGTCTTGTATCTTATCTGTTGCTTTCATTGGTTAATAATAAAGAAACTGCCTCGGCCCTCATAGGACAGAAAATTAGGTAGGTGGAGTAGACAGAAGAGAATGCTGGGAAAAAGAAGCTGAGTCAAGGAGTCGCCATGATTCTCCTGCTCCAGACAGACACAGGTTAAGATCCTCCCTGGTAAGCCAGCTCGTGGGCTACACAGAATATTAGAAATGGGTTAGAACAATATGTAAGAGCTAGCCAATAAGAGGCTACAGATGATGGGCCAGGCAGTGTTTGAAAGAATACAGTTTCCGTGTAATTATTTCTGGGCATAAGCTAGCCATGCGGGCGGCCGGGTGCCGGGACCTGAGGGACCTGAAGGGACCTTATCAAATGTGGACCCCTCACACAGGAAAATATAAATCACTCTGAGAAAGGAGCACCTAATCTCCCTGGGGAGAAGTTCCTAAGCCAATGCCTGAAGGGTGTGAGAAGACAGCTCAGTGGGTAAGGGCTCAGCTGAGGCGCATGACCAGCATCACTGCTCTCTGTTACTTGGGAGTTTTGCTTGCTTCTTCCACTTCATCTAGAACTGGTGTTGGCATTGTCTCCAGCACTTGCCTCAACCAATTAAAGCCACCTAAGAACTGTGGGTCCCCTGTGTTTCTTCTCACTCCCAACACATCTAATGACGAGAGTGATGGTCGTGCACACCTGTAATCCCAGCACTTAGGAGGCTAAGACAGGAGGATCACCTATTTGAAGCTAGTCAAAACCCATAGCATGTTCCAGGGCAGCCTGGGCTATATAATGAGACCCTGGAGCAAAAGAAAGGAAGAGTGAGGGAGAGTGGGGAGGAAAAGAAGAGGAGAAAAGAGAAGCTGAATGTTTTCAAAGTATCTTAATGTTTTCAGCAAGACTATAGTGTTTATAATCTAAAAGAAAAAATTAAAACTTAGTTTAAAAGGGGGAAATGGAGGAAATATTATGGATGGATGGATGGATGGATGGATGGATGGATGGATGGATAGACGGATGGATGGATAGACGGATGGATGGATAGACGGATGGATGGATAGACGGATGGATGGATAGACGGATGGATGGACAGATGAATAAAGAAAAGCAGTGGGCAGTGCCATTCCCTCTCAAATGGTCATGATAAGAATAGGCTCCAGCTTGTCCTGGGGAATGTGGATAAACATACTAGAGATCCCACAGCAGTGCCCATGCCACCTGGGCTAACAGAAAGCATGTATTGTGTGTCGCTGAGAATGGTTAAGTCCAAACATATACCAAGTGCAGCCTCACACATCACCCTTTACAGAGTTAAGGATAAAGAGAGCTTTCTGATCAGGCTCTCCCGGATGGCCTCTCATCAGACATAATGCTCCTGTGCCCAATGGGGACCCTGTTGTGGGGCTGTGGCTACTGTTGTGTCCAATTTGGAGACCCTTGTGAGGGCTCCAGAGGGGATGACATGCTCCCATGACCTTCATTTTCATGGATGCCCAAGGGAAGATTATTATGAGGGACACTATGTGCATCATTGTGTGTCCCAGACAGCACAGGGCATCTTCTAATGCGTGGCTCCAGAAGGAATGCACACTCTTCATAGATAGCAGGAATATATCTTAGAAGTAGATCACACTCACACACTCACACACACACACACACACACACGGTGGGCAAGATCATAAAGCTTTTCTGAATAAATAACAAATGGGTAGGGAATTCTTACTGAGTACAGAAACATGGGGACTTGTTCTCCAGAGTAGCTGCAGGCAGCTCAGGCACATCAATTCTTGTTGGAGCTTCAGACTGGCATCAGCATCTCCCTCCAGACCAAGGCTGCTGAGCTAGATGCTGGTGATGGAAAGACCCCTGTGGACCCGACATCCTCTACAAACTATACCTATTCCCAAACCTCTGAGACGGCGGCAGTCCTCATCAGACACCAGAAAACCGCATTTATTTACAGACAGAAAAATAAATAAATAAAGCTGAGTCACTCAAACAGCCCAGCCCGGCCCCACAGCCTGACACATGAAGGTCACTACTGAGTCACCTGCTGAGACTGGAAGCTGGCTGCAGGTTAGTCCTACTGGAGAAATTTTCTAGCATTTATTCTACATGTCCAAGGTTGATGGGCCGCCTTGCCTCCTCGTGCTGAATTCAGGGGGCTCCTGCTACTACAGTTGTGTGTGGCGGTGCTATGGGCATAATTGTTCCTAAGTGATGTGGGAGTGCCATATATCAATCTGTTGATTTCATTGGCTGAGCAATAAAGAAACTGCTTGGCTGGCCCTGATAGGTTAAAGCATAGATGGGAGGAGTAAACAGAATAGAATTCTGGGCGGAAGAGGAAGTGAGGTCAGACTCTGCGCTGCTTCCAGAGGGACTGGACAGCCGCCATGCTCTGCTCTCCCAGGCAGCTGCAACCCACGATGGACTTAGGCTAGAATCTTCCCAGTAAGCGCACCTTGAGGTGCTTACACACATCATTAGAAATGGGCTAGTCCAGGTGCGAGAATTAGCCTGTAAGGGCTAGAGTTCATGGGCCAAGCAGTTCTTAAATGAATACAGTTTGTGTGTTGTTATTTCGGGCATGAGCTAGCCAAGCGGCCGGGGTGTTGGGGACGCAGCCCCGCCGCCGCTTCTTATTTCAACACCTAAGCCTATTCCTCATCGCAGGGCAGGACTTATAAAGACTCTAGTGAGGGAATGAAGGCTACAGTCCTGGGGAAACGAGTCACCCAAACAACAACCCAGCATGGCCGGAGGAATGAAACATTTTCCGTGAGATTTTCCAAGGATGTGGAAACTCAACAAGAGAAGGTGTTGCTGCATTAGCCACTGGTATCTAAATACACAACTGTATGTGTTGCCAATGCTATGGCAACAGTACAAACACATAAGGACAAAAGCACACACACACATACACACACATATACACACATATATACACACACAGCACTATCCCTCAGGCCTTGCCATCAGGGTATGTAGATCTTTTTTTTTTTTTTTTGGTTTTTTGAGACGCGGTTTCTCTGTGGTTTTGGAGCCTTTCCTGGAACTAGCTCTGTAGACCAGGCTGGTCTCGAACTCACAGAGATCCGCCTGCCTCTGCCTCCCAAGTGCTGTGATTAAAGGCGTGCGCCACCACCGCCCGGCTAGGGTGTGTAGATCTTATGGAAGTATTTTCTCATTGAGGTTTCCACTTTTCAGATAACTCTATCTTGTGTCACGTTGTTATGAAATTAATCAACACATACACATAAAATAAATTAGCAAGTCGCATGGCCTTTCTCCATGCTTCATACTTTGCTCTCCCTAGGGACTGCCCACAAGGGTCCTGCCTGAAGCAAGTCACCAGTCATTCATTTACCCACCGGTAGTGGAAGGACACTAGATAGACTCGGGGATGAGAAAGTTCCACCTTCTGGGAACTCTTAGCATGTACTTGGACTGCACCTGGCCTCAGAAAGTATCTGTTTCCAGTTCCCTGAATGATAAGATGATACAGACTACACTTGACACCCATGTCTTCATCCATCACCGAAGACTCAAAATCACTGAGGAGAGTCCACCTCAGAAAGGAAACTCACAGACCCAGCATAGTGGTATACGTCTGTGATCTCAGCACTCAAGGAGCAGAGGCACGAGGAGGATGCCTGCTAGTGAGACCAGCCTAGTCTACACAGTAAGTTCCAGGCTATGTGGTAAGAAACTGTTGAAAAGAGAAATAGAAAAAAAATTAAAAAAAGAAAGAAAAGAGAAATAGGAGAGAAGGAATAAAGGAAGGAAAAGAAGGAAATGAAAGACAAAAAGGGAATCGTTTATTTAAAAGAAATCATGTTCTAGAAGCCATCAGTCCCACTACATTCTTCAGAGCACCGTCATTACAGCTGGTGATTACTGACACACAGGTTGACATGTATGTATATATGCGTGTATATTTTTGTTGTCAGGACATATGACGATGCTAATTTTTTAAAAAAGGAATACATCAGACCATACAACACAAGCTACCAGAAACACCCTGAGACTATACAGAAGCCTGTTGAAGGAGCTAAGCTGGTGTCACAGGCCCTATCAGAGGTGAAACTTCTGAATTGCTGTAGGTGATATCAAAATGGACTTTTGTAGAAGGAGGGGTGGGCTGTGTTCCCGCCCGGCTCCCACACGGCTACGGATAGCTTTACACCCGAAATAACAACACACAAATTGTATTCATTTAAACACTGCTTGGCCCATTAGCTCTAGCCTCTTACTGGCTAACTCTCACATCTTGATTAACCCATTTCTATTAATGTGTGTAGCACCATGAGGTGGTGGCTTACCAGGAAGATTCTAACCTGCATCCATCTCAGAGAGGAGAGCTATGGCGTCTGCCTCATTGCCTTCTTTCCAGAATTCTGTTCTGTCTACTCCGCCCACCTAATTTTCTGCCCTATTAAAAGGCCAAGGCCGTCTCTTTATTAACCAATGAAAGTAACACATAGACAGATGACCCTCCTACATCAGACTTTACTTTGTTCCTCTTATATCGGCAGATTCTATCCTTTGCCAGCCTCTGGTCTCAACACCCACCAGTTGTCAGATGCCATCATCTCTGCTCCTGGGACTGGAGATTCTTTGGATAAATCCAAAGAATTAGTGGACAGGAATCTTATCTGAACTTTCACATTTGTGTCCATAACTGTCCAGCACATAACTGGACTTAAAGGTGGCCCAAAGCACAAAGGGATGGGAGCAATGTGTCATCAACAGTCACAGGCCTCCGTGTGTTCCCACAGCTGTCCACCAATCAGGCAGGCACAATCTTGTTCTTTTCCCAAAGATAACCCCCAGAGGCCTGATCTCTGCCATCTCAGCTCACAGTTTCAAGAAAACCTGACAGGCCATTGGAATCTGGCCACCGCTCCACCTGTACCTATGCATTACTACCCTAAAGCATCAGTAGGTCTTTGAGGGCATCAGGAACTGGACCCATCTTCATTAGCCCTGCAAACAACTCAGTAATGCCCGTGCTACAGTGAAGCTTGAAGTTCTTCCAGGTGGGGCTGGCACATTGAGACTCTGTGGTACCTGGAATCCAGGGCTGTGAGCTAGTACTACTTCAGGAGCACCTTGGGATAGTTATGAAGTGAGTGAAGCCACGGTTGGCTTTATACAAGGCTCCAGCTGATGTGGGGTACCTGCTTCTCACTCTCATAGGTACCAGCAGTCTCAAAGCCTGCTGCCCTTGACATTGAGGGAGGGTCATATGTCCTGAGCTGCAAATGGTGGAGCAACCGATCTGCCCTCAGAAAAGCCAGCCTGGCGCTAGAATCCCCCCGACTGTGAGAGCTCCAGTCATCCACTCCCCAGTGCCTACATGCACCTGCTTCAGAAGGTGGCTGCCTGATTGAGAAATGCCTCTGGAAATACATCTGACATTTGCTAAATGGTAGATTAATAAGGTTAAAAGCATGAAAAGAATCACGTTGCTATTTATGCTCAATGCTGATGGCAGTACCTTTCTCAGACCCTGTGTATGTGCTACAATGATGACAGGTTTTATTTCTTAAATAAAGGACAGCTCCTAAGTTCTGTACATCACATCTATATTTCCAGCCACTTCAACAAAATTCTGCTAAGCAACACAATGGGATAAATGTTTTATACAAGACCTACAGACATTTATCTCCCAAGGACAACTTTGACAGTGGTCTCATGGGGATACTCAAATTGTCTATATACATAATTAATGGGCATCAGCAAACATATATCTTAGGATAAGGCTACCTGGGGCTGAGCTGGATTGAGTCTATCTTATCTATCTATCTATCTATCTATCTATCTATCTATCTCTGGTGGTTTAAATGAGAATTCCACCCATAGATTTATATATTTGAATGCTTAATCTCCAGTTAGCGGACCTGTTTGGGAAGGATTAGGAGGTGAGGCCTTGCTGGAGGAGGTGAGTCACTAGCTTTCTATCAATTGCTTGTGAACCAGACATAAGCTCTGAGCTACTATTCCAGTACCACACACACCTGCCTACTGCCATGCTCCCCACAATGACAATCATGCTCTTCCCCTCTGAAACTGTAAGCAAGTCTCCAATTAAATTTAAAAGGCCTCTTTTATAAGTAGCCTTTGTCATAGTCTCTGTGTGTGTGTCCTCTCTTTCCTCCCTCCTCTATCTATCTATCTATCTATCTATCTATCTATCTATCTATCTATCTATCTATCTGCAGAAGCACTGCAACGATGAGTTGGCATTCCCATTCACAGCACTCTTCCCCATGCACTTCATGAGGAGTTGAGTTGTAGAAAAACTGTATGCATTCCCTTTATCCTGAGGTCAAGCTTCGGTGTATGTTCCAAACAGCCTCCAGCCTGAGGATGTGCCTGACATTTGCCCATCAATTTGTCCAGTAGATGGACATGGGTGATATTTTTTGTTTTGTTTTCCTAGACAGGGTTTCTCTGTGTAGCCCTGGCTGTCCTGGAACTCACTCTGTAGACCAGGCTGGCCTTGAACTCACAGAGACCCACCTGCCTCTGCCTCCCAAGAGCTAGTATTAAAGGCGTGCGCCATCACCACCAGCGACATGGATGATTTTTGTATCTCCTCTTACATGAGCACTATGAAGTCTCAATGCTAGCCCATTTAAACATGTGGGGTTATACACAGAATCCACATGCCCTGTAGTTCAGGGTTCTCCCTCCTCGACTGTCTCATGAAGAAGTTCATTAGCATCTTCTCCCTAAACTCATCATTTGGTCCATCCCATCTTGAAAGTCCTGGCCTGCTTCTGTCCATCTTCTGCCTTCTGGGATGACTTCTTTGCTTGCACTGCTTTTGTTTCTATGCTTCTCTCTCATTTGAGACAATTCCCTCTGACTGGCCAGGGTACAACTCTGATGGTAGATCTTGCGTCTTTTTTTAAACTAATTTTAATGTTTGCATGTATATGGCATGTATGAGGGAGTATATGTGCACACTTACATATGTATTGGTACACGTGTGTGCATGCATGTAGAGGCCTAAAGCTGATGATGGCTTTTTCCTTCATCTCTACTTTTTTATTGAGGAAGAGTAGGGATCTCTCACTGAACCCAGAGCTCCCCAAGTCTGCCAAGTCTAGTTAGCCACCTTGACCCAATGATCCTGTTCCTCCTAAGTACTGGGATTATGACAGCTGCCATACCTGTCTGGTTTCCACATGGATTCTGGGTACCCAAACTCTAGTCCTCACCCTGTATAGCAAGTACCTTATACACTGTGTTACCTCCCTACACCCTCTCCTTTTTTTTTTTGAGATGGGTCTCAACAGGTAGCCCAGGCTGGCCTCACACTTCAGCCTCCCTGTCACTGGGATGACAGAGTTGGTATCTTGCATTTTCATCCAACATCTCTCCTGTATGTCTTCCCACATCATAAACTGTGTCACCCTGGTACAAACTGAGATGGAGGTGTCGATCCACGTTCTCCTGTTACCATAGTTCCTACTCTCCCTTTACTTGGTTTATATCCAACACTAAAACTCAGAACTGAAAGATGGAGGCCCAGGGATCACCAGGGTAGAGGTGGTAGATGGAATGTAAGAGCCAGAAGAGAAAGAGAAAGACTGGGAAATGCTGTCCTCTGGGTGTGCATCCCTCACTATGTGCAATATCCATATATCCATGTCCCTCCTGCTGCTGAACTACTGGCTCCCAATGGTTTCTGGTGGACAGGCAGTGACTGTCTTCTGTTGTGTACTCACTGAGAAACCCATTAGGCTCCAGTGGATAGTTCCAAATCCATAGTCTCATAGATGATCCTCCCTAAACTTGGAGGGTCTCAAAGGGGGGGGGGGAGAAGGATGTATGAAAGTCACAGTTGGAGCTGGAGAGATGGCTCAGCAGTTAAGAGCACTGACTGCTCTTCTAGAGGACCTGGGTTCAGTTCCCAGCACCCACATGGCAGCTCAGAACTCTTTATAACTCCAAGATCTGACACCCTCACACAGACACATGCAGGCAAAACACCAATGCACATAAAATAATTTAAAAAAAGAAAGTCACAGCCATTGGAATGTACTTTATGCACATATGAAATTATCAAAGAACAAAGTCAGAGAGAGAGAGAAAGAGAGAGAGAGAGAGAGAGAGAGAGAGAGAGAGAGAGAGAGAGAGAGAAGTCTGAAGGAGGTGGGAGTTCTCATTTCTCACAGCTCTGAATGGCCATAACTTTGGAAAACAGAACAACTTTGTTCTCTTCCTAAACACACCACCTCTCACCACCCCCCACACAGAGTACATGTGTGATCACAGGGATTTTTTTTTTTCAAATCTATATTTAGGATGCTATTCTAAGACAGAGTCCTCAGGGTGTAATGTCAGCGTATCTCTCTTCCATACACAGGTCAAAGACAGTTCACCTTTTGGGATCTCGAAGCAACACATCCACAAAGAGTGTTTTAAAATTTCTGGAAGGATTAAAGAAAGGACCGAGTGCCCTTGATCTCACTTTGATTGTTTCCTGACTAATGAAAATTAACATGGTCATGGCTTTCATACCAATGTAGGCAGGGGGACTTAGCCTGGTTTTCTACTGCAGCTTGGTTAGCTGATGAGTGCTTTCCTCCTTGAGAGCTCCTGGAACTAGGAGGACTGTGATGACTTTAACATAGCCATTGCAATCCTATTTACTCTGTACTCAGGCAGTAGATGCGGGGTAGACTTCCTCCTAATGAGTTTTCTAGACAAAGCGGCAAATGTCAAAACTCATGCATGCCAAAATGATTACATATCAGGCACATCCTCCAGGTTTATACAAGTGGCAGCCACTTGCTCCTCCTTAGTCATTTAGTAGGACTCTGAGGCAGTGTCCTCTGTGTCCTACCCAGCAGATAATCCAGTGACTCCTAGATTCCTTCTAAGACATGGCAGAAAAGACTAGCAGAAAAGCTAATGGAGATTAGTTCTCATGTGCCTACAGCTGGGAAGGTGTTAGGGAGTGAATGCTATCCTCCCCACCCAAGCAATATGTCAATGTCTAAGTACCAATTCCTCAGAATACACACTGATTTGGAGATACAGTCTTTATAAAGATAATCAAATCAAAATAGGTTATTAAAATGGGACCTTACCCAGTATGAATAATAGAAACAATATAGACAAGCACCAAGGAGGGACAACATGAAAACACACAGCGAGACGATGAAGGAAGCAGGATGAGACAATGCATCTAAGGTGAGCAGCAACCCAGCAGAAACCAGTAGGCAGGTGAGGGATGAGCTCCCTCAGCTCTCGCAGGTATAGCCATGCCAGCATCTTGATTTCAGACAGACCTATAAAACAACTGACTTCTGTGGTTTCAAGGTGCCTGCTCAGTGTCAGTTGGTGACAGATGCCCTAGAGAACAAACACAGGCATCTTCTTATTTGGGTTCTGATTTTGTTTCTAATAATAGCAGCAACAGCACTGTTTGCAGCCTCACGGTTGATGCTAGAGAGCTGGAGTGGAGCCCTACCTAATCTCGGTGAGTCTAATTCTGTTGGTCTTAGAGAGTAGATATGCCATGGGATGCTTCTATGGTTAAATGTGCCCAGGCCACAGGGAAGCCCACACACATAGTGAATTCTTCAGAAAAGCCATATTGCCGCTCAATTGTAATATTTTCTGATTCTTCCTTATAAAAATTTCAGTGTAGAATTAGCTACAAGTAATGTTGGCGAATAAAAATGTATTCTGTAACTAGGCAGACCTTGAAGAACTCTGGTAGGGTGCTCAAAGAGGTTTAGCAAATGGGGGAGAGGAAGCCAAGTCAGCAGGATGCACAAATGAGCCATTTATGTGTTGCAAAAATGAGACCAGAAGCCAGGCATGGTGATACATACATTTAATGCCAGTGTTCAAGAGGCAGAGGTAGATGGATCTCTGTGATTTCCAGGACAGCCTGGTCTATATAGCAAATTCCGGACCAGCTGGTGGTACCCTTACTCAAAAAAAAATAAAACGTGGCATTGGGCCTGGGGAGATAGCTTAATCAGTATTTATTATGTGAGCATAAGAAGTTGAGGTCAAGTCCGCAAAACCTACATTAAAAATAAAAGTCAGGTGTGGTCGCATGCCTCATAATCCCAGTGCTGGGGGAGGTAGAGACAGGCAAATCTCTAGGGCTCTCTGGTGAGTCGGCCTTATGAGGCACAGGCCAAATGAGAAAAATAAGAATGGGTGGAACCTAAGGAACAGCACCCAAAGTTGTACTCTGAACTCTCTCTCTCTATACCCACATACACATGTACACACACACACACACAAATATACATACTTTATATTCACACAAAAAGTGAAACCAGTGTCCTTCAACCATGAGGTGTCAAATCCCCTCAACCTGTACTACAGGATGTGGGGCACTGGGCCTCAGTATCACCAAGCGAAACCCAGCTCCCTCTGGGATTCAGAACTCCGAAGTGCATCAACATGCTTTAGTACCTATGGACAGCACAACTGTATTTGCATAGTGTAGATATCCATAACAAAAGAGGGAGTGATTGACAGGGAGGAAGCAAGAGAGAAAGCTAGAAGGACACTAGACATAGTTATGACATGAAATGTCCTCCATTAACCTGGTTGTTAGAACCCTTGGTCCCCAGTGAGTGATGCTGTTTAAAGAGGCTATAGAATCTTTCAGACAAGGAACCTGGTTAGCAGATAGAGATCCATCGGTACAGGGCTTATGGGTTAGCTCAGCCTATCCAGTCAAGGTTCTTCTGCTCCCTTACTGCCAACATGACGTAACCAGCTGCTTCACGCTCCCACTACCCCAGCCGCCATTGCTCTCCTCGGCATGCTTCAGAGCAGTAAGAAAATTTACTAACACAGATATGTTCCATAGTAAGCAACGTGTAAATGTGCACAGACAGCTACAGTGAAGCACACACCTTGCATCCCCAGGCCCTTGTGTAGACTAGACCCCTCTTCTTGGATATTGACTGGTACTCTGACCCACCTTGACCTCCAGAGTACAATAGAAGTGACAGTGTGGTGTGTTAACCCTAGGCCTCAGATTTAAAGAATCCCACTTTTAAAATGATTTTCATTCTCTGTAGGAATCTAGATGCTATGTAGAAGGGGCACCTACTATGAGTCCATCCTGCCATGAGAAGCCCTATCTGGACACGGTAGGGAAGCCACATGGCAGAGACAGAGTCCTGGCCTACAGCCCTGGCTGAACTTCCAGTCAGAAGCTAGCACCAGTCAGTGACCAGCCTGGAAGCTAATGCTTCTGCCCAGTCATACCTCCCTACCCAACGCCGGATGCCCCTTTCAGCCCTGCCAAATTATAGGCCCATTTGCAAATAAACGAAATGATTATTGGTCTGAGTGCAGTCAATGTGCCCAGAACTCGCACATGTCTCTGGAATGTTCCAAAACTAACCAGTGTCTTCAGAATGAAATAAAATATGTGACCCTAATAAAGTTCCTGTCATCTGGCCGTAGCTAAGCTTTCTAGCCACACCGACTACTGCAGCTTCTCCCAAAGCCACTGCAGCTCCGTTCTGCAGATGAGCAGAACAAGCTGATAGAGTCTCCTATCCTGCCTGAAATCTCCCAGAGTAGCAGGCACACCCAGATCTACTCCTGGCAACTCTTGTCTTCATGGACATGACCTAATTATGGACCATGGCTCACCACAAACCGCACAGCAGCACAGACTATTTTCCAACTGAAACTAATTTAAAATAATTCACATTTTTTTGAAGAATTATAATGAGAATCCATAGTTACAGATAATTGAGATGAAAGCTGTTCTCATGACCTAGTAAAAATAAAGAGGCAGCATATGCTTAGGAATTAGCGTGCTTCTTAAGGATGCAATCTGGATAATCATTGACTTATTATAATCATTCTGGGACCTGTTTTATCCTTGTTGATTTTTTTTCCTATCCACTGGGACTCTGGTTGTATAATAGTAACACAAGTTTAGAGGACTCTCATCTCCCGTTGCCTAGCAACCTGTAGCTTTGAAGAGACTGAGGGATGAAGGGTCAATGGCAAAATAATGCTGCTTGCGATTTGCCAATTATTTAAAAGTTTTATACCTATTAAAATGGTCCGAACTGTACAAATGTGCAGAGCAATGCCTCACTGGATCAGCTGCTTCTTTCACACCTTGAATTTGATGCTGGAGTCAATGATTACATAATGACATATATTTACCAACTAAACAAAGACACAGAATCCTATTGTTACTTCCAAAGCAGAGCTCAGAACATTGTTGGGAAAAATAAATGGAAAAACTGGTGTAAATTATAAGGATGCTAACAAGTTGCTAGAACCTTCCCAAAAAGTATTAACTGTCAACACCACCATTATTACTGCCATCACCAAAGAGGACCAGATAAACTGGCTTGTGTGATGAATTCAGCAAACAACACATGTTCCAAAATTCATTTTGGTGGTGGCAAATATAAGGCCAATCTACATGTTCCCCATTCATTCATTCATTCATTCATTCACTGTTTATTGGACAGGCATGGTGGTGCACCCCTTTAATCCCAGCACTTAGGAAGCAAAGGCAGGCGGACCTCTAGGACTTTGAAGATGACCTGGTTCTACATAGTGAGTTCCAGGCCAGCCAGGAAAAACAATATCTCCCCTCTAGTCATTTATGATTTACTTGATCAGCAAATGGTCATAGAGCAACTGCAAGCACCGAGAGAATATCTGGAAACATCATAGACTGGAAAACTGTCTTCATGGGCTCTCCAAAGGGGAAGAGAGAAGGCAGGCAACTAATGTAAGTCGTAGCAAGAAGGTGGCAAACAGGAGACCAAGATGAGCCGATACTTAATAAATAGGGACTGAAGGACGAAGGCAGCTAGCCATGAATATAGGTAAGAAAAGTGTGGCATTGGGAGGAAGATCACACACAAAGGGCTGAGACACCAAAGAACACATGTGTTTGTGTTGGGAGCCCCTCAAGTTATGATGGACACAGTGGGAGAGTGGAGATGGAGATGGATCCGTATCCTTATGAATTAGGTGCTACACCTGAAGCAACAAAACCTCCATTCATTGCTTGTTTGCTTATTTTTCTGTGTTGGGAATCAAGCCTAGGGCTTCACACATTCTAGGCAAGCACTCCACCACTGGCCTACAGGGGGATGACATGTGTGTGAGCGTGTGTGTGTGCGTGTGTGTGTGCGTGCGTGCGTGTGTGTGTGTGTGTGTGTGTGTGTGTGTGTGTGTAGGGAACCCAGAGATCAACCTTGAATGTTGTCCCTCACACTCAGTCTATTTGTTTCTGAGACAAAGTTACTCATTGGCTGAGGGACCACAGTGTGGGCTACACTGGCTGGCTAACAAGCCCCAGGTTATCTTCCTGTCTCTGCCTTTCTAGGACTAGAATTACAAGCGTGTAGTACCACAGTTGGCCTTTTATGTGGGTTCTAGGGATCCAATTCAGGTCCTTAAGCTAGTGTGACAAGCACTTTACCAACTGGGCTATATCTTCCCAGCTCACAAAGTTACATTTTTGTTGAAAAAAATATGTCCATGTTTTCACTCCATATAGAATGAAGCGAGGCCCCAGCAGTGAAACCAACCTCATCCATTCCAGTTGACTTGTCAATCACTCCATCAGCCTGGGACCTCTATATCTTCTAGACCAGACTTCACCATCATTACCATGAGGGCATCTGATTACCAGAAGGTGGAATCCCAGGAAGCTGAAGCACAACGCCCTCTAGAGTGTTCCACCAAAGACAAGGCACTGGGTGGCCAAGGGATAAAGCAAAAAGAAATACCAGACACTGGTTATGCCAGCAAAAGCAGCCCTGGAGGTTCATAGGCTCACACATCCTGATCCTCAGCATTCTCGCAGAGTTCCTCTGGGCTACCAGTCACACCCCTAACTGAGTTTTCAGGAAAACTTGCTTGGGCAGCCCTCTCCAGTTGTTCCTCCAAATACTGTAAAGGTCCCTCTCAACCTTCCTGCAGCAAAAACCAAACTTCTGTTATGGAACAGTGATTGCTAATGGCTGAATCCGCATTCCTAACACCACAGTCTATGTGGGGGTCTTCTGGATGTGCTCAGAACCTTAGTCGAACATGTGACTAACTGTGGAATTTCCAGACATACTAACAGGGAGGGAAGAAGTCTTGTAAGTTTTATTGCTAACTTCCTTTGAATCCCAATAGAATATGGACAGACACAGGCAAGTAAAGCCATGGCCTTGAAAGGACTTCAAGGTACACACACGTCCTGCTTGTTATAGCACTGCCTCAGTCTGATACCTTCCTACCCATTTGATTCTGTGCACCTTATTCGAACCATGGATATAGTTAGTACTGGTACAATTTTATTTTCTCATTTAATCTCATCAGAACAAAGTTGTCTTGCTAAAATCTTTCGCAAAGGCTCTTTAAAATTCTGTCACTTAGTGGCTGGAGGGATAGCACCATTGTTAGGAGTGCAAACTGTTTGTGTAGGGGATCCAAGCCTGGTTTCCCCACAAGCTCACCTGTAACTCCAGCTCCAGGAGAGTCTGGCATGTTGGACCTTCATGTACCCAGACACATGTGCATATATCTACACAAGCACATGCACACATACACATGATTCAAAAATAAAATAATTAAAATTCTACACAAGCACATGCACACATACACATAATTTGAAAATAAAATAATTAAAATTCTATCACTGGTTTGTGTTTTTATTTAGCATTCTACTGTTACGTTGGCCCTTTGGGTCTGTCCCATTTGAGGGCTATAATAAATAATTCCTTGATAATTACCTCTATTTATAAAACTTTGTTCAAATGTCTATTTTTGTAGGGCGAGCTCCAAAAAGAAATATTGTGAAGTCAAAAGAATCGAGGGTTCTTGGTCCATAGTGTCTAATTGCTTTCTAGAAAAAAGAAACAATTTTCATATCCAACTTTGATCTAAGTGCCCATTCTGCTTCAAGGGGTATATATCCAATGCAATTTAAAATTACTTTAATCTGTCATAATATTTTAATACCAGCTAGCTGCCAACTGCAAGCATGGGGCTAATAGAGTGGTTTTGCACAATATTTATGTGTCTGGCAGTGCTGTATGCCATAATGATTTCCAGATGGATTCTCAGTTGACTTTACCTTATCTGTCATCATTTCACTCCTTTCTATCCTCATAATTTGGTTTATAATTAAAATTGGGCAAATGCTTGGCAAGCTGTAGGTACAACAGACTCATTGCCCATTGTCCATCAAGGCAAGCCCACATAAGCAGACACACCAGTAGGAAGGTGTTTAAGACCACCTTAGACAATAGTTGTATCTAACATCCTGTACCGTAATAGAGCAATCCAAATATTAAGAGGACCCCTCCCCAAGACAGGATACACCAAAGGGACCTTCATAGAAAGGACATGGTCAGAGCCAGGTCACCTAGAAACCCATACATCTCTCGGAAAACTTGTGGACAGCTAAACTGCCACTTGACTGTTTACTAGAGCTTCCCTGAAGCAACAATGAGGCCATGGTATTCATACAAGTTTGGATGTCAAAAACCTCAGCCACAAGAACCGGGCCATTCTCTTCTTCTTTAGTTACAGAGATTTGTAAAAAAAAAAAAAGAGAGACAAGAATTTCCCTAGAATCCTCCTGAACACTGAGATGTAACAAAATGTGGGTTGTGGCACCAGCCAGACACCCTCTCAGAACCATCTGTGGGATTCCCAGGATCTTGCCTGTAGGGGGTGAGACAGTCTGCTTATAGCACATGAGCTACACCACTAGGCAGTACCTTCAGGGCCTTGACCTTCTATCCTAGAAGGCAGGATAGAGCCCTCATGAAATACCATGTTTTGCACACTGTGCCCTCTGACAGTATATAAGAGGATCTGATCTACAAAGCCAATTCCTGGGAAATTTTCTAAACTTACATCACCTGAACTCACAAATCCAAGTTTAACGTACGGAACTTAGCCCATGGTACAAGCAGTCTCTGCCCTTCTGCCCAGGCATTTTGTTGAATCCTGCCTTGTTTCTTCCAAAACCAACAATTGGGTAGCTTTCATGAAACCATATCTTTTTGTTTGTTTGTTTTGTTTTGTTTTGTTTGATACAGGATTTCTATGTAGCCCTGACTATCCTAGAACTCAGTCCATAGGCCAGGCTGACCTTGAACTCGAATATCCACCTGCCTCTGACTCCAAGTGCTGGGATTAAAGGCATGTGCCCCCACTGTCCTGCTAGGAACCATGCTTTCTTAATGATGCATGAGTTTAGACATGTGACTCCTATTAAAACACATTCAAATATAGGCAAAAATGTAAAGCCATTTTAAAACATGTCTCTTCATACAATTTGCCTTAGCTTCAAAAGCATCCAGAAGGGAAAGAAACAAGCTGAGTATATTCATATCAGCACAATAGAAAGCATTCGTGATGTAACTTAGAAGGACATCAAAATGTCTGAAGAAAGTATGTTGGACCCATTGAACTCAGACTGGGTGGAGAGGAAATACCACCACCTACCAGTATGAAACTCTCTTGGCACTTCCCACGTTCTAAAAGCATGCACACACAGACATGAATATTCCTATGATAGAGACATGATCAGAAGCAGTGGGTGTCAGAACCACCCATAGTCCTCTCTGACTCCCTGGGAAGACTCCAAAGCTCAGGAACATTTTAGACTTACAACATACACATGCTATGACTAAACTCCAAAGGTCAAGTCATTGTCCAAGGACCTCCTTCAAGCTGTGATAGAGCCTGGCTTCTAGATGTCCTATCTAGAACTCTTGGTGTGGGACAACTGTCTATCTATTATTCTATCAATTATGTTTTAAATAAACACTGATTGGCCAGCAGCCAGGCAGGAAGTATAGGTGGGACAACCAGACAGGAAATAGAGGCCAGTCAATGAGAACAGGAGAATTCTGGGAAGGAGGAAGCCCATTCCTCCCCAGTCCTGTGCCAACCACAGAAGATGGAAGATGTGACTGCCCCACGGAAAAAAGGTACCGAGCCATGTGGCTAACATAGATAAGAATAATGGGTTAATATAAGTTATAAGAGTTAATAAGAAGCCTGAGCTAATGGGCCAATCAGTTTATCATTAATATAGACCTCTGTGTTATTTCTTTGGGGCTAAATGGCCATGGGACCTGGTGGGAGGACAGAAACCAGGTAGGACAGAAACCCAGACAACAAACTCTCTCTACTATGTCACTCCAACACGAGACTTACTAGACTTAAAGATTTATTTTTCAATTAAAGTGAGGGATCCCTAAACATGACAAATATTGGCAAGCATAATTTGAGTAATTATATCTAAGGCTGCAATGGTTTCCTTCCAGTGGGTCACTAGAGTCTCAAATTGCTGATGAATAAATTTTCCGAATGATCAACCCCAAGTGAAAAATCTCTCTACTATCAGACAACAACTAAGTAGTTAGCTATTTAGCCAACTAATTTCTCCAAAGAAATAGATGCAAAACAAGAATATGTCAAGTTCCATAGCAACATAATACAAAGAAAAACTTGCAGTGCAAAACTCAGTCCAGGCAGTGTAAAAAGAAAAAATGCCAATATACTCCCAGCATACTGCCTCTTTCTTCCTATCCCACCCAGCTTGCATCCAGAACCCTCCCTCCTTCTGCCTCCCTTCCCTCTTCAGGCACATAACATCACCCAGCTCAGCCTGTCTGGGCCCTGGGGCTGAATCCTGAGGGCAACCAGGTGGGCTGGAGCTCCTTTGTTTCAATAGCCTGCCTGCAACAAGCAAGGTAGGCGTTTTTGTTTAGGAGCTACCCAACCAGCACGGAGATCTGATCTCGGCACCAGGAGAGACTTCACTGGAGCACCAGGAGAGCCATCACTGGGAAGGTACATCAGTAGGCAAGGAGACCTGATCCTATAAAAGAAGATCCATAGGGGAGCATTTGGAGGAAGAGATGGGCAGGCGCCAATGCAAGAATTCACCCAACAATCTGAAAAATAACATGAAACCACCAGAACCCAGCGACCTCACAACAGGAGGACATGAGCACCTTAATCAAGAAGAAGTAGAAAAAACTGACTTTATGAAAGTGATTTACGCCCTTAAACAGCATGTAAAAAATGCCCTTATAGGAATGGATGAGAAGTATAACAGAAAGTTTGAAGAATTGAATAAATCAGTTAATGATACCCTAGGAAACCAAGGAAAAACAATCAAACAGATAAAGGAAACAGTTCAAGACTTGAAAACTGAAATGGAGGCAAAGAAGAAAACACAAACAGAGGGCCGGCTGGACATGGAAAATCTAGGTAAACGAATAGAGACTACAGAAACAAGCATAACCAGCAGAATACAAGAGATAGAAGAAAGAATCTCAGATTCTGAAGATACCATAGAAAAAATAAACGCACTGATCAAAGAAAACAGCAAGTCCAACAAATTCTTATCACAAAACATTCAGGAAATATGGGACACAATAAAAAGACCAAATCTAAGAATAATAGGAGTAGAAGAAGAAGAAGTGCAGCTCAATGGTCCAGAAAATATATTTAATAAAATTATAGAAGAAAACTTTCCCAACCTAAAGAAAGATGTACCTATGAAGGTTCAAGAAGCATACAGAACACCGAATAGGCTGGATCAAAAAAAAAAATCCCCGCAATATAATAATCAAAACACAAAGCATACAGAATAAAGAAAGAATATTAAGAGCTGCAAAGGAAAAAGCCCAAGTTACTTATAAAAGTAAACCTATCAGACTTACACCTGACTTCTCTATGGAAACCATGAAAATCAGAAGGTCCTGGATAGATGTACTGCAGAAACTAAGAGAACATGAATGCAAGCCCAGACTACTATACCCAGCCAAGCTTTCGTTCACTATAAATTGAGAAAACAAAATTTTCCAGGATAAAAACAAATTTAAAAAATATGTAGCCACAAATCCAGCCTTACAGAAAGTAATAGAAGGAAAATCACAAACCAAGGAGTCCAACAATGACCACAATAACTCAAACATCTAGAGACCCTTCACTAGCGCAACTCAAAGAAAGGAGACACACAAACTCTACTAATAAAAAAAAAGTGACCGGAGTTAACAACCATTGGTCATTAATATCACTTAATGTCAATGGAATCAACTCACCTATAAAAAGGCACAGGATAAGAGATTGGATACGAAAACAGGATCCAACATTCTGCTGTTTACAAGAAACACACCTCAACCACAAAGACAGACATCTACTCAGAGTAAAGGGCTGGGAAAAGGTTTATCAAGCAAATGGACCTAAGAAACAAGCAGGTGTGGCCATACTAATTTCTAACAAAGTTGACTTCAAACTAAAATCAATCAGAAGAGATGGAGAGGGACATTTTACACTCAAAACAGGAACAATTCATCAGGATGAAGTCTCAATCCTGAATATCTATGCCCCTAATATAAAAGCAAACACTTATGTAAAAGAAACATTACTAAAACTCAAGGCAGCCATCAAACCGCACACATTAATAGTAGGAGACTTCAACACTCCTCTCTCACGAATGGACAGGTCAATCAGACAGAAACCTAACAGAGAAATTAAAGAATTAATGGAGGTAATGAATCAAATGTACTTAACAGACAGCTATAGAATATTCCACCCAAATAAGAAAGAATATACCTTCTTCTCTGCAGCTCATGGAACCTTCTCGAAAATTGACCACATACTCGGTAACAAAGAAAATTTCCACAGTTACAAAAAAAATATTCATAACCACCTGTGTCTTATCAGATCACTATGGATTAAAGTTAGAATTCAACAACAAGGCTACCCCCAGAAAGCCTACAAACTCATGGAAACTGAACAGTCAACTACTGATCCACACCTGGATTAAGGAAGAAATAAGGAAAGAAATTAAAGTCTTCCTGGAATTTAATGAAAATAAAGAAACAACATACTCAAACTTATGGGACACTATGAAAGCAGTGCTAAGAGGAAAGTTCATAGCACTAAGTGCCCACTTAAAGATAACAGAGCACTCATCCTGCTGCAAACAACTAAAATATTAAAAATAAAAAACAACAACAAAACACATGGCTTAAAAACACCAGAAGGTGTCCAGCACTGGGGAAGGCTTCTCCACCAAGAATATCTGTATTTTCCAGAAGATACCAGAGAGCTGAGGAATTACGATCAGGCAGTGACAGCTTTGCTGAACTAGACAATATTGAAATTCTAAACCATCCTAAAGGCAACGGCTGGCAAATTCCTCTCATTTGGGGTTGGAATCACAAACATTTAAAACTACACAATAAAGAGTGAGACAGAGCTGCAGTGTCACAGAAACAAACCTAGTTATAAACATAAACAACCACATCTATTAAAGGACAAATTCTATCAAACTGCATAAGACAAGGAACGCAATTCTATGATAATTATATATAAAAATTCAACTATAAAAAGAAAGGGCTCTAGGCACAGTTCAGTGCTTATTTGGCATGTGGGAGGCCAGGATTCAATCCTTAAAACCATGAAATAATAATGATGACAATAAGGATGATGGGAAAAAAGATTAAGAATAAAAGAAAAAATAAGAAAATGAAGAGAAGGAGTTGGAGAGATGGCTCAGAGGTTAAGAGCACTGACTGCCCTTCCGGAGGTCCTGAGTTCAATTCCCAGCAACCACATGGTGGCTCACAACCATCTGTAATGAGATCTGGTGCCCTCTTCTGGCATACATGGAGGCTGGACACTGTGTACATATACATAATAAATAAATAAATAAATAAATAAATAAATAAATAAATAAGAAGAGGAGAAGGGATAGGAAGAAGGTGGAGGAGAGGAAGAAGAAGAAAAGGAAGAAGAGAAGATGAATGGGTGAGAGAAGATGGAGTGGAAGAGGAAGAAAGAGAGGAAGAGAAGGGTACAAAAAAGTAGACAATAAATCAAGTGGGAAAAGACATCAGAAAACATTAAACTGAAAGAAAATGGATCGCAGCAACATCAGAAAAAACACACATTAAGATAGCTAATATATTACCCTAGTTTACTTTCTACTGCTGAGATAAACGCCATGATCAAAAGCAAGTTGGGAAGACAGGGTTTATTTTATCTTAGCATCCATCACCAAGGAAGTCAGGGCAGTAACCTGAAGGCAGAAACTGAAGCAGAGGCCATGGAGGAACGTTGCTTCCTGGCTTGCTCCTTGTGGCTTGCTCAGCCTGCTTTCTTTTATTTTTGGTTGTGAGCCTAACCCTTACCAATGGAGCCATCTCTCCAGCCCCCACTTTCTTATACAACCCAGGAACACCTAGGCTCAGGAAGGTTACCACCCACAATGGATTGGGTCCTCCCACGTCAATCATCAATTGAGAAAATACTGACACCCCCCAACCCGCACCAGCACTAACACCCCTACTTGCCTATAGGCCAATCTGTTGGAAGCAATTCTTTGCAGGTAACTCAAATCTGTGTCAAGGTGGTAACAAGAACTAACCAACATATATCTAACAAGGGGTAAAGAGGACTGTGAAGGTTCCATTGACTAGAAAAATGTAACACGGAAACACATATGCATTCAGAACAAGAAACTCGCTTACTCCTAACAAACACTTTCAGCAACTGTCAGTGCTGCGAGGGCAGCAGGGAGTTCCTGCAGGCTCCCCTCTCGTTTCCCTTGCTACACACCGTGCACTAGTGTGTGACGTTTATTCCATTAATGAAGCAACAGTGGCACACTGTCATCTAGAGGCCGGGCTCTGTTCAGATCTTCTTACTTCTTCCCAGGGCTGCGTGTCTATTGCAGGCACCCAGGCAGCATTTCCTCCTTATGCCTCCTTTGTCTCCTCTTTGAAGAGACAGTATCTTCCATGACCTTTCTTTCCCTTTCTGATGACCTTGATCATTGCAAGGAACACCGAACCAAGATTTTGTAGATTGTCACTGAATGAAAATGTGTCCGGTATTTTTGCCATGATCACATTCGGATCGCAGGTTTAGAGGACACACACACACAGCTTCTCTCATATAACAAAACAGCAGATTAAGCTAGGGAAGGGAGATCTTTTCATTGGCGATGTAGCCTCTGCTCTGGTAAATAATAGACACACACACTTATGCTCAGATGGGCAAACCCGATCAAATTCACTGGGTCACTAAAAAACAAGAAAACTAAAAACAGGAAAGGCAACGCCTCAACTCATGCTGTATAAGTGCCTGCAACGGGAGAAGAGAAGTGTCTGCCTGGGACCCCCTTTATCCGCCAGATGCTCCAGCTGGTTCCTGAGCCTCCCGGGTCGGTTTCTACTGGATGCTTAAGTGTCTGCAGTGATGCTGACCTATTTTTCTGCTGCTTTATTCCTTTATTGCTGCTTGCTGTGTACTCAATAAATGCACTCCTTCTAAACTAAAGCATGGCTCTCATAGGTAATTCTCAATACCCAACTGTCCTAGCCGATGCACTACAATATTTTGAAATTACCTTACCTTTGTCTTCACAGTAAGAAACTACTACTTAAAATAAGAGACACAGAGACCAATATGAACAATGACATGTGTTCATGGCCACCATAAAAAGTACACTTGTGCCGGATGGTAGTGGCACAGGCCTTTAGTTTTAGCACTCAGAAGGTAGAAGCAAGTGGATGTCTGAATTCAAGGACAGCCTGGTCTACTGAACAAGTTCCAGGACAGCCAGAGCACACAGAGAAACCCTGACTCGAAACACCAGAAGCAAGCAAACAAACAAAAATACATCTGTGAGAAGTCTCAGCGGATCTGGCTGCAGATGCAGACAGAAGAAATTTATTTTTGCTGAATTGCCACCCAAACACGAAGCATAGCTCAATGAGGAAAGCAGGAAGGCATATTAGCATCTCCCATTCCAGTCTCCTGATTTCCTTAGGAAGGACTTCCAGTGTCGGTCTGCGGACTGGTGACTTTCGCATGGCCCAAATCCTGACAGAACATGAAAGAGAGATTTGCATTGGTCCTTGGTTTCAGAAGGTCTATGTTCGTGAACTTAGGCAGAACATCATAGCAGTGGAGGCCATCACTGTGGCAGACAACAGCTGTTCATATCACCGTCGACCAGTAAACAAAAAGAGACAGGACATAGCCAAGGATAATATATTGCTAAGGGTTCTCTAAAAAGTGACCAGCTAGGCCCCACCTCTCAAGCTTCCAGAACCTACTCAAACAGGGTGACTATGCATCCAAACTGAGAGCCAATGAGGAACATTCCAGATTCAACTGCTTACAGTCTACGTGTTTCCACCAGGGCTACCCATCAAGCCCAGTGGTAGACACATGACTCAGGCCTGGCCAATCAGCAGAAGCCAATCCTCTGGCTGCAGTGATTGGCTCAGAGATACACATGTGACTTAAGCCAGCTCAATGGAGCCAAGCCCAGGACTTCATAGGAAGGTGGCAACAGGGTCTCTCTTCACCTGCAGCTCCTGCCTATGGGATAATGTGAATCTGTAGCTACTGGAAGTCGCCGTTTGGACTCTGAGGGTAAGGCCAACACAAAGAACAATGAAGCTGACAGATGTGGGGACTTGTGACCTGGGTGCTGACAAATTGAGTTCCCACACACTGTACTCCCTATACCCTTCACATGACACTCAAGACTTTCATTCTGGTGTACACAGTCTGAGTTGGGTTTTCTGTTGCAAACAACCCAAAGAATTCTAACATAGGCAGGAAGAACCGTGATTTAGCCCAGACTTCCAAGGTCTGTGGGTTTTATTATTTTCAGCTATAAGATGAAAATAAAGTTAGATGTGACACAGTCTTTAAACTCTTTACAGGAACATTTAGTGTGTTTATATTTAAGATGCTGCTAAATAAAATTCACAGCACTGTTCTTCTGTGTTTTTGCTCATATGAACACATAAACATTATGATTATCTAAAACCAGGGCTTCTCTGGCTTTTTCTCATAGTTAAGCAAATTACTGAGCTTCATCTTCTAAATGGTTATGTGAGCTAATTCTTATTCTTAAGACTCACTCAGTTTACCGCTATGGGTTTTATGTCAGTTAAAATAATAACAACCACACTTTCAACTTGGCTATCTCTAAAAAGCGTTAAGAGGGAAGACTTTGAGACATACAGAAATATTGCTTCTGATCTAAATTCAAAGAGTTTTGTGTGTCCAACAGAAAGCAATGGCGTGCTCCTCTAGGAGGTCTTTGATTCCCAAACTATTAAATGATGTTACGGATATAGTTAATATCCCACTGTCGTAATTCATCCTGCAGTCTCCAAGTGGCTAGACTATACCCGAGGACAATATCTTATAAACAGGGCTCTTCTTCTGTTGCAGGGATGAGTAAAGCAGACAGCTGTGGCCACACGAGGGACACCCTGCACATGGGGCTCCTCTGATCTACCCACCTGCTATATAGTTTTCAGGAGGTCATCAAGACCTCTAGCAAAAGGAGCTCCAGTGAAATACATGGATCAGGACAAAGAAGGTAGAGGTGAGAACCAGGCACAAGGGTATGGCATAGAGAATTAAGCGTTCAATTGGTGCTGAATGTCCATGAAGATGGCTCTGTTAAGTCTCCATAGGAGTGTCTTCAGGATTGGAAATGTCTAGACTTAAATGCTTAGTGAAAGAGCCCTGGGTGCAGAATTGGCAAGTTCTTATCCTGACTCTAGCATCCATCTCTTTGATTTTTATTTTCTTCCATAAAATCAACTGACTAAGCCAAATTCACATCTCAGCTACATTCAAGATGCTGCCCTTGGAGTCTGTCCTCATTAGGGTTTCTATTGCTCTGAAGAGATACCATGGCCACAGCAACTCTTATAAAGGAAAACTTTTCATTGGGGTGACTCGCTTACAGTTTTAGAGGTTCAGGCCATTATCATCATGGCAAGGGGCATGGTGGTGTGCAGGCAGATGTGGGGCTGGCTGTATCTTGACTTACAGCCAAGAGGAAGTTGACCAAGACACTGGGTATCCTGAGCTTAGGAAACCTCAAAGCCCACCCCCACAGTGACACATTTCCTCCCACAAGGCCATACCCACTCTAACAAAGCCATACCTCCTAATATTGCCACTTTCTGTGAGATAATGGGGGCTAATTACATTCAAACTAGCACAGAGTCAGAACTCCAAAGTGACCAGTGGAGGAATCAGAACCCTGCATGGCTTGACTTTGCATTGAAAATCCAGAGAACTCTGTCTCCCCTCCTTCCCTGACATTCCATAAAGCTGAACACAGACTATGGGTTAGTCAGACCTGGGAGCGTCCCAGCCATAGGAACAGAGGACTGGGTAGGTAGCAGACATTCGTGTTGACTCTGACATGAAGATGCGATTGCTTTGTGAGAGTCTCTGGGCCACAAGAACTAAGGAGATGGCTCAGTCTTTAAAGAGTTTGCCACACAGGGATGAGGACCTGAGTCTGATTCCAAATATCCACATAAAAAGTTGAGTGCAAGAAAAGCAGTGATAGGTGGGTCCCTGAAACTTTCTGGTCAGAGGATGAAGCCTTGGCAAGTCACTGAAAAGCTTTGCTTTAAACAAGGAAACAAGGAAACAAAATGCACAGCAATTGAGGAAAAACACCCAAGGTTTTCCTCCACCTGCCATATACATAGGTGCACATACATACACGTGCATGCACATATGTGTACACACACACACACAAGATTCTGGACATAAGAGGACAAATTGAACTTCTGAGGTCAAAATTCTAATTCCCAAGGAATTCATAAGAACAAGTGTAGCAGTCAAAGGGCCTGGTAGTGGTTGCTAAGCAACAAGGGATCGCCAGTCCTTTAAACCTGTTTTGACTCATCAGCAAGTACAGGAGTCCCACCTTTCAACCTACTCTGACTTCTCATTTACAGGGAACCCATTAAACACTTACAACATGGATGCTTGCCATCAACCCACATGAAGCAATCCCTTAACAAAGAAGGCAGCTGAGATGGAGTCCAGCCTGCAATGACCACTGGGGAGTCTCTGCTCCTGTTGTGGTATTGAATTTGCTTGTTGGGGGGCCAGAACCCAGGTGACAGGAGTTGTACAGAGTTTCAGAAGATCCCTTGGTAGCTCTCAACACACTTTCAGGAGCCCCGTGCACATGTGAGGTCAGAGGAGAACCTTGAGTACCAGCAGGCTTCATCTTTCATAGGCACGGTCTCTTGCTCACTGCCACTGAAGCCAAACTAGCTGGCCCGCATGTTTCTGGAGACTGTCCCGTCTCTGCTCCCCATCTTGCCACAGGAGCACTGGGATTACAGCTGGCTCATCCAGCTTTATGTAGGTTCTGCAGATTCAAACTGGTGTCCACACACTTGCAAAACAAAGGCTTTACCTACTGAGTGAGCCATCTCTCCTGCCTGAAGGCCACTTTGTGGTCCCTCAAGTGCTCCTAGAAAACACTATTTTTCCCAGAGGATCTGAGCATACCACAGGAAATAAAACAAGGCTCCATTCACTGGCAGGTAGGGGCTGTTCTCAGGGTCTGGGCTGAGTCAGAAAGCAGAGCTCTCCAGCATGCAGTCTGTTCCAGGAGGGAGTCATGAAAGGCTGGGCCTTTAACTAGGAAGCCATGGAGTTGGGATATCAGAATGTCACTGAGAGCTAGACTATTGACTGTGCTCAAATGGGTTCTGGATTACTCTACAGCCAGGCCAGTATAGTAGTAAGAATATACTATCTGGCCTGGGGTGGGGGGTGCGGTGCAAATAATCATCCACCTAGTTTGTCTGTTACTTTGGAAAAAAACATCACAGGGGAGGAAGGAGGTGTCTGTTTGGCTCACAATTCCAAATTACAGTCCATCATTTCAGAAAAGCCAAGCCTTGAAACTTAAGCAGTTAGTCACGTGGCAGCCAAGGTCAAGGACAAGAGAGTAAATGCCTCCTTGTTTGCTTGCTTCAAAGTACTCAGGTTGCTTTCTCCACTCCTAACCTAACCTAGGGAACGATGCCACCCACAATGGGCCAGGTCTTTCCATGTCAATTAACAATCAAAACAATCTCTCACAGACCCTCCCACAGGACAACTTGATCTTGATAATTCCTCATTAAGACTCTCTTCTCGGGCAACTCAAGGTTCTGCCAAGCTGACAATCAAAACTAGCCATCACAGCATGCACAGCCAACTCTGGGACTCACGTTGAAGATAACACAGATAGAGAAGCATTTAGCAGAGCAGGGGAGATTGCTCATTCTGCAAAGTACCTGCCACAGGGCATGAGGACTAAGTTTGGGTCCCCAGTAGCCATGTAAAAAAAGAAATCAGGCAGGGCAGTATATTTGTATCTCTAGCACTAGGGAGGTGGGGTAAGTGGATCCCTGAGGCTAACCAACCTGTCTAGATAGTTAATGAGCACCAGCTTCAACAAGAGATCCTGTCTCAAAATAATAGTAATAACTATAATAACAGTAATAATAATGATAATATGGGGAATGATAGAGGAAAACACTCAACATTGACTGTGGCCTCTGTGCAAGCCTGGCACACACATGCACATCCACGTACATACATACAAATTTTTTTAATTAAAGAGAAGGACAAATTTCCAGTCCTTAAAAACATTAATATAACATTATATGATCCAGCAAGTCCACTCCTAGCATAGACTCAAAAGAACTGAAAACAGAAAATCAAATGCTGGTACAAGAACGTCCTTAGCAGGGCTCTTCACAGTAACCAAAGAACAGAAGCAGCTCATATCCATCAACAGATAACTGATAGATAAAATACAGTGTATTTGCACATATGCATGCACATGGACATGGATTTGTTCAATTAAATCCATTTTGAAATGAAGTTGTGGCATAAACTGCAATATGGAATAATCTCAAAATTTTAAAGGTATGGGAAGCAAGAGAAGTCAGACCCAAAGATTGTATAATTATTCTGTTCCATTCATACAAGAAACTAAGAGCATGCAAACCCAGGGGCAAGTGCAGGTTTGTGATGACCAGAGACTGTGGGAGGAGTGAGGATTCGCTTCATGGGCCCAGGATTCCCTTTGGGGGCAATAATAAAATGTTTTATGTCTTAGTTTCTTTTCCCATTGCTATGATGAAATGCAACATCATGCAGAGGAAGGCTGATGTGGCTCACAGTTTAAGGTACAGACCATCATGATGGGAAGGTCCCGGGAAGCAAGGGCTGGTCACATGGCACCTTCCATCAGGAAGCAGAGGGCAATGAATGCACACTTTGCCTCAGCTCCCTTTCTCCACTTATTTAATCCCAGATATCAATCAGTAAATGATGCCACAGGCAATCATGGGCTCTTTCCATCCCAACTATTGTCATCAATATAATCCCCACAAGCATGTCCAGAAGCTGGTCTCCTTGGTGGTTATAGATTATATCAAGGCAATAAGAAATACCAGTTCTCACATTCTGGTGTTAGACTGTGAACCAAATGTCCCTCGATTGTTCATTTTAAAATAGACTTTTTTAAAGGTCAGGAATCGGTAGTAATTGTTATATTATGTGACTTTTACTTCAATTTAAGAAAATCAAAAATCAAGATGAGATGGTGCAGATCTATCTGGGCTGGTGTGGTGAGAGCCTTACTGTGGGGATCGGGATGAATCCAAGTGTTCCAGGGCCCTGCTGCCATCCACCCAGAGGATAACTGCCCTGTCCAAAACTCCTTTCCAATGCCCCATAGCCAGAGCTCTAAGAATAGAAATGTAGAACTCTCCACATCTTTCTGGAGCCTTCAAAGGATGCATCTGCTGATGAACCCTGACAGGAATATAAAATTCCTCTTTCTGAGAGACAGCCATATTCCACTAGAGAAAGGATCTTTAGGAACGGGTAGGGAAAGAATGTAAGGAATTCAACCCACTCACGGTTCCCTGTGGGTCACTCTTCTTCTGGAAGGATGCTTCTCCACCATTGAATCCAGGGTTCTGTGCTCCCAGAGTTATGGAAGGGAGAGCAAAGGACTGCATGCACACTTCACATGCTACCTGGGAGATGTAGGTTCAAAGAGGATCTCGCCTTCCCTTAAATTCCTATAGCCTCAGATGCCAGGCTGTGGTGGCGCATACCTTTAATCCCAGCACCCAGCAGACAGAGGCAGGCAGATTTCTGTGAGATCAAGGCCATCCTAGTCTACAAAGCAAGTTCCAGCACAGCCAGTCATATGGACTCTGCTTGAAATAATAATAATAATAATAATAATAATAATAATAATAATAATAATAATTAATAATAACTGTTTAAGCATACAAAAATATGTAGAGTCCATTGAAGCCACAGGAAGCAAGCTGGGCATGGTGACCCACATCTACAGTCCTAACACTTGGGAGGCTAAGACAAGGATCACCACAGGTTTAAAGCCAGCCTGGGATACATAGTGAGACCCTGTCTCAAAAATAAAAAGTATGAGAAACACTGCAGCAATAACATCAATTTGTGAACTTTTTAAGCTGCTGGCATATACCACTGAACTTGGACCCAGCAATTTTTCACCTGTGAAACAAAAAGATTAACCTCCCTTTGTGTCAGAATAGCTCAGAAATCCCTATCATGCCTCATCCCTTCCTTCTTCAGTAAAAGAAAAATAATAATATTAAATCTACTTTTCTCCAGCTGAGAGTTTATTTTGGTCCTCATAAAAATGCTAATATTAGTTCTCATTTTTCTGTCTCTCTTAATATTTCTCTCATTATGAGGCTTTTCTACAGAGATAAAAGAATTCTCTTTTGCACCACCAAAAAAAACAAAAACAAAACCCCCAAATGGCCAATTTTAAAGTGTGAAAATAAACACAGAGAAACACAGAAACCCGATGGCCGGGACTAATGAGGCTGTTCTTGAAGAGAAAAGAGCTAAAAATATCGTGTGAATATTAAGGCATGGGGAGTGTTGCTTCCTACTGAATATTCGGCCAATCCTTTCCCTGTCCAAGAGGAATGAAAAGAACCTTCTGGAACTGGAACACTAAACCTGTGAACGCAAGGACTTTGAAGGAAAGCTCTTTTCACCAATGATGCCATTAAAACTAACTTGGCAGCTTTAACAAAATATCAGGCACCAGGCCAAGTATTAAGGGGCAGGGGAGCTGAGTAGTTATTTTTTGAGAAGAAAGGAAGATTCCTCATTGAACAGTTATTTTATTCCAATATTTATATAAAGTCATCACAAAATTAAATATTTAAATGTGATTTATGCCAAACTTTTGGAAGGGCCTGAGACAGGATTTCTCTCTGTAATAGCCATGGATGTCTGTAGACCAGCCTGACCTTGAATTCAGAGATATCCACCTGCCTCTGTCTCCCGAGTGCTTGGGGGAAAAGAAATGTGCCTCCCACATCCCAGCTATGCCAATCTTTCGAAACAAATATATGCTAAGGTAATAGCCACAGTGTTCTTTTAAAAGCCAAGAGAGTCAACTCGAGGAGTAAAAACCTTGACTAGAATGAAATTCAACAGAGCTTACACTACCACAGGTAATGGGCTACTTTCCTTCATTAATAAGGGGTGACTACAAATCAACGAGGTGAAGAAAATATAGCCCAAAGGAGAACAAATAAAAAATAAGAAGAGAAAACTCATTGTTCTCCCTCATTTTAAAATATATTTCAGGGAACTGGGGAGATGGTTTTATACATAATCACCAAAGCCTGATCAACAAGCATTTGTTATCAACTGGCTGAAAAATAAGTAAATCACAGAGAAGCATGCAGTGGGGTACTACTTGGCCATAAGGAACAGACTCCCAATACCAGAGACCATGGAATCAACCTCAAAGGCATTCACTAGCCAAGTATGGTTGCATGCCTATAATCCCAGGTCTTGGGAGGCTGAAGCAGGAGGATTGCTACAAATTTGCAGAAGCCCCTGGCTACATAGTGAGTTTAAGGCAAGCCTGAGCTACACAGTATGATAAATGCTTTGTTTGTTTTCTATCAAAGACGGCAAGCCCGCCCACCAAGAGCTAATTTTCTGTAAATCCCTCCCATCTTTTAGAACATCTATGCAAATCTTTCCCTCTCCCCAAGCCCAGAAAATTTTTGTTCATGCGAAGGCCTCCCTGCACTCCCAGAACTTCCTCCTCTCCTGCATTTCCTTCCTGCTCCTTTCCATATCATAAGTAGACTGTCAGGTCGAACACCAATGAGGAACAGCCAAGCCCTCGCGCCCTTATGTTAGGGATAGGAGACAGAGGCCATCATGGCTATATGTGCTACTCACTAGCCCACTCTGAATCATGGCACACCCTTTTTACAAAAAGAAATTGCCTTGAAAGTTACTTTGGCTTTGTTTGGGTGTACCTTTGTGCAACAGCAGGAATATTCTTTTCCAACAATAGTCAAAGCCTGTCTCAAAGTTTCAAAAACAGACAGCGTTGACAACGAAAGGGCAGAAGGATATTTGGGGAACAGAATAATTGTGATGGTGGTTTAAAACTCACAAAAACAAAGGACAAAATGAGTGGATTTCACGTTCTGTAAATTATACCTAAAAAGAAGCATCTGAAAATCCAGCGGGAGAACACCGATATCAAGGTGGAGATCCCAGGTCTCTCGCTATTGTTCCTGTGTTATGTCCTCCCTTCCTAAGGTAACATGGGACACATTTAGCCTTTTTCCTGTTCTAACACGTTCAACTAAGAATGGGATTTTGTACCTTTGCTGAAAGCTAAGCAGAGTGAGGGAGTAGGGGAGACCTAGGAATCCTGTTTCAGCATCTACTGTGCATTCCTTTTAGCTTCTCATCCTACATAGAAAAGAGGGACTGTGGAAGGTAAGCTGGCTGCTTAGTGGGTAAAGGTACTCGGCCAACCTGAGTTTAATACCTTCGATCAGCATGATGGAAAAAGAGACTCTAATGCCAAAAGTGGTCCTCTGACCTTGGAAGCACTCGGTCCTAAACGAGATATCTACATCAAACCCCTCTTCTCAGGGTTTGGGGAACTAAGAACCAGAGGGATGGATGACACCGTGGAAACAGTATCTTCCAGACACAGCAAGCCGAATGCACATAAGAACTCGCAGAGACGGCGGCAGCATGCACAAGGCCTGCACAGATCCAAGCCAGGTGGGTAGCAGCCCTGAGAGAGGGAAGTGGACAGGAGCCCCCATCCCTAACCCAGAAGCTATCTCCAATTGACTACTGATTGTAAAAAAAAAGCAATGAGCTTTTTCCAGTGGGGTTGCTCTTGGTATAAGAATCACACTTAAGAGCAGGAGTGTGCCCAGCAGCAGATGAGAAAACAAAACAAACTCGGTGATATTTTTGGAGATTTTTTTTGTCTTATTTTGTTTTGTATGAACATTTTATTTTTAACCTTCTGGTCTTTTGCTAGTACATTATAGTTCCAATTTTGTGTTTTTGTGGGGTTTGTTTGTATGTATGCATGTGTCTTTGTGTGTGCATGCATCTCATGGTTTTTCTTTTTTTTTTAATTTTGGTTTGTTTGATTTTATGTGACTTTTCTAAAGAGAGAAAGAGGCCATGGAGTTGGATGAGTGGGAAGGATCTAGGAAGGAGATGAGGGAGGGAAGACCCTGATTAGAATGTAACATAAAAATACGTATATGATATATTAATATATATAGTAATTATATATATATTTTTCAACTAAAAAAGAAAATTGTCCTTTGAATTCCACATCTGTACCATGCAATGTGAGTACACAGAGATAGACAGATGATAGATAGATAGATAGATAGATAGATAGATAGATAGATAGATAGATGATAGATAGTTGGATAGATAGATAGATAGATAGATAGATAGATAGACAGACAGACAAATGTCATTTTAGCTTTTTTTTAAAGAACTCAAAAGAAAATGGGGAGTAGATACATTTTGTTCCTTGTAATTCCACCCAGCACAGAAAACTCATCCCATAGAGAAGTTCCAATCTGCCTCTGAAACCCAAAAGTAATTACAAACCCTTCTTCAAATGAACCACAAGAAGCAGGTAAGTGCCAGCGCTGGAGTTCTAAAGGATGCTCTCGGCTGCAGGAGCCGGGAGCCAAGTGATGAGTGCCTCCTTCGGCGCTTTCTCCGCTCTTCTCAATTCCCCACCCTCCTTTATAAGCTATCCCTTTTCTTTTCTCTTTAAAAAGAGAAACGTTCACTTTTCAAACAGTTTGAAGCATCTATCCATTCAGAAACTAAAACCTGCCCATCCCTACCACTACCCCTTCCCCTCGCCTGGCTGTACTCTGAAAGTTACATGAAGCAGGTCAAGGCACTAGCTGCGCAGCCATTGAAATAACACAAAGTCACAACACCTAGGCTTAGCTGGTCCCCAAGCTACAAGGCTCAGGGTAAATTTCCTCAGCTATGAAATGGGAGTGAGGGAATCCATATTCCCTTCTATAAAGACAAAGACAGCAGCTTGTGCTCCTGCAGGGCCAGTCTCTGCTAGGGCCTCCTCAAAGGGCTCTTTTAATTCTTCCAACCATCTTCCTAATGAATGAGGAAACAGCTTTTAGAACCACGCATGAGCTAGTAGTACCGTAGCAGGGATTTTCCCCGCGTGCCAAAGCATTTCAGGCTGCCATTTGTCTCTCCTGATGCTCAGGCTTTCCTAGAAACGGCATGACCAAGGTGTCTAAGTGCACTGACCAAGGACAAAGACAAAACGAAAGGCTACAATCTGCCCTGAAGGATCCTGATCTCAGGAGCTGGACAGATGGCTCCATTACGAAGCTTGAGGATCTGATCATGGGCCCCCAGTTACACATGTAAGCACATGACCCCAGTGCCGTGGAGGCTGAAACAGGAGAATTCTGGGAGCTTACTGGCCAGACAGTCTAAACAATCCGTGAGCTCCGGCTTCAGTGAGAGATCCTGTCAGAAAAAAAATACAATGGAAAATAATTGAAGGAGACACCTCTGGTCTCCTGTCCCAAGAATCCCTTCCCTTGGGAGATGAGAACAATGTCCACCCCCTCCTTATAAGGTCCAAGAGGCAAACTAAAATATGCTTCCACCAGAGGTCGACTTGGAGATGTGGTGGGTCTATTGTTCTTACTTACAGAGCTTGGGTGAAGGGTTGCTTACAGAAGCACTGATGACCCCAAAGACTGAAAAGTCTTTACACAGCATGACAGTTTCCACAGCTGCATAGATACAGCACCCTCTTAACCATCCTGTCTTGAGCCTATGAACTCTAACACCTGCGCCCTATAGGCTAAGGTTTTGAATGGTTAGGGCAAGATTTCATATAAATGGCTAGGAGGAGGAGCTGGAATTTCAGACAAAGTTGCAATGACCTTTCCCACCTCTTCTTCCTCTGAGCAAACATCAACAATCTACAGGTCTGCCCCTGATGGTCTTTTACAAGCTGGCCCAGCTTATCTAACAAAGATGTGGTTGTTTTCCTCGGTGGACTAAATTCTACAATACTCCCACACATGTGCATAAGGATACACATGCACATGTACACACACACATAGCCAGCAAGCTCCAGTGACCTTCCTGTCTCCATCCCCTAGAAATCTGAGGTTACAGATGCATGCAGCTCCATGAAGCTTTTGACATGGGTGTTGGGATCAGAATTCAGGACCTCAGAGTTGAGTAGCAAGCATTCTTACCTACTCTGCCATCTCCCCAGCCTTGAAAGGTATTTTTAAGGGTTATTAGAAATATAGAAGCTAGGGCTACTGAATATATATGTGTGTACATATATGCATCATATATTCATTTATTCACTCATTCATACATACATACATATGAAGGGGCTAGAGATATGATTCAGCAGTTAATAGTTCTTGCTGCTCTTGCAGAGGATGTGATGAGTTTGGCTCCCAGCACCCACATCAGGTATCTCACGACCGCCTGTATTTCTAGCTTCTGTGACTTAATGCTCTCTTCTGGCCTACACAGGTATTCACATGAACATGTCTATATATACCTGCACACAAATAAACAAAACAAATAAATTTTAAAAATAATAAAATTCAATTTTTTTAAAAATATTTGGGGCCAGGCAGTGGTGGCACATGCCTTTAATCCCAGCACTCAGGAGGCAGAAGCAGGAGGATCTCTGTGAGTTTGAGGCCAGCCTAGTCTACAAGAGCCAGTTCCAGGATAGACTCCAAAGCTACAGAAAAACCCTGTCTTGAAAAACCAAATAAATAAATACATAAATAAATAAATACGGATAGTGGGGCAGTGGTGGCACACGCACTTAATCCCAGCACTTGGGAGGCAGAGGCAAGCAGATCTCTGTGATTTCAGGCCAGTCTGATCTATAGAGCAAGTTTCAGGACAGCCAGAGCTACACAGTGAAACCGTGTCTCAAAAACAAAACAGTAACAAGAAAATATGGAATTTAAAAAAAAAAGATTTTTAAGAACAAACCTGGTACTAGGAGAAACTAATAAACAGTTAAGAATCCCAATGCAGATGTACTCACTCATATTTGGTTTCTAGCCATAAATAAAGGACATTGAGCCTATAATTCGGGTTCTTAGAGAAGCTAAAGAAGAAGGAGAACCCAAAGAAAAACATATAGGCATCCTCCTGAATATTAACCTTCATCAGGCGATGAAAGGAGACAGAGACCCACATTGGAGCACCAGACTGAAATCTCAAGGTCCAAATCAGGAGCAGGAGAGCGAGCACGAGCAAGGAACTCAGGACCGCGAGGGGTGCACCCACACACTGAGACAATAGGGATGTTCTATCGGGAACTCACCAAGGCCAGCTGGCCTGGGTCTGAAAAAGCCTGGGTTAAAACAGGTCTCACTGAACATAGCGGACAACGAGGACTACTGAGACCTCAAGAACAATGGCAATGGGTTTTTGATCCTACTGCAAGTTTTGGCTTTGTGGGAGCCTAGGCAGTTTGGATGCTCACCTTACGAGACCTGGATGGAGGAGGGTGGTCCTTGGACTTCCCACAGGGCAGTGAACCCTGATTGCTCTTTGGGCTGACGAGGGAGGGGGACTTGATTGGGGAAGGGGGAGGGAAAGAGGAGGCGGCAGTGGGGAAGAGACAGAAATATTTAATAAATTTAAAAAATCTATATCAAAATAAAACATAATAAGATAAAAAAAAAAAGAATCCCAATGCACCGACCTCCGAAACATGACTCCTTCTGGACAGATGTTCAATAGGCCCCACAGCTGTGGCCCACCGAGGCCAGCTATCCATGCAGCCGTACTGTGAAGCACTTCTCAAGACTGTGGGGAAATCTGAAAAATCGTCGAGATTTAACCCATCCCACCTGCTCATGAGCGCTTGCTTTCAGTTCACTGTAAAAAGGACCAGTTCCAGAGCTAGAGCTAAAGCCTCTGGCACGTGGGTCACTATGGTAACCGCTGATGAAGTGTGATGTCATGTGTGCAGGTCATCCAGTAGTTCTAACCTCCAGCGGCTTCACCCAGTAAAGATCCCAAAGCCACAGCCTTTGGGAATAAGATTCCAGAACCGCTTTGTCTCCACATGTGACCACTTCATAAACTTCTGCAAAACTCATCCTTTCAGCAATGGGCATAGCACATAGGGCAACCCAGGCATAACTTGGTACCACTTCTGGATGTGGCTCCTGTGTGGGTGCTAAAGCGCCCTCTCTCTGTCTCGGCTGGAACTGCTTTAGTAGGGAGAGCACAGGGTCTCATACAAGGGCATCTAATAGCGATGGGTGACTGAGTTCAGTCAAAACAACCAGTGGGGACTGGAAAGATGCTTCCGCTGGCTAAACACCTGTCTTGAGAGCTCAAGGATGTGCATTCCAGCCCCAGAAACTGGGAGAAGTGACACATGTTTATAATGCAAAGACAGGCAGACCCCTGGGGTTCGTGGGCCAGCCAGACGACTAGCCTATTTATTTGACTTGACTACTTCCAAGTCATCAAGAGACCCTGCCTCAAAATAACATAGATGACAGCCAAGATTGCCCTCTGACTTCCAAGTGCACATGTATACACAAGACAATCTGTTCGTTCTCCATTTGTCATACTTCCTTGCTGCTCTTTGCACCTACTGAGTTGGGGAGGTCAGAAGAGAAGAAGGTCAACGTTTTCTATGGGCACATCACTGGGCTGGATTTGTCTAAGCCAAAACCATCTTCAAGGCTAGTATCTGGATCTCAGCTTCCCATAGAGTGACACTCATACTCAGAGGAAGACGTTACCAATTGGAGGGCATCCAGAGAGAGCCAGGTTCTGACCCAGGGATCCCCCAGTTGCACCCTCCCAAGGACCTAGATCACTTGAGCTTGTCTGGGGATTCCTGAGCCACATGTCATATGCTCAGGAGTTGGAGGGGGGTCCTCTCAAGCCTGACAATATAGGAGAACATGTAAAGTTACCTCTACCCCGTTCTTCCCCAGTAGATAATGCATAAATCAGAGGCTGGTGGTCAGAGGGCACTAAAAATCCAGACACATTTGTTAATGCTTCCTGGTTCTTTAATATATAACAAGGACTGAGCTGCAGTGATGGGGTTATGGGAAGGGCATGTAGGAAGACATCTTGCCTATGAAACTGTCATGCTGGCAGATGTTCCACTGGGGACCTGGATTCTGCAGCTGCTCCTCTGGGGTGAGTAACTCTGACCACAACTGCCTCCTGAGTTTAAGAGGATGTCTAAAATTATAGCCAGACATTCTGCTTTTTGACTCAAATGCCCTTCAACTGCAGGCTAGGTTTTTTTCCCCCATGGATGCTCATGAAATGAGGACACAGAGCCACTTTGGATGTTGGGTACCAAGTCATGAGCGGCGTAAGCAAAGACACTAAAGACCAAAAATGTGTTTTGTCAAGTGGCCAGGATGTGGAAGGTGATGTTTCCTATGAATGGCCAAGAATACCACTCACAGATATAAGAAAAGCATAGAAAATCAACTGTTTCCTTCTTTTCTTAAAACTGTTACAAGAATTTTGACACTTTGAAAACTCTTTCATTTCAAAGGAAATGTCAGCTCACTGAGAATTTTACTGAGAAAACATTTATTTCAGAAGACGAGAACAAAAATTTTAAGAGTTAATTTGCCATTTTAAAAACTTATGACACCGTGGTTCTAGTGCAGAGAGAACCCTGAAGGGAACCAACCACAGACACTGATTTAACTGGTAAAACCAGATCTTACCCAAGAAAAACTTAGGTCCTTTTCTTATACTTCCTATTTGTGCACCACTTTACATTGCTCCAAAACTTTTAAGCATTCATTCTTATGCCATGTACAGTGGTGCACATCTGTAACCCAACACTAAGGAGGCTGAGGCAGGAAGGACCCAAGTGCCTACACAGTCTGAGCGATGTGATGAGATTGTTGAGAGACAACAAGATGGCTCACTGGGAAAGGCATTTGCCACCAAGCCTAACAGCTTGCGTGTGATCTCTGAGACCCACATGGCAGAAGGGGAAAGTTGTCCTCTGATCTTCCTGCTGCCAAATAAATAAAGATGTAAAAGCAAGCATCATCTCTATTTTCACACACTTCTTCATGCTTAGAGTAAAAACTTTCTGAGATTCTCATTTGTGATTTCATGGCTTCTTAAAAGAAAATATGGCAGGTAGTTCATTTCAGAGATATGAACACTGAGGTTTAGAGACACTGAGTGACTCTCTCAAGACTGTAAAAACAATTCATAGAGAAGCCAGAGAGAGGGTGGTGGTGGTGCATGCCTTTAATCCCAGCACTTGGGAGGCAGAGGCAGGCAGATCTCTGTGAGAACAAGTTCCAGTATAGCCAGAGCTGTTACACAGGGAAACCCTGTCTCAAACCAAAACAACAAAACAGAAAAAAATAAAACAAGTAAAAAAGAGAGATAAAGGGGGCTGGAGAGATGGCTCAGAAGTTAAGAGCATTGCCTGCTCTTTCAAAGGTCCTGAGTTCAATTCCCAGCAACCACATGGTGGCTCACAACCATCTGTAATGAGGTCTGGTGCCCTCTTCTGGCCTGCAGGCATACACAGAGACAGAATATTGTATACATAATAAATAAATAAATATTTGAAAAAAAAGAGAGATAAATTTGTACACTGCATTTGATTGCTGTTAGATACCACAATAGTGTGTGTGTGTGTGTGTGTGTGTGTGTGTGTAAAAAGTCCAGTCTTTGTTAGCTGATGTAAGGCAAAGAATTACAACCTTTGGTTATTAGCTAATCTCAGCCAGAGGCTGAAGAGTCGGTGGTTTACTGATGGCCAAAATTTTGCAAGACTGATTCCAACTCCAGTAAAATAAAACAAAACAAAAAACAACCAAATGTTTAGTATGCCCCAAGGTGATGGGGGAGGGGGTGGTAATTGATCTCCAGGGGAGGAAGAAATAGAAATAAAATAGATCTCATGGGTAGGCTACAGGCAAGTAGAGATGGGAACAGGATGAATTAGGTACAGGGTGTGGAGGGAGAGAATACTGGGAGAAATGATAAGAATTGAGGGGGGGGCTGGAGACATGGCTCAGTGGTAAGAGCACTGGCTGCTCTTCCAGAGGTCGTGAGTTCAATTCCCAGCAACCACGTGGTGGCTCACAACCATCTGTAATGAGATCTGGCGCCCTCTTCTGGTATGTGGGCATACATGGAGGCAGAATGTTGTATACATAATAAACAAACAAAAAAAAAGAATTGAGGGGCATTTCTGAGGTGAGGTAGAAACCTAGTGCAAAGGTAACTCCCAGGAAACCACGAGGGTGACCCTAGTGAAGACTCCTAATAATGGAGAAGATGGAGCCTGACCTGGCCATCTTCTATAACCAGGCAAGGCTTCCAGAGGAGGGATTGGGACTCAAAACCTTCAACCTACAATGAGTCCTGCCTGCAAGATGTGCTGGGGTCAAGGAGGCACAGAATTTGTGAGAATGGACAACCAAAGACTGGCCCAACTAGAGACTCACAATGAGAGAGGGAGCCCATATCAGACATTGCCTGGAGGGCCAGGAACCAGAATCTGAATAGCCCAGAGACCTAGGACAGAACCAAGCATGCCCAGAAGAAAAAAAAAAAAGTCAAGGCAATGATTCCTAATGATACTCTGCTATTCTTGTAGACTGGAGCCTAGCATAACCGTCATCAGAAAGGCTTCATCCAGCAACTGAGGGAAACAGATGCAGAGACCCACAGCCAAACATTAGGTAGAGCTTGGGAAATCCTACGGAAAAGGGCCTGGAAGGATTGTAGGAGCCAGAGGGGTTGCGGACACTAGGAGAACACAGCCCACAGAATCAACTAGCCAGAGCTCATACCAGTTCACAGAGACTCAACCAACCATCAGGGAGCCTATATGGGTCTCAGCTAGGTCCTCTGGGAATGCTATGGTTGTGTAACTTGGTGTTCCTGTAGGATTCCTAACAGTAAAAATGGGCGCTGTTTGTGATATTTTTTGCCTGCTTTTGGGACCCTTTTTCTCCTACTGGGTTGCCTCATCCAGCCTTAATACAAGGAGATGTGCCTAGTTTTTTGTTTTTGTTTTTTTGTTTTTTTTTTTTTTTTTTTATAACTTGACATGCCATGTTTGGTTGATACCCCTGGGAGGTCTGCCCTTTTCTGAAGGGAGAGGAGGAGGAGTGGATCTGGAGGGAAGGGTATGTGAGGGGAGGGGGTACTGAGAGGAGAGGGAGGGTAAGCTGCAGTCGAGATGCAATATATTAGAGAAGAATAAATTTAAAATAAATAAGTGTTTTAGAAAGAAAGAAAGAAAGAAAGAAAGAAAGAAAGAAAGAAAGAAAGAAAGAAAGAAAGGGATCTGTTCATCTGAACCAGTTTCAAATTAGTGTGCTTGATCAGAAGAAATCTTGAGTGAGCTTAATGAACACCATTAACTTAAATAAAAACCTGCTAGGAAGTGACCCCTTTTCTCCAAAAGGGCAGAAATTGATACATTTTTATGTTCTTTCCAGAGGATAAGTTCCTTAGGGAAGGTGTAATGAAAAACAAACAGGTGTCTAACCGCTTGCATATTTGGCAGAGGATTCGGTCATTAAAATAAAATAAGCTTTACAAACAAATACAATCCACGTTAAATAATCACTGGCTTTCATGAGAATTCGACCACTGAACCACCTGTGTGCTTACCCTGACAGAAGCTCTGGTTAGAAGAGGAAGACTGGCCAGATGCTGACAACTGCCACCTTCCTGCATCCCTAACCACTTGGGGTTGGGGTGGGGGGGTGGGGGTTGTGTTTGATGGGTTGGTTTTGAGACAAGGTCACTCTGTAGCCCAGGCTGGCCTAGAACTTGGGATTCTCCTGCCCGCACTGCCAGGATTACAGGTGTGCACCATCATGCTCATTTCTTTTATGTGGTGTCCATTTGCTTGCCGCTGTAGTCAAGTACCCCAATAGGACCTGTAATCATGAGGACTTGAGTGAGTGTGGAAAAAAAGGGAGACCAGCCTAGGATAAGGAAGCAGTGACATCATGCAGGGACCAGTGTGTGAACCCTCTGCATCAGCATCAAAAGAGGGAGTGCTCAGGCCCTTTATCAGCTTCCCTTCCCTGGATATAGAAGGGAGGAGAAAAACCAACAGGCAAGCCTCAAAAGCTGCCAGCAGTCAACCCCATGGTCAACACAAGACAAAGACGGAGAAGCAGTTTGAAGATAAGGATAAAGAAACCATGCCCCGGCCATCTCTGTCACCTCTCATCATGTTTAACAGAAGTTTCAACCCCATTTGACCCTGTTTCCAGGTTCTGTAAGCTCCCATCATGCCACTGACACTTCAAGAAGCCGGTTTCAGAAACAGGAAAATGACAGTTGATTAGTGATCGATAAGGTTTTGTTGTTTGTTTTGTTTATATTTCTCAAAACAAAGGGGGACTTCAGTGACAGCTTATAATGTTGCCATGGGCTAAACTACCTTTGTAGGGGAGGACGACACTGTTAGGAAGACGCTTCATAGGCAGGTCAATTTCCACTCTCAGTCTGTGCAGCAGCATTAGGTTCTCACTAAGTACTAATATCCATACCCTTATCTGTCACTAACCTTGCGTTTGTTTCTGGTTTGATTTGGTTTGGTATGGGTTGGGTTTGGTTTTTGAAGCCGTCTACTTTAGTCCAGGCTGGCCTTGAACTTGCCCCGAGGCCAAAGAAGAACTTGAACTCTGCCCTCTTCTCCCTCGCCTTCCCATTTCAGCCACCACACCCAGCATGTATTTGTGTGTAGGTTTCTGTTCTTGTGTTTTCTGTCTCTGCCTTCTCTAGTAAGGTTACCTTCTGTGTATTGTTTTCTGATACCATAGACAATGAGAGTAATGAGTCTCACTGAGAGATTAAATTAAAATTACCAGGAATCAATATTTTATGGGTTATAAAGCTCTGAATCCTCTATTAAATTTTTTCTGGGTAACTGAGTCTGAAGTTCCCACTTGGCTCAGCTTTCCTCTGAGGAAATTGCAGCTCCTCTAACTCTCCCCACTCTGATCCCAGAGCAGGCCCTGCTGCTTCTCCTTGGGTGGGCAGTCTCCCTCACACAGCTAACCCTACCTTGAACGGGAGCTGTAGAAGGAACCCAACTCTGTTTTGAACAAATTGCTTCTGAAACATTAGTGAGCCTTCCAGATAAATTGCCTTAGATATTGAACCAAATAGTTGTGCTTTTTCCGTTATCGTCTTTGGGGAGCAATAAAGAATACTTTCCCTTGCTTGAATAATTTTCTTTATCTATTTTTAGAGTCACACAAAAATATCTCTGAGTTGTATTAAGTGCCCAATGCCTAATTAGCTTTCTCTTTTTACCTAAACTGGTTTAGATTGATAGAGCTCTCTGTCTGCTTCTACTATACCTATTTCTCTCAACGAAGAAACTCAGGCAAGCAAACATAGCAGCAGCTTGATAGAAGCAGTCAGACATCTCCCCGGGAAAAGCTATCATCTGCCAGGAGAGAAAACAAGTAAAAATCCACCCTCCGACTTCAACCTGCAGGTCTGTCTTACACAGACCAGATTGTGTCCCTGATGGTTTAGATGACTCTACTAGGCTTTTGCCTACAAGAACGGTCGTGCAGAAAGTCTGCTGTCCATACCACACAATACCCCATCGCCATCCCCGCTTTTCCCTTGAGGGAGTTAACATTTACTGAAAGCAGTTAACAAAGAAGAAGACTACAGCACTGAAAAAAGAATCAGTCTCCAGCTTTGCTACTATGGGGGTGGGGGCAGTTTGTAATAGAAAAGAAAAACAGTCTGTCTGCCAAGGTCAAGCCTCTTTATCCCTGCTCACCTCTATTTTACAAATGAAAGCCTATCTCACAGAAAGGGTGGCCTCCTCGTTTGAAAGTGGAGCTGCTCAGAGCATTCTTAAAGACTTCAATCACTGTATCAATTTATAGGAAACGAACTCTTCCACCCTAACAGTAAGAAAGCAAGCGGACCCCAGAGGCGTCCCCACCTTCACGTGGTTTAATCTAGCTGTTTCAGATGGATGCTTTTTTTTTTTCATCTTTACCCTAGAGGATCAGCTGTGCGCACACAAGGAGCTACCAATTCGCACACGGAAAACGTTTGTAGGTTCTTTGTGCTTTAACACACTTATAAAAGCCGCGTTTATTTTCTGTCAGATCTCTCTTTGGACATTTCCAGTTCAAGGACGGTTGCTGGCCACATCCCATCCCTCATAGGGTTACAGCTTTCTGAGACTTCCCAGGGCCCCTGCTTGTGTCCTGGCTACGAGAGCGTCCAGCCAGAAGGGCGACTCGGCAAGACCCAGCTTGATGCCCTCGAATGTCTCCACCTGTTCCGACATCGCCACCACCCAAGCTCAGACAGGGCTGGCAGCAGGCCAAGGAGGCAGCTGTCCTCCCAGCCTCTGGCTGCCTTGTCAGAGCCCTAGAGGTGGAAGAAAGGAAGGAAAATGCCCCCACCACCTGGCATAGGGCCCACCATCCTGCCCCCACTTATTGCATTCTTTACACACACCGGATCCAGTAGGTTCAGGAACAGAGCCCAGCTGAACATTGAGTACCCCACAGGGGACTCACAGAACCGACTCCTCTGCTCTGCCTAGCCCGTGCTCAGCCTGGGCATCCCCGAAGGGGCGCGCCACTTGGTGGTTGATGATAGATTCACGAGTACCAGGGATGCGATGGGGTGACTGCCGGGCCCTGGAACACAGGACACGCCCCAAAAGCCCCAGTTGGCATTGCCAGGTAACTGGAGAGCCGAGCCGCACTTGAAGGGTGAGCCCCCGGTCTACACCTACGAATTCCCTTCCTAAAGTAACAGAAGCTAGTAAGTATCTGGAGTACTGGAGACCCAGCGGCCGGAGAGAGGTTGCGTGTCACTGGGCGAGTGTAGGGTCCACTCACCTGGCAGTCGGTGCCGGAGACCCCAGCGGCACAAGTGCAGATGTAGCCGGGCTCAGCGTCGGCCGCGGGATGCTCCTGGCCGGCCACCGAACGCGGGGTGCACACACCCCCGTTCTGGCAGGGCTGAGAGGCGCACGGTCCCGGAGCAGACAGGGGTGCGGTGGGCACCGGGCTGGCCAAGCAGCCGCCCTGGGGCCCAGCACCGAGCAACAGCGGCAGCAGGGCCAGCGCGGGCAGCAGCCGGGCACCGGGCGCCTGGGCTCGGCGGGGAGGCATGGCAAGCGGAGAGGACTCAGGAGCCGGAGAAGAGCTGGGAGCGGTGGCAGCGGCCGAGCTAGCGGCGGAGATGGCGGTAGCAGAGGCGCCAGCGGCTGGTGTTGCTCAGCGGGACCGGACGCCTCCTGCAGCTGCAGGAGCCCGTGGTTCCCCCGGCAACCGCGGGCGGGGCTGAGGGCGGGGCCCACGGAGGCTGGGCGCCGGGCGGGAGGACCTGGGATGGGAACCCTTCTGCTCCGAGTCTCAGCAAGTTGCAGTGAAGCGGTCCACGGTTTCCAGCCTCAAGGGGTCAGAGTCGTGGGTGTGTCCAAAGGAAAACCGGAAGGCACAGAGGTGGGGGCGCGGGCCTGGAGTGGATAGCGAGGCGATGCTGGGGTGGAAAGTGGGAGGAGAGGCCCCAGAAAGATTGGAGGGACCGCTTCAGAGGACTCGCAGCTGCCACTCGCGACCTCTTGGCGCAGAATCTGTGAGTCCGCAGAGGGACCGGCCTGACCTCATTATCGCGGGTGCCGCCCCCTCCCCCTCCACATTCCCAAAACACTTATCCTGTCCCCGGCACGTACAGCTCTCGCACGCCACCGCGAACGCAGTCGACCTGGCGTGGACCTGACCTTGTACCTCCAAGACCGGCTGTGGGGCCCTTGTCCTTGGTGCTGAACCGACAGTCTTCTCTTCAGGCTTTGCGGAGCACGCTGCTCAGAAGGGTTGTAGTTCACAAGAGCTCAAAGAAGCCTGGGGTGGCTGGAAGCTGGGGGTGAAAGTGACCAACCCTATTATTGAGTACAGGATGAAACAGACCCAGACCAGCTAGACTGAGACCCGTTGGTCACTTGAATTCCCTCCCAGAACACTATGGGAACCCTCTTGCAGTTTCGCAAAAAGCCCTTCCATTTGCTACTGAACTTTGCGGGGAAGGAGATTTCACGGTGACCTACTTCAAGAGCTGTTGTGTCCTCTCCGTTAGGTACTCCTGGAGGTCAAATCCACTTGGCAAAGCTCATCCGGCTTTGTCTCCACTCAACCCGCCTTTCACAGACTCTACTGTGAATAGACTCCAAAACTAGTTCCCCCTGTCTATGCAAAACTTAGAAAGGAGAGGAAGGGTGGTTGAGCTGGGCAAGATGGCTCACCTCTGTAATCCCAGTAGTAGGAAGGCGGAGGCAGGAGGGTCAGAAGTTTCAAGGTCAGTCTGGGCTACAGAAAACCCTGGGGGGGGGGAGAAAGGAGGAGGAGGAGAAGGGAGAGAGGGAAAGAGGGAGGGGAGGAAGGACAGAAGGAAGGAGGCAGAGGGAGAGAAGAAAGGAGAAAGAACAGGAGGAAAAGAGAATTAGAAAGGAGAGAAAGTGACTCTTTTGGGTTAACAGACTGAGTAAATTTTCTAGAGAACACAAAAGGTAGTTTTGAAAAAGGCTGAACGAATACAAAAGTAGAGACTTCATGAGGTGCTTATAGGTGCCACAGATCTAGAGACCAGGGGCTGGTGAAAGCCCTCTAGTGGAAGCAGAAGGCCAAGTGCTGGGCCCCTACCAAGCCAGCTTAGATCTCAAATCTCAAACCTCTGTGTTTAGAAGATGCCAAAAAACTCCGTGTTGCAGGGTGACCCCCAACCAGCTCTGTGCCCAGCAGGGGTTACCATTCCCTCCCACCTGCTGGCGTTTTAGCTGAGACGTCTGAAGTCCTAGTTTTGTGCCTCTCCAGCACCCTCTGCTGGCCCTAACGTCAGTTCAGGTGGTTCTGGAGCTCTCTGAGATCTCCTCCCTAGAGTAACGGCTAGGGTCATCACTTTCTTCCATCAAGATACAGACAAGAAAGCCAAAAAACTTTTTGTTTATCAAAAAGGTCATAAACAATTAAAAGCACGTTTCCATTTATTAAGTTTTTTTCTAAGCAAACCCTTTCTGAAATGGGGAGATAAAGAGTAGCCTTATTTTCTGATGCTGATTTCTGAATTCTCTAGTATCATGTCTTTAATTTTTAAAGGATATACTATGGGCGTGAAACACACCATTTTGTCTTTACTACAAGCTAAGTCTTCTAGCTAAAAGGAGAAACCTCCAATTTGCACTCATTAACTAACTTTGCCTGGAAAATATAATGAAATATGTATTCACTGTGTATAGAAAGAACTGACAGACCCAAAGAAAAGATTACATCCAGGTCCAACTTCATGAAACAATGGATATATTGGGATCATTACAGGGGTATCAGTGACACAACTATGCTACCAGGAAGTCACCTGAATGACAGCTTCACCACAGAGAATTCCCACCCACTTGGATCATATAGTGGCAACTGGGACTCTCCAGGAGGGGAGGAGCCTTATGAGTGTTCAAAGCGCCTCCCTATCTCCGTGAGAGAATATTAATAGGTCATCTTGTGTGGGACGTCATAGTTGCCCTGCTTCAAGGTGGCAAAGGTCGTGTTCAATCGAGAGGAGACAGCTATATCACATATACAGAATCATGTGGTTGGTTCTGAGGAACAGGGCATGGGTTTGTAGCTCCTGGCCCCATGTTTTAAAAACCACGCAAGTATTGCATTACTGTTATTGCTCTGTTCATAATAAAATTTCCAGACTGTAACCTTCTGTGACAGCAGGCACAAAATGAAACAATGGACGAGACTGAAGACCCCCATATTGTAAGTTTGGAAGCATACCCAAAAAAGCACGATGTCTTCATCCTTGTTCTGTTACTGTGAAGAGACGCCATGACCAAGGCAACTCTTACAAAAGAAATCTTAATTGTGGACTTGCTTACGATTCCAGATGGTAGTCCATTATCATCATGGCAGGAAGTATGGTTGGCACGCAGTTAGATACAGTGCTGAAGAAGTAGCTGAGAGTTCTACATCCTGATCTATTAGTAGAGTGAGAGAGACTAGACTGGATCATAGCACTAGCAGTAAGAGGCTGGATGCTTAGTCCAAAAGGAGACATCAATTGCATCCCCAGCTAAAAACCCAGCCTTCAAACACCCAAACCTATGAGGGACCATTTCACATCCAAACCACGGCACCGTATAGGGCAACTGCTCCTCTTGAATTGCTGCAATTTGGGAGTGAGGTGTCACTTGAAAGATCTTCAGCCACTTCTTCCCGCCACCTTAACCAACCATCCATCCATCACTTTTGCCACTCATTTTTCGCTCCCTTTTGGGGCACCCACTACGTGGGCATCTCCCTGTTATGCCCTTCTGGGACCCCACCACGTGGGCAACTCTACTTACAAGTCATTTGTACCTCTCCAGCTGTTTTCCTCCACCTGCACTAACCATTTGTCTCTCCCCTTCTGTGACATGTGTGTCACTATGGAGCTTCCTGCTTTGTCTACTTTTACTTACGAAAGTCACACTGGTATGCCAGGAAGCTTCCACACACCCTATGGGGGGCCCCCATAATGTGGAAAGGGACACCTCTTCTCTGGTACTTGGGACACAGCTGACAAGGCTCTCAGTCCACTCGGGACCACACTGGATTAAAAGTCTTGTTGCACTTACTCCCTTTGCTCCCTCAGGGCTCCTCTTAAGCTCCTTCAGGGAACTTCCTTACTCCCCTTCCCACACCCCGCCGCCAAGAGCCGCTTAGGTGCTCCAGGCTCTGTGACCCTTTCCTTGCCCCCTTTCCCTTGGAGCCACCTGTTTTATCTTTCCTAGTGTCCCCCTGGGCCTGAACAGTATAAGTTTCCTTGTCTCCCCTAGGAACTGCAGGGCTAAGTCCCTCAGCTTGTTTGCCCAAGTGGCTTTTGCAGTATTGAAACCTTCCCCTGGGTGGAGTGCCTGCTGGTTTTCTTCCTTGTCCCTTGTGGCTACACTCTTCTCTCTGCCTAACCCTCCCTGTGGCAGAGTTTGTTTTATGACCTTTTTCTTGTTTTCTCCTTGGACTCAGAGATTTTCTTAAAGCCTTAATGTCTTCCTGGAAATGGCTTGGCCTCAGTATATATAGCATGCCGAAGATGGCACACTCAAGTTACAATTTCTCTCAGCATCCTTCAGTCCCTATCTCTAACAGGATGTGGCTCACATACCAGGGCCTCTACCCTGACCTCTCCAGGGGTTGTACTGCCCTTCCCTTGGAGGCTCTTCTATATATCATCCAGACATTTCGGTTACATGTCCCTTTTGTATTTTTGACCTCCTGACTGCTGCACCCCTCTTCCTTCTTTTCTCCCTCTGCCAACATGGCAGAGCTCAGTCTGGTCATGTCCACTCTGGTCTCCCGGATGTCCCTGCCTCTATCTATGTGCTCCCACATATCTGCAATACACTTTCTCCTCCATACCTAGGAGCAGTCATGTCCTTTCTTCATTAATAATGCAATTACTCATTTGCATGTCCAAGTACATACAGTTAGGTTAGTTCATTCTCAACTGTCATCGAACAATTCCTCAGTGCTGTCTGAGACAAGTTCTCTCTCAATGTTCTTCCTTCTTTGACTTGTTCTGACTTGAATTTAACCACTGCTCTGGCAGCTCTTTAAAGTAATTTCTTGTATATTATCATTCTCGTATTGATTGGGTCTTGGGCAGGTTTAAATGAGAAGTCTTGAATATAAAAGACTTGAAAGAAGCAGACCTTCCCTATATAAATATTTCATAAAGCACTTGAAGTACAACCAAATGGAAATCAGATCTCTCAGATGCCTGAGAACAGGGGAGTTAAACTCAGTAACTGCTCTTAATTCCAACATACTATGATGTGCCCTACCAGAACACAGACTCTTAGGAAGGAATTGAGCCCAGTGTCCTACAGAGAAAGAGGCACGGTTCAAGCCCACCTCTATGGTGCTATGAATGGCTCTAGTCTTTGGTTTTTCCAAGGTCTTTCCTGCTGTGCAAAACAGTGCATGCTTTCTTATGGAGGGTGTTTCCATTAATGGCATAAACAAATGAAGGGTTTATTATGTGCACACAGAGGTCTAGAAGTTGTTGGTTCAGGGTGGTTCTCCTGGGTTCCAAGGGAACATCTCAAGAACGTCTGAACTATCCAAGCAAGACTATCACCAACACTGCACAAGGTGGGACTTCTGCTATATACACCCCCCCTTCACTTCCTCTCGGGTAAGTCACCCCAATTCTGCTTTAGAGGAATCATCCCCATTGTTTCTAAGCCCATTAACTCAGAGGAAAACAGCCCTTCTTCATAAGTGGTCATGTGATTTAGGCCACTGCAACCCTACTCACTTCACGCTGTTTTGATAATGTGTTCAAGTCATCAGTGCCTAAACTCAGTAAACCTATCACTGGCAAAATGGCTCAGCAGGTAAGGGCGCCTAAAGCCAAGCCTGACAACCTGAGTTTCACCCAAGGATGCACATAGTAGAAGGAAAGAACGGACGTCCACAAACTGTCTTCCAATTTATACACACACACACACACACACACACACACACACACACATTCCAAAGCCCAGTAAGTCTGGCATAAAAGCCGTGGGTGAGGGAGGTTGTGCTTAGGACAGAGGTGGCGAAGTTGTACCCTCAGCAGGAGACAGTGAAGCCACCTCTACAGGTAGGAGGAGGTGACCTATAGGGTGGAACGAATGAAAGGCTCGGCTCTACAGGCTTCTAACTACACTAAAGATTACTTCTGTTTCTATTGTTATGGAGCATCCTTAAAAATGTAGAGGCACCATAGAAGTCAGCTGTCCCACTCCTGAGTTTGTGGACTGGGATGCTTACACGTCTCTATGTTGTTGCGCTGTTCACAACAGCTAAGAAATGGACTCACCTAGATATCCATCAACAGATGAATAAATAAAAAAAATGTGGGCCATGCCTACAATGGGATTTTATGCAGCTGTTTAAAAAAATAAAATGACAATGGCAGGGAAACCAGGCTTAGAAGGACAAGCACCGCGTGTGCTCTGTCTCATCTGTGGGACCTAAATTTAAAAGCACATGCTTGTGTATGTTTCATGGGGGGGGGTGTCCCCAAACTAGAAGAACATGGGAGAGAAGGAATTAATGGAGATGGGAATTGGAGAAGGTACTAGGATGCAGATACTGAAAATCAGGAGGGGGAACGGAAGGGGCTACAGAGGGGAAGAGGGGACAAAGGAGAGCAGGGGGAGGGGGAGGAATGAGAACACACTATAATGCTGCACATGTATGAAGATGTCATGAAGGGGTCATGCCCCAAAGGGATTTGTGGGGTCTGGTTCAGTCAACTTTTCTTTATAAAATTCTGACTCATGGTGGAAGCAGTTTGCTCAGCCACACCTAAATAATGGTCTTTCTGACCAAAGGGGGGCAATTAGCCATACATTTCTCCTGGGTCTCCTGAACTTTAGTTCCCAGGCAATATCCACCAAGCCTGATGACCTGAGTTTGACCCCCAGAATGCACAACAGAGAACAAACCTATCACAATTGCCTTGATCTGTATGTTAAACTCACCCCACAACCAGCCTATTCTCACCCCTTCCCCTCTCTTATTGAATAATTGTCATGGAAGCAATTTTGATGTGCAGTAAGAACGAACCTCTGTAATCTACTCTTCTTAAAAATAATAATACTAGCAACACTTATCAAAAATAACTGAGAATCAAGAATTAGATAGCTCAGTAGTTTCTTAGAACCTGTAATGTAAGTAACTCACAACAGCCTGTAACTCCAGCTCCAAGAGATCTGAACATCCTCTCTGGCCTCATGTGCACAAAACCAGAGACATACATGCATACAGTTAATTGAAAAATAAAGCTTTGCTAGCACTTAAGAAGCAGAGGTAGGTAGCTCTGAGTGTGAGGCCAACCTGATCTACAGAGCAAGTTCCAGGACAGTCACGGTTACACAGAGAACCAAAAATAAATATCTTTTTTATATAGTTATTTCTTTTATTTTTATGTGCATTGGTGTTTTGCCTACATGTACGTCTATATGAGAGTGTCAGACCTTGGAGTTACAGACAGTTGTGAGCTGCCATGTGGGTGCTGGGTCCTCTGTCAGAGCAGTCAGTGCTCTTAACCCCTGAGTCATCTCTCCATTCCCATAAGTAAATAGATCTTTAAATTTTTCTGAGAATCATCTGAAGTTATCCACCCATCAGAGGGAAGCTTATTTAAGAAAATGAAATTGATCTCAGTTTTTACAAATCAAATTTTAATTTAAACATTTAAGTAAAACAAAATTCAATAAACTCTGGGATGTCTAAGAGTTCTGACACACCTGGCAATCTAGACAGCAATATACATTTTCTGGAGCCGTGTGCTGCCTAGAAAGTATCAAAAAGGCAATGATCTCTTACCTTTGACTTTGAGTTTCTGCATAAGTCAGAGTTTTACATTACCTCCAAATACTGAAAATATGCTTCATTGACAGAGTGCTTCCGTGTACACCCACGCACACACATTCACACACCACCCTTTATACACACACACACACCAGCACCACGCCAACACCACACCACACGCACATGCACACACAGGGTCCCTTAGGGAAGGCTAGGCATTTAAAGAAACCTTTCTCTAACTCTTAACTTTGTCAAGCTAACAGAGGAAGGATGTATACTTTACAGAACTGGTCTAGAAAAGTCACTAAACCATAACCACCACTAACAGCAGCCAATTCCACAAAGGGCAAGAAATCTGATTTCCAGAAGTGCTGCATTACATTCTCAGCATTACCCAATTTTAAAAAGTTGTAAAAATAAGCAGGAGAGATGGTGGGTAGAGAAGCATTCAAAGTTTGAAAATTATGCTTAAAGATTTTTAAAGTTATGAAGGGTACATTCAAATACCCAAAAGAAAAGATGTCATAAATTAAAGAAAATTCTAAGAAAAAAAAAGTCTCATCAAATAGGGAATAGCAATAAAGGAATGAAAATGATGAAGGAAAGAGAAACAGAATTTCTAGGGTCAAAGAGTTCAGTAACTGAAATAAAAACCCTCAGTGGAGGTGGAGAAGCAGCCGCATATTTGAACAAGCAGAATAAAGAATCACTGAACTTGAAGACAGATCAGTTAAGAGAAATAGAAAAAAGAAAAAATTAATAGCACCTCAGAGACCTTGAGACATTGTAAGAGTTCAATATATGTATAATGTGAGTCACATAGGAGGAAGGGGAGAAGGGACGAGATGAGACGTTTGAAGGAATGTTCCTCAAATGTGTTCAAGACTTTGCTTTCAAGGCAGCACTAATGGGAGGTGACAGAACCTTCAATAGATGGCACCTAGTGGGAGGTTTTTGGGTCATTGGGGGTCATGCCCCAAAGGGATTTGTGGGGTCTTGTTCAGTCAACTTTTCTTTATAAAATTCTGACTCATGGTGGAAGCAGTCTGCTCAGCCACACACATTGTCATTGAGTATGCTGTGTAGCCTAGCACAATGGGTCCACCCAGTCATAGGCAGGAACTTCAAAAACTATGAATCAAATTAACCTTTCATTTCAAAAAATGTCTTTAGATTTTTAAAGAGCTTACTAACGTGACAACTGACTTCATACCAAAACCAATACCGACAGAGCAGTGGATAGCATATTCAAGGACATGAAAGAAAATGAGGGGATATAGAGATGGCTCAGTGGTTAAGAGCACTGGCTACTCTTGCAGAGGACCCAGGTTCAGTTCCCAGCACCCACATCAGGCAGCTACAACTGCCTCTAATACCAGCTCTGGGGGATCCCATGTCTCTGGCCTCAGTGGGCACCCACATTCAGAAGAACATACCTGCACACACATATACACGTAATTTAAAATAATAAAAAATAAGTCTTAAACTTAATAAGAGCTTTAAAGATTGAAGAACAGGAGGGATTGGGGGTGAAGAGGAGGATCCTGGCTGAGGACCGATAGTGATGAATGGGAAAAAGAGGAGGGTTGGTGCCTCAGTCTCCTAGATATCTAGGTACTGTGAATAGAACCTAGGCCACATTTGCATTCTGGCCATGGCTCTGCCACTCGCGCAAGCCTGCACAGGTCCTTGAACTTTCATTGACATCTCTCTTCATCTGTAACACAAGACTCCTGGGTCAGATGACGGCTGAGATTCCAGTAGTTCCACAGAACAGCCTTCAGAGAGGCCAGACACTTCCACAGCCATTCGGTAACTAAATTAGACCACCTGGGAGGTAGCTGCTTTTCTACCAATGATAGAAACCACTGGAGAGCACAGAAGTCAGGGAAAGTCAAATTACACCTGAGAGTACTTACACCTTCAGAACTGATGGGATCAGAAAGAACAAGACCTAGACAATCCACTAGTGTCACTAACTTGAAACTCCAAACGTAACCCAACCCTTTAACAAAATACCTTCTCTCTGGTTTTGTTTTTAAGTGATTCACAGCCACAGAGAAGTGTCTCTGAATATTTAAATATGCTTCTCAAATATTAAGCAGACCCCTCAGGCCAAGGAAGTGGCATATTTATTCTCTTTCTCTCTCCCTCCTTCCTTCCCTCCCTCCCTCCCTCCCTTCTCTCTCCACCACCTACATCTGTCTGCAAATTCATCTGCCAAATTCAAGACTTTTAAGAAGGGGCTAGAGAGATGCTGAGCCATTAAGAACACTTGCTACCCTGGCAGAGGACCCAGGTTTTGTTCCCAAGATACACATGGGGGCTCACAACCATCAGTAACTCCAGTTCCAGGAGCAAGCCCCAACAATCCTCCCTGTCTCAAGTTTCCTCAAAGATAAAGTTATAGGCAGGTACATAAGGATTCCCAGTGTTTTACATGGAATCTATTGGGTGATGTTTTTATTCTTTTTTTTTTAATTGAAAAAATTTCCGCTTCTTCCCCGCCTCCCATTTCCCTCCCCCTCCCCCCACTCCTCTCCCCTTCTTCCCACTCCTCCCCCCTCCCACTCCAGTCCGAAGAGCAGTCAGGGTTCCCTGCCCTGTGGGAAGTCCAAGGTCCTTCCCCCTACCATCCAGGTCTAGGAAGGTGAGCATCCAAACAGGCTAGGCTCCCACAAAGCCAGTTCATGCAGTAGGATCAAAACCCAGTGTCATTGTCCATGGTTTCTCATCAGCCCTCATTGTCCGCCATGTTTAGAGAGTACAGTTTTATCCCATGCTTTTTCAGTCCCAGTCCAGCTGGCCTTGTGTAACAGCGTAAATGAATGCAGACAGATTGTAATAATATATACAGCTTTAATGGGGAAATAGACTTACAGAACCACAGGTTCCCGCGAAGAACAGCAAAGCAGAAAAGGCGGATGGGAACATGCCCACAATCTTTATAAGTAAAAAATATCCTTGGGGGATCCCGCCCCCTGCTAGACAAAACATCTCCTCTTTTTGTCTAAATAAGATAGAGCCAAAATAAATACAACTATATACAATAGTAACAAATAATAAATATAACAAACAATATTGAGCAAGAAACATATAACAAAAGTTTTGCTGAACATTTTATCTCAAGGAGTCTAAATAATGTAAAGAGTAATTATAATTATAAAATTTTCAACTCCGTCAAAGATCTGAGAAGGGAATTAATATTATTTAACAAACGAGAAATATCCAAAACGTGAAACAAATGACAGAGACAACTGACTACCTGGGCAATCACCCAAAGTCTCGTTTGTAATGTTGAGTCAACCAACTTTGGCTAAAGCCTAACATAACTGACATACCATTATTAAAGGCAAGGAACTTTCTTAGAACTACCCTACCCTGTCTTGGCAAGATAAGACAATCCTGTTTCATCCACTTATGGATATTCTATATCTTTGTCAGTAGTTGAGGTATGTGCTTTTCTTAACCCAAAGGCCAGTTCTGCCAAGAAGACAAGCTCCCAGTGGAGTGTCTTTGGTGCTCAACATTCTCTCGGGAGTAGAGTGGAGTAATTGTGTCTCGTTGGTACAGAATTCTAGGTTAGATTAAAGGCCATTTTCTACAGCTCTTCGAAGAGGCTGAAGATTATACTATCTATACTAAATATAATCTCTATGTATCTAAAAAAAACCTGATTAACCTAAAAATAAATATGACAAACATATAATTCTCAATGCCTATCTAACTTGAAGACTAAGAGAATAAACAACTGTGTAATATATGAAGACAATGATCTTCAACTGTAAACACTGTCATTACATATCAAATGTAAACAATGTTATTAAATAAATAGTATCAGAGGTAGAAATGTACATTGTAATATGGTAGATATATCAATACAATATAGACAAAGTTATAAGCCTACTCTTATACAAAAATAGAGGTAGGAACACTCATATTCAATATTCAATATATCAATATACAAGAAACAGTACCAATACAATTTTCTAAAAACAGTAATTCACAAATACCAATCATCCCATCAAACCAGTTAGTCCCCCCCCCTTTTTTTGAAAATACCCCTAATTCCATAAAATATCTCCCCATCCGCTCAACCCTAAATCAACCACTAAATGATGTCCCTAACCCTGAGGGCAAACTCTGTTGGGAGAGGGGACGTCGTCCTCTAAGATTGCTTCTAGCTGACATGGGGGTCAATGTTCTTCTTAGGGGGTCCTATGAAAGCAAATGATGGTAAAATTCCCAAATTAACCTTTGACCTAAGAAAATTGACACTAGTCTCTGAGCGTTTTGAGAAGGTATGGCCAGAGTGTCGTCAAAAATGTGCACCATTCAAAATTGTCTCGTGCAGTTGGTACCAAAAAACAGGTCTAACATTAGCGCTTAAAAAATATTCATAAAAAATATTCATGACGTCATAAAAACCAGATTGAGTTGATGTCGTGGGGCCCCATCTTCATCCTGGAAACTTTAAAGATTACTGTAGGAAAATTTGTTGCTTGTTATGGGAAATTTAAACATTAACAACAAGGACATATACTGAAATATAAAGAAAGACACAGATATGAAGAAAAGCAAAGAAAGCTTATCAAGTACATAATTATTCTTATTCTGTCCCATTTCATGACTCCTAACCTGAGACAGAAACTCTGAGATATCTCTTATCAACAGGCTTGGAATTGAAGAGGGACTGAGCCATAGTCCAACTCCAAAACCAGCTCTACATATTTGTAAAGAAATGTTTAATAAGACATATATATATAAAATTAATACTTACAGAACATGTCCATCCATCAATAATTAAAATTTAAATTCTTTGAAGATGGGTATTTTCCTGTGGAGATAAGAAAAGAACCATGCCCCCTACCTATCTGTATTTTTTACCATCAGTATGCTCGCCATCCTTGTGAATGAATTGTTATTTATCTTTTCCAAATGGCTTTTCTTCTTCAAACCGAACCTTTATTAAATTTGACGGTATCCACAATTTTTCCTCACCTGTGGAGACAAGAGCAAAACCCCTTCCCCAATGCTGCACATCTCCTGGCTTCCATTGTGAGGTCAGCACATCCTTGAAATAAACTGGTTGATTTAGTTCAGTAGACTTTTCCATTATCCAATGTCTTTCTGCAGCCGTTGTCCCCTTCTCATTAGCGTTAAGAAAATTCAAGGTTAACAAAGCATTATGTAACCTATTTCTGGGGGTGTTTTCCACCCCTTTCTGTTTATTCAACATATCCTTTATAGTTCGATTTGATCTTTCTATGACTGCTTGACCTGTAGGATTATATGGTATACCTGTAACATGCTTGATATTGTAATAATCAAAAAAGCATTTCATTTTCCTAGACACATAAGCAGGACCATTATCTGTCTTTATTTGTGTAGGTATACCCATGATAGCCATGACTTCTAATAAATGAATAATTACTGAATCAGCTTTTTCTGAACTTAAAGCAGTTGCTTTATCACCATCCAAGGTTTTGTTCAAATGAATTATTAGATCAGGTGTTATCCTGGTCGTAGACTGGAAATGTCTCCTAACAGTCTTTGAAAGTCATTAAGAGTCCGTAGACGATCTCTCCTAATTTGTGCCTTTTGTGTCTTAATTTTTTGCAAACCTATTTTGTAACCTAAATAATTAACAGGATCTCCCTTCTGAATCTTTTTAGGAGCAATTTGCAATCCCGATTTAGGTAAAAGTATCTTTATTTCTTCAAATAGTCTGTTCAAGGTATCCATGTTTGAACCAAATAACAAAATGTCGTCCATGTAATGATATACTATCGATTTGGGAAATTTCTTGTGTATTATTTGTAATGGTTGATTCACAAAATATTGGCACAGGGAGGGGCTATTTAACATACCCTGGGGGAGTATGGCCCAGTGGTACCTCTTCGAGGGTTGAGAATTGTTATAAGTAGGCACTGTGAAGGCAAATTTTTCTCTATCTTCTTTTTGTAAAGGTATAGTGAAAAAACAATCCTTTAAATCAATAACTATAAGAGGCCATCCTTTTGGTAAGAAAGGGGGCAAAGGAATTCCAGATTGCAGAGGGCCCATAGGTTGAATAACCTTGTTGATAGCCCTGAGATCTGTCACCATTCTCCATTTACCTGATTTTTTCTTAACCATAAATACAGGAGAATTCCAAGGGCTGGTAGATTCTTCTATATGTCCAGCATCTAATTGCTCTTGTACCAGCTGTTCTAAAGCCTGTAACTTTTCCTCAGCTAGAGGCCATTGCTTTGTCCATATTGGTTTCTCAGTCAACCATTTTAGAGGCAAGGCTGTTGGTATCTCTGAAGGGACATCAATTGCTTGTTCTTGTACAGCCTGAATGGCCAGTTTTCTCCGTTTATTATATCTTTTAGTATTATTCTCAGAAATATATGCTCTAGAATTAGCAAGAATGTTAATTTGAGTATTCCATTGTTGTAATAGGTCATGATCCCATAAATTCACTGCAATATTGGCTACATATGGCCTTAATTTTCCTATTTGTCCCTCAGGCCCTATGCATTCAACCCATCTCGTGCTCTGCCTTACTCGAGATAGGGTTCCAATTCCCAGGAGCTGAACATTTACATTCTGAAGAGGCCAATACGGATGCCAAGATTCTGGGGTAATGATACTTACATCAGCACCTGTGTCCAGCAGGCCAGTAATAAAAATGCCATTTACACACACTCTCAGCTTAGGTCTTTGATCACTTATAGAAGTTTGCCAAAACACACGTAACTCATCTTTCTGATCATTATTGTTTGTAACAGTAGGCATGGGGCTTCCTAATTGTCCCAATGAGGCACATTCTCTGCAGTAACTGGAAATGACTGAACCATGTTTGCCATAGGGGCCTGTGAGGGCCCCCTCTCACGTTTCCCGTCTGTATCAGGTTGCCTTGTCTATCTCTTGTAGACCTACATTCATTCGTCCAGTGTCTACCTTTTCCACATCTTCTACATAAACCTGAAGGCTGAGTCCTCCTATTTCTGTTATTTCTAGAAGATGCATTATTATTATTTCTGAAAATCTGTTGTCTGCAATTCCTTTTCATATGACCCATTTTGCCACAATTAAAACATTTGGTATTCTGGTGTCTCCTTTTACCATTGGAAATTGCTTCTTCTACCCATGCTTCAGTACCATAATCAAATGTATCAACATTCAGTGTATGCAAGACCCATTCTTCCAAGGGCGGATCTGAGCTTTAAAGGCCCCAAGATACTTTTGCATTCCACATTTGCATTTTCATAAGCCAAAGACTCAATCATTATACATCTTGCTTCTGGGTCAGATATCCCTATTTGTACAGCTTTAGTTAGTCTTTGTAAAAAGTCACTAAAGGGTTCTCTCTGACCCTGTTTAACTCTGACAAATGATTCCATTCTCTGTCCTGGATCTTGTACCCTGTCCCAAGCCCTTAAGGCTGCTGTAGTACATATGGAGAGTATGTTTTCATCCAAATTAGCTTGTTCCTGAGGGTCGGAAAAGAGCCCCTCACCTAGAATTTGATCTAGGGAAATCTCAATTCCCTTCACTAGTTCCTGCTGTTCTAAGAGTCTAGCCTCTTGCCTGAATAAGCATTTCCATTTCAATTGCGGTCCACTCTCAAGTACCACAGAAGCTAACTGAAGCCAGTCAGAGGGTGTGACTCTGTGTGTCGTGGCCAAAGATTTTAGCATCTCTTTAACAAAGGAGGCATGCATCCAAAAGTCATCACAGCCTGTTTAATTTCCTTGAGATCATTCATACGGAGAGGCTCCCATGTATCTTCCTTAATGACCCTAGGGCTTCTGGAACCAATCACTTTCTCTGTTGTTATTACTGAAAAGGCAGGTAGAGCAATAGGTAGAGTTCTGTGGGAATTGTCCCGGAGAGATTTACCCACAGATGGAGTTAAAATTTGCCTTTCTACTCTTTGCTCTTCTTCATCAGAATTTAGAAATTCCTCAACCTTTTCAATTCTATTCACCATTGCCTTCAGCAATGTCTGAATCTCCTGTCCAGAATTATGTTCCAAAGCCTTCATGGAGGATTCTAAAGTATGAAGTTTGTCCATTAGAGATAACATCTCATCTTTGGACATAATTTTTATGGCATAAACCATGCCTTCTTGTATTGACAATCTTTCTGCCAATCTGTCATAAGCTTTAGACAAAATCCAATTGTCACATTAAGCAGTTTTGATTCTCTCAGTTAATGTTTCAGTTCCTACAGAAAGGGACTGAAGCTTACGATCCAAATCATCTGTTCCCTCTTCCATAGTAATGAATTTCTCCTTAACATCAGCCTGTACATTTTCTAAATTTTGCTCAGTTGATCGAGTCATGTTAAACAAAGATCTGTTCTCTTCCTGGAGAACTTCAAACTGATTCTTAAGAAGATTGTTGTCATTCTCAATTGTTTTTAAGCATTCAACCTCTGCCTTAAGAATCCTGGATTCATCTCATAAAGACTTTATCATATTTCTATTATCAAACCATATATTACCAAGGAAAACTACGAATCCCAGAAAGATCCATAGATGTGGAGTGACAGACACCTCTTGTAAAATCTCCCACATGGTACAAACAAAAAGGCTGTTAAAGTCTTGAATGGTTCCGTTTTCAGACATTTTCAATCAAATCAGTATTTATTTTTATTTATAAAAGAAAATTTTACCTGTAATGGCCGATTCCTGCCAGCAGATGGTTGTGGTGGCAGAGTGCATGTCAGTTTACTTGGTAGGAGTCTGAGCCAGTTTGTAAAGTCTCAAAACCCAAAACTGAAAGTTAACTGTAAGCAGCAGGGGGAGGGCCAGGAAAGGAGGGAGAGCCAAGGCCGAACTAAGCCACCTGCGGGGAGGGGGACGCAGAGCAGTCACGGGCACAGAGTGGCGTTGTGTACTGATCAGGCTGTTACAGAGGTGCTTGTACCACTGTCGGGCAGGGCAGGGCGCATGGGCCGATTCAACTATTGCCAAACCGCCCAGGGCTAAGTTGCCCGACAGGAGTCCCATTTGCCGAATTTCTAGCAAGCACCAGGAAAAATCGAGTCACTGCAGATGTTCAATGACTCAGAATCTCAGTTGCTTCTGCCGCTGTAGTCAGGCAGAGTGAACTGGCAAGGAGCTGTGCTGAGAGAGTACAATCTGCGCGGAGGGAGAGGCCTCTGGAGGGGGGGGGGGCAACTGGCTCCCAGCACTCACCACCCAGGAGGCTCTGATTCAGGGCGGGTATCCGCAAAGCCCCACTTTGGGTGCCAAGTGTAACGGCGTAAATGAATGCAGACAGATTGTAATAATATATATAGCTTTAATGGGGAAATAGACTTACAGGACCACAGGTTCCCATGGAGAACAGGACAGCAGAAGGGGCGGTTGGGAGCACTCCCACAATCTTTATAAGTAAAAAATATCCTCAGGGGACCCTGCCCCCTGCTAGCAAGGTGATTGGCTGGGTCTCTCCTACAGCCTTGGTGAGCTTCCAATAGATCAGCACCACTGTCTCAGTGGGTGGGTGCAACCCTCGCAGTCCTGACTTCCTTGCACATGTTCTCCCTCCTTCTGCTCCTCATTTGGACCTTGGGAGCTCATTCTGGTGCTCCAATTGTGGGTCTCTGTCTCTATCTCCATCCATTGCCAGATGAAGGTTCTATGGTGATAAGCAAGATATTCATCAGTACGGCTATAGGATCGGGTCATTTCAGGTTCCCTCTCCTCAGCAGCCCAAGGAACTAACTGGAGACATATCCCTGGACCCCTGGGAGCCCCTCTAGAGTCAAGTCTCTTGCCAACCCTAAGATGGCTCCCTTAATTAGGATATATACTTCCCTGCTCCCATATCCACCCTTCCTTTATCCCAACCATCCCATTCCCCCAAGTTCCCTCCATCCTTCCCTTCTCAGTTTTCTCTCCCCATTTCCTTTTACCCCCATCTCACTCCACCCCAAATTTCCCAATTTTTGACAGGCAATCTTGTCTACTTCCAATATCCAGGAGGATGACTATATATTTTTCTTTGGGTTCACCTTCTTATTTAGCTTTCCTAGGATCACAAATTATAGGCTCAGTGTCCTTTATTTATGGCTAGAAACCAATTATGGCTAGAATCCCATGTTCATCTTTTTGGGCCTGGCTTACCTCACTCAGGATAGTGTTTTCTATTTCCATCCATTTGCATGCAAAATTCAAGATGTCATTGTTTTTTACCGCTGAGTAGTACTCTAACATATTCCAGACATTCTTCATTAATTCTTCCATTGAAGCGCATCTAGGTTGTTTCCAGGTTCTGGCTATTACAAATAATGCTGCTATGAACATCCAGTTATGCCAGCACCATTTGTTGAAGATGCTTTCTTTCTTCCATTGTATACTTTTAGCTCCTTTATCAAAAATCAGGTGTTCATAGGATTGAGGGTTAAAATCTGGGTCTTCTATTCGATTCCATTGGTCGACATCTCTGTTTTTATGCCAATACCAAGCTGTTTTCAATACTGTAGCTCTATAATAGAGTTTGAAGTCAGGAATGGTAATGCCTCCAGAAGATCCTTTATTGTATAAGATTGTTTTCGCTATCCTGGGTTTTTGTTTTTCCATATAAAGTTGATTATTGTCCTCTCAAGATCTGTGAAGAATTTTGATGGGACCTTGATGCGGATTGCATTGAATCTGTAAATTGGCTTTGGTAGGATTGCCATTTTTACTATGTTGATCCTCTCAATCCAAGAGCAAGGGAGATCCTTCCATTTTCTGGTATCCTCTTCTATTTCTTTCTTCAAAGACTTAAAGTTCTTCTCAATTAGATCTTTCACTTCCTTGGTCAGAGTTACCCCCAAGATATTTTATGCTATTTGTGGCTATCATGAAAGGTGATGCTTCTCTGATTTCCCTCTGTGCTTCCTGACCCTTTGTGTATAGGAGAGCAACTGATTTTTTGGAGTTGATCTTGGATCCTGCCACGATACTAAAGGATATCAGCTGTAGGAGTTCTTTGGTAGAGTTTTTGGGGTCACTTATATACACTATCATATCATCTGCAAATAACGAAAGTTTAACTTCTTCCTTTCCAATTCAAATCCCCTTAATCACCTTATGTTGTCTTTTTTTTTAATTAAAAAAATAAATTTAATATGAAGTTAAGGCAAGGAAACACCATTAACATTGAATCCTAGCAGGTCCAATTCTGTTTAACCAAAATGTATTTATAGGTATGATTTTAATTAATCCAATGTCATGGTTATTGTTTGGTATATATAATACTTTTAATAATATAATTAAATCTGTAGAAAATAAAAAGGCATAGAGGGTGTTCTTCCAAGATTTTTTAAATTGGAATAGACACAGAAGCTGGCTCATTTGTCTAGAATTAATCATCAACATTTGAGATTCAAAGTGTTATTTTTGTTTGTTTGAATCCTCTTTGATTTATGTAGTGAATGATGATCATTCTTGCTAATGTGCGTAGAGGACAGGGGTGGCCTCTTTGGAGGAAGTGTGTCACTGTGGGGACAGGCTTTGAGGTCTCACATGCCCAGGCTATGCCCAGGGTGCCACACAGTCTCCTTCTGTTGCCTGCGTGTCCAGATGCAGAACTCTCAGCTCCTGCTTTCTATCTTTCTTCATTTCAGCTATCTGGAAACCTTCAGAATGGCTCAGAGTCCACAACAGATCCCACCAGTTTGTATTTGCTCACGGAAAACATGAGAAGAAAAGACCAGCAGCTCCCCAATGATGTCTCTCCTGGTGCCCGGACCGGATCTCCTTGATGCTTGAGTGGCTCGTAAACAAAGGGCCTACCTTGCTTGCTGCAGGCAGGCCATTGGGACAAAGGAGCTACCACCCTCCCGTTTGCCCTCCCGATTCGGATTAGGTCCCAGAGCCCTGAACAGGCTGAGCTGGGAGATGTTATATGGTCAAAGAGGGGAGGGAGTCAGACGGAGGGGGGCAAGGTTGTGGATGCAAGCTAGGTGGGATAGGAAGAGAGAGGAAGTATCGGGCAGAATAGCCCCTGAGGATGACCAGGAAGTGTAGGAGGGATGAGGAACGTCTGAGTTCCCTGTCCCGGGCTGCTGCCGCAGTCAGAAACTCACTCACTCCAATCCCCTTATGTTGTCTTATTGCTATTGCTAGAACTTCAAACACTATATTGAAGAGGTATGGAGAGAGTGGACAGCCTTGTCGTGTTCCTGATTTTAGTGGGATGGCTTTGAGTTTCTGTTTAATTTGATGTTAGCTGTCGGCTTGCTGTAAATAGCTTGTATTATATTTAGGTATGAGCCTTGTATCCATAATCTCTCCAAGACTTTTATCATAAAGGGATGTTGAATTTTGTCAAATGCTTTTTCAGCATCAAATGAAACGATCATATGGTTTTTTCTTTCAGTTTATTTATATGATGGATTACATTGATAGATTTTCGTATGTTGAACCAGCCCTGCATCTCTGGGATGAAGCCTACTTGATCATAATGGATAATTTTTCTAATGTGTTCTTGGATTCAGTTTGCCAGCATTTTATTAAGGATTTTTGCGTCGATGTTCATGAGTGAGAATGGCCTGTAATTCTCTTTCTTGGTTGGGTCTTTCTGTGGTTTTGGTATCAGGGTAACTGTAGCTTCATAAAAGGAATTTGGCAATGACTCTTCTGTTTCTGTATTGTGAAATACATTAAGGAGTATAGGTATTAGCTCTTCTTGGAAGTTCTCGTAGAATTCTGCATTGAATACATCTGGACCTGGGCTGTTTTTGGTAGGGAGGTTTTTGATATCATCTTCTAATTTTTTCTACTAATAGGTCTATTTAGATTGTTCACCTGGTCCTGGTTTAACTTTGGTATATGGTACTTATCTAGAAAAATGTCCATTTCTTTTACATTTTCCAGTTTTGTGGCATACAGGCTTTTGTAGTAAGATCTAATGATTCTCTGAATTTCCTCTGTGTCTGTGGTTATGTCCCCCTTTTCATTTCTGATCTTATTAATTTGTGTATTCTCTCTTTGCCATTTGATTAACTAATCAAATAGGGGTTTATCAATCTTGTTGATTTTCTCCAAGAACCAGCTTTTTGTTTCATTCATTCTTTGGATTGTTTTCTGTGTTTCTATTTTGTATATTTCAGCCCTCAGTTTGATTATTTCCAGTCTTCTATTCCTCCTAGGTGAGTCTGCTTCATTTTTTTCTAGAGCTTTCAGGTGGGCTGTTAAGTCTCCAATGTGTGCTTTCTCCTTTTTCTTCAAGTGGGCACTTAGTGCTATGAACTTTCCTCTGAGGACGGCTTTCATAGTGTCCCATAAGTTTGAGTAGGTTGTTTCTTTATTTTCATTGAATTCAAGGAAGACTTTGATTTCTTTCTTTATTTCTTCCTTAATCCAGGTGTGGTTCAGTAGTTGACTGTTCAGTTTCCATGAGTTTGTAGGCTTTCTGGGGGTAGCATTGTTGTTGAATTCTAATTTTAATCCATGGTGATCTGATAAGACACAAGTGGTTACTAATATTTTTTTATAACTGAGGAAATTTACTTTGTTACCAAGTATGTGGTCAATTTTAGAGAAGGTTCCATGAGCTGCAGAGAAGAAGGTATATTCTTTCCTATTTGGGTGGAATATTCTATAGATGTCTGTTAAGTCCATTTGATTCATTACCTCCATTAATTCTCTAATTTCCCTGTTAGGTTTCTGTCTGATTGACCTGTCCATTGGTGAGAGAGGAGTGTTGAAGTCTCCTACTATTAGTATGTGTTGTTTGATGACTGCCTTGAGTTTTAGTAATGTTTCTTTTACGTGCGTGGGTGCTTTTATATTAGGGGCATAGATATTCAAGATTGAGACTTCATCCTGATGAATTGTTCCTGACATGAGTATAAAATGTCCCTCTCCATCTCTTCTGATTGATATAAGTTTGAAGTCAACTTTGTTAGAAATTAGTATGGCCACACCTGCTTGTTTCTTAGGTCCATTTGCTTGATAAACCCTTTCCCAGCCCTTTACTCTGAGTAGATGTCTGTCTTTGTGGTTGAGGTGTGTTTCTTGTAAACAGCAGAATGTTGGATCCTGTTTTCGTATCCAATCTCTTAGCCTGTGCCTTTTAATAGGTGAGTTGAGTCCATTGATATTAAATAATATTAATGACCAGTGGTTGTTTACTCCTGTAATTTTTTTTTTGGTAGTAGAGTTTGTGTGTTTCCCTTCTTCGAGTTGTGCTGGTGAAGGGTCTGAGTTATTGTGGTCATTGTTGGACTCCTTGGTTTGTGATTTTTCTTCTATTACTTTCTGTAAGGCTGGATTTGTGGCTATGTATTGTTTAAATTTGTTTTCATCCTGGAAATTTTTGTTTTCTCCATTTATAATGAATGAAAGCTTGGCTGGGTATAGTAGTCTGGGCTTGCATCCATGTTCTCTTAGTTTCTGCAGTACATCTATCCAGGACCTTCTGGCTTTCATGGTTTCCATAGAGAAGTCAGGCAGGTGTGAGTGATAGGTTTCCCTTTATAAGTAACTTGACCTTTTTTCTTTGCAGCTCTTAATTTTCTTTCTTTATTCTGCATGTTTTGTATTTTGATTACTATATGGTGAGGGGATTTTGTTTTTGATCCAGTCTATTCGGTGTTCTGTATTCTTGAACCTTCACAGGAATATCTTTCTTTAGGTTGGGAAAGTTTTCTTCTATAATTTTATTAAATATATTTTCTGGACCGTTGAGCTGTACTTCTTCTCCTTCTTCTACCCCTATTATTCTTAGGTTTGGTCTTTTTATTGTGTCCCAGATTTCCTGAATGTTTTGTGATGAGAATTTGTTGGATTTGCTGTTTTCTTGGATCAGTGCTTTTATTTTCTCTATGGTATTTTCAGTGTCTGAGATTCTTTCTTCTCTCTTGTATTCTGTGGGTAATCCTTGTCTCTGTAGTTCCTGTTCATTTACCCAGAAATTCCATATCCAGCTGGCCCGCGGTTTGTGTTTTCTTCATTACCTCCATTTCATTATTCAAGTCTTGAACCATTTCCCTTACCTGTTTGATTGCTTTTTTCTTGTTTCTCTTGTTTTTCTTGGATATCTTTGAGAGATTTATTCATTTCTCCTACCTTTTTGTTTGTCATCTCTAAGGCAGTTTTCCACCTCCTGTTTAAGGTCCTCTATTATTTTCATATAGTTCTGTTTAAAGTCGATTTCTTCTATTTCTTTTGGATTTGGGTGTTTAATTCTTCTTGCTTCGGGATCCCTGGATTCTGGTGATGTCATGTTGCCTTTCCGGTTGTTGGAGGAATTCTTACATTGGCGCCTGCCCATCTCTTCCTTCTAATGGAGCCAGGAGAGACCTGGTGTCTTGGTCCAGTCTTTGCCATGACTGACTCTCTGGGTGGATCTCTTCAGTGTAGACGCAGAAACTGTTCCTGTCTGGATGGAACTCCTCAGCACTGAAAGAGGGACGCCTGGTAGCCCAAGGACACAACGGACAAAAGGGCGAATGTGGGGAGCAGAGCAGGGTCGAGTAAAACACAGGAGACCCTGCAGCACAAGCTGAAGGTGCCCGCGCTCCCTTGCGGGGAACTTCAGGTCTGCCCGGCAGGCAGGCACTCATCCCTCTGAGTGGGTAGCCTTTGTGCAGGAGCAAGAAACTGTTCCTGAGCCAAGGACCTTGCAGACAACAGGGCAGGCTTGGGGCATGGGGCTGGGTTGTGTGTAACACAGACACCCCTGCAGCAGTAGCTGGGGGAGGGAGGGTTGTGCTCTCTTCTGGGACAGGCTGCCCGGGATAGCACACACTCACCCATTCAGATGGAACTCGTCAGCACTGAAACAGGGTTGCCTGGTAGCCCAAGGGCACCGTGGACAAAAGGGCTAACGTGGGGAGTAGGGCGGGGTCGAGTTGAACACAGGAGACCCTGCAGCACAAGCTGAAGGTGCCTGTGCTCCCTTGCAGAAACCTTCAGGCCTGTCTGGCAGACAGGCACTCCTTCTTTTGTTTTTTTTTGAGGAACCCACTAACCATCTCCCAAATAAATCATAAACAGAGGCTTATTTTTAGCTTAGCATGTTTCTTGCCAGCTTTTCTATCTTAAATTATCCCCACTACCTTTTGCCTCTGGGCTTTTACCTTTCTCTTACTTTTGTAAACCTTACTTTCACTCCTACTCCATGGCTGGCTGGGTGGCTGACCCCTAGAGTCCTCTTTTCCTTCTTCTCTCGGTTTTTCATTCTCTTTGGTCTCGGTTCTCCTATTTATACTCTCTGCCTACCAGCCCTGCCTATCCTCGTTCCTGCCTCACTATTAGCAGTTCATCTCTTTATTAGACCTTCAGGCGTTTTAGACAAGCACAGTAACACAGCTTCACAGTTAAACAAATGCAGCATAAACAAAAGTCACACACCTGAAAATAATATTCCCCAACAAGAATCCAACCCTGGTCCTCGTGCATACTCTGTAAGCACTCTTTTTAATTTTTTTTTTTCCCAAGACAGGGTTTCTCTGTGGTTTTGGAGCCTGTCCTGGAACTAGCTCTTGTAGACCAGGCTGGTCTCGAACTCACAGAGATCCGCCTGTCTTTGCCTCCCGAGTGCTGGGATTAAAGGCGTGTGCCACCACCGCCCGGCTCTTTTTAATTTTTTTTAAAAAGAAAACAATCTATTTTTTTTTTCATTTTACATACTAATCCCAGTTCCCACTGCCTCTCCTCCTCCCATTCCCTCAGCCTTTCCCACCACCACCCCCCTACCACTCCTCCAAGAGGGTAAGGCAGGGCTGGAGAGATGGCTCAGAGGTTAAGAGCACTGACTGCTCTTCCAGAGGTCCTGAGTTCAATTCCCAGCAACCACATGGTGGCTCACAACCATCTATGAGATCTGGCGCCCTCTTCTGGTGTGTGGGAAGCAGAATGTTGTACACATAATAAATAAATTTTTTAAAAAAAAGAGGGTAAGGTACACTGCTTTGAGGAAGGTCCAAGGCCCTAGGTACTATATCTAGGCTGAGCAAGGTATCATCCAAAGAGAATGGGTTCCCAAAAAGCCAGTACAAGCAGTAGGGATAAATCCTGGTGCCACTACCAGTGTCCCCTCAGTCTGCCCCAGCCATTCAACTGTCACCCACATTCAGAGGGACTAGTTTGGTCCTATACTGGTTCCTTCCCTGTCAGGTTGGAGTTGGTGAGCTCCCTTTAGCTCGGATAAGTTGTTTCAGTGGGTGTCCCCATTATGGTCTTGACCTCTTTGCTCATATTCCACAAGCACTCTTAACTGGTGTCAATTAACTTTCAGAGCACAGAATCTTTGCAAATCTTGTCAGAATATAACCTTTAAAATTACAGTGTTGTCATGCATAGATTAATGCTGGTTTTGACACAGGTCCTTGTTAGATAACCCAAAATTTGACCTCAAACTTGAAATCATCCTACCAAAGGCTTCCTAGCACTAGGACTGTAAAAATACACCAGTATACCTGGCTATGTGTATGGCAAGAAAACTAACATTTGGGAAGAATGTGAAAAAAAAAATAATAATAAAAAAAACACTATTAGCAACGAGCAATTAATCTTCTTTCCTCAATCATCCCAGCAATGCTGGGGGTGAGCATTAATCCCTCGGTATTATATAGAAATCACAGCCTCTGCACACTTGAGTCGCATACTCAGCCTAATGTGTGAGCTTCTTTTCTACTGAAGCCTGCTTGCACTTGCTTCAGGCTGCTGCCCCACCATAGCTCTTCTTCAATTGTGAACCAAAACAAATCCTTCCTAAGTTGCTTTGGCCAGGCATTTTGTCAAAATTTTGAGAAAAGCAGGGAAGGAGGCATGATGGCCAGGAAAACTATAGCAACATCAGCCCAGGCAATGAACAGCTATAAAAAGCAATATATAGATCTCTGCTAAAGCCTTCAGCATCACCTTTAATCTAACCTCATCTATCAACGTTACCTTCAATCCCAGTGGTAAAGTTTTGAAGATTAAATATACATGGGGCGGGGGGGGGGGTGTTCTCTTGCAGAGTTCCACATGGGAAGGTGAGTACCACTCAGCCAGCACTGACGTCTCAATCTTTCTTACATAAGTTGGGAGAAGGATAAACCTCAAGTTTACATATCTGGCCAAGACTCTTGCAAGAAACAGCACAAGCTTCCAGAAAGAGGGGCACGAGACCTTCACAGCTGCACACACCCTACTCTGCACCTGGTACACTTAAATAACAGTGGCCTGCAAACGGACACTGTGCTATCTATTGAACACTAGCCTACCAACTGCCATTAATATTTAAAAGGTCCGTGCTGGGTAGATTTAAGAGCACATACCGCTCTCGCAGTGGAACCGTCTGGTTCCTAGCACTCACATCATGCAGTTCACAATCACCTATTAACTCCAGCTCCAGGGAAAGATGACATCTCTGGCCTATTGAGTAACTACGACTCATGAGCACAAACCCACACACATATACCTAACAAAAATTAAAACTAAACCATCTACAAAGTGACTTAACATTCAGATACCAATTCCCAGAACAATTTCAACCTTGACGTGCTGCTCCCCAGCCCCCAAACAGGGCTGGAAATATAGCTTCACATTGCAAACTGTTACTTAGCAGCACCTCTCAACTTTTGACAGCCTTTTTTTTATAGGAAAACGTGCTTCCCCTGCTAGGCAGTAATACCAAGACGATACCCAAGTTTGTGTTTACATCCTGTTTACTAGCCCAGATCACTTTTTGTTTCAGAGGTAGACTTTATGTGGACATTTGTCATGGGTAGAACAGCCAGTCAGGATATCAGTCATCAAAAGACTATGTCGCTGCACATTGTCAAGTGTTTTTCAACTCCAAAGGCAGAGGCTTTACCTATGCATAGGAGTCCCTTAACAGTGAACACCTTGCTCCACTCTCAGCAGGTGTTCTAGGCAGCCTACTCCCAAGTTACTAACCAGAAGTAGTTTTCCAAAAAACCTTCCACACACCACCTTTCAGGAAGCACCCTCTGGCTGTACATAATATAACAAAACTAACCATGAAGGATAACGCTGTTTATTAAAAATATAATCAAGAAGTCAGGGCATCGATGCAATTTTACATACACATTTGTAGTCTGAAGTCCCATTATTCCAGCAGTTCATATAAATGTTTCAGATCAAAAGAGAAAGAAAACACTTTACAGAGATGAGCAGTTGCTTATCAGTTTGGTTGTGAGTCCGTTTGTAGTAAAAATAAAACTCCCTCTTCCATTATTGAAGAATGTCTCCTTGATACTGAACAAGTCTGTAAGCATTAAGGAATTTCTTCTTGCCATTTTAACTTCTTGGCATATGCCAATTTTCCGACGTGGTTAAGTGCTATGAGTTGCCCGCTATTACTGTTTGGGTAACTGGGACTTTCCAGTGACCTGTCACCAGGTTACTCCTTACTGTGGATACCAGCTACAGCAATGTCAAAGCTGTATACCATTGACACCTATATACCACCACTTCTCAAAGAGTCATACAGAGCAATATTCGCATTACAACAGGGAAAACAAAAATGGGTCAGAAAACCAAAGTGTGAAAGAAACAAACGGAGGCCATTTCTGTTAATGGAACACCCAGAAGCCCTCAGGAAACCCTAGGCATATTAATACACATTTACACATTTCCTCCCAACCAGTCTTTAACGCTTGCTTCTTGGAATAATAGTGAACATCCTATTTCCTTAACTTGATACTTACTGTTACGAAATGGAAAAAAAAAAAAATCAAAAAACAAGGGAGAACACCAAAAACTCAATTTGCTGGTTATGGGCTAGGGAGATAGTTCAGTGGGTCGTGCTTGAGTCATAAGCATGAGGACCTAGTTTGGGTCACCAGCACCCACATTATAAAACAAAACAAAACAACAATAACAAAAAACAAACCCCAAAACTCAGGCATGACTGCACAGTGCTGGGAGGAGTGGAGACAGGAGGATCCGTGCCAGGCAGGAAAGAGGGTGGGTATGACCGGCCTGTTAAAGGCAGAAGCTGGTATTCTGGACTTTGGCCTTCAGCATAAGGTGCCCAAGTCATTCTCGAACAGCTATTGGCTGTACCCCTTCCTCATGAGGTGTGCCTAGCTTGACTACAGCCAGACTGAGCAGAATCCCTTACTGCTCTCCCAGTGTTGGTAGCTATAGGATATGCTTTTGCTGGGCTGGGCTACGGCACCTGCCACTTTGGCCTCTACCTTCTAGGACAAAGAAAAGGTTGTTAGCATCCTGACAGTGCACTTGGCTGTGTATAAAGTATGCCAGTGGTGCTTGCTGGTTCCTGAATTAAACCTTTAGAGATGACTGGAGCACAGCAAACCAAGGGCACATTTTCCTAGTGTGCAAAATTAAGGCCTCTGCTGAGAGTGCTTTAAAATGTAGTCTTCCTGACCCCAAATTAGCCACAGGTCCCAAGTACTGAACAGAGTAAATTGATGATCGATCGAAAGCTTTTCAGTGACTTCCGGTTCTGAAATATTCCAGTCAGAACCATCATAAGCATTCAACTGATGCAAGATATCAACGAAGCCAAATCTGCCAGCACCACAGGTGTAAAATGCAAATACAGATTATTTTAATATGAAACATCACTGTTTTATACAGATGTCTACATTTTAACAGATCTTTAAAAAGTGAGGAACAAAATGCTATGTTCACACAAAAAAACTTTGTGCTCAGTATGTAGAACACCAGAAATGGAGACAACAGGGCCCAGATCTTCTGGCCAACAGGGTGAAGCTGCAGAACCCAACTCCCTTCCCCTCTCCAGGTAACATTGCTCATTTAGAAGTCTCTGTGAGCAGAGAAGCTTCTGGCTTCAATTCCTCCACACTGGGCAAACTGTCAAGAGATTTCTGTCAGCAGGGGGTGTTTCCACATATAAGGCAAGGTCAGTGTAGAATGACAGTCACCACAGCAGTAAACTAAGCCACTACCTTCCTTTGGGGCAATGGGATAAAGAAGAGGGCTCTGTATCAATACAGTCAGCACAATTAGTTTCTTCAAAGTTTAGTTTTCTAGAAAGAAAGAAAGAAAGAAAGAAAGAGAGAGAGAGAGAGAGAGAGAGAGAGAGAGAGAGAGAGAGAGAGAGAGAGAGAANAGAGAGAGAGAGAGAGAGAGAGAGAGAGAGAGAGAGAGAGAGAGAGAGAGAGGAAAGAAAAAGATGGTGCATTTCATTTTGAAGGAGATGATGGCAGAGTTCAAATTTATTAGTCTTCATTTGAGCCTTAGGAAGGAATGGATCAGCTCCCATTTTCTTTCCACATTTTGTGTTCAAGAAGCTGTAAACAGAACCACCACAGCTGGACTTGTGGCCACACAATGACTTACTCACACTCTAAGTGCTTATTTTAAGACAGGTGGGCATGTATACAGCACAGAACTATAAACAGAAACAGTGAAGCAAAATTATTTTATTTTTAGGTAAAAACATTAACCTGATGGATTATTGCAGATCTGAGAAATGAGCACACAAACAAATGGACAGCATTGTTTACAGGTGCTTTGATCTGTGTGGAGACAAAGGCTGAACAGTTCGTCTGCAATTAACGCTGGGAGAAGACGAGAGGAAAATAGAGACTGAGAACAGAAATTTAAAACAGGAGTAAGGGAAGGAAAAAAATCTTTTAAAACTCCAACACGGAATGAAACTTTCTATCATTTTAAAATGGTCTGGCAATAGGATAAATGCTGGCCAGTCCAAGCTGTGGACCTTTAACCTACACAGAAAAATGAATGCACTTTCTTGCCTCCTTACCAGAGTGAAGGAAACATCATGTAAACAGACAGACCTAGTGTCACTTGGCAAAAAGCCAGGAGGTGCTGTAACTATAACCTAAGCTATAAGAAAAGCCTGCCTCCTACCTAGCTAGTTACAAAGGCTGAATTATATTGAGAATATTATTTCAATTCAATGAATTTCAAATTGTATTTTAATTTGAAAGAGCTGAGTATGACAAGGCCCAGGGCTAATGAAAATGTCTTAACTATTCATGTTGTATTATTTAAAAAAAGAAAATACAAATGTGTATGAACTGCAGAGGCAGCAATGAAGTAGGAAAAGAAAATTAGAGAGGTGGAAAGCACACAGAACCCATTTACTAAACTAGAGTTGTTAAATCCACAAGAGTTTAATGTCTGTACTTATGTACACGAGTTGTCTTTGGAAGAAACAAACTGCAAACTTAGCTAGATGGATACACACAGCCCAGAATTAAACTGCACAGTGACATTTTTATTGTTCCAGCCTGAAAAAACATCCCTTTGAAATTTCACACAGCAAAGCAAGTTAAAAACTTCACTCATCAAATAAATGATAATTTAAACAAGAACTTGCTAAAGAAACCTCATCACAACAACGTTTTAGGGCCTGATCACTTTAAGTCCACGGGGCCATTATGAATTATAATCTGCAAGCCGTTTTCCTACAACAAGAAGGAGAAACATGTTTCCTTGACTCAGGTGACACATAGAAAAGAAATCATGAATTTTTTCTTTTGCTGTAACAGGCAGACACTGATTTCTTGTTGTGATCAGGAAAGATGGAACGACTGTTGGCCTTCTCTTGCTGCTATCAACAGTTTGTCACGCATTATCTCAATGCTCGAGTAGTCCGGCAACTTAAGATAGTTCACACAAGTCATTACAGAGGGTAAGAAGTCATCTGGGTTTTCTGTTGATTCAAATGTCTTCCGCACAATTGTCAGAGGTGGATTTAAACTCCGGAACCCTAGTTAAGAGGAAGAGTTCCAGAAATTTGGTTAATTTTATTAAAAAGTCACCACTATCACAAGACATATCACTGCTTTGTTCTAGTGTTAAACTCCCACACAAAGTACTCCTCTCTCCTGGCTAATGATGGCTCACTGACTAAGAGAATTAGCCACTCTTCCAGAAGAATCACGCTCACTTGCCAATACATACAGGGTGGCTAACAGACATCTCTAACTTGAGTCCAAGGAGGATCCAACACTCTCTTCTGGCCTCAGAAATACTTGACAAGCAAAACACCCATATAGAAAATAAAAACTGAAAAATCCAAACAAAGCAGACTCGTTCAATTTTTATTTCCAGAATGTATTCTTATCTGAATCAACAAAGAATTTAAAATCTGCAAACAGTCTAGAACTTCATCTAAGCAACATTCCTGTGTATTAGCGATTATGTATGTTTAAAGCAGTCTCTGAATTTCCTTGCCAGTGTTTCTTCATACTCCTAAGCAGATAGGCTGGCAGCTTAGGAACATAATAGTATTATAATAACTAGGAGATACTATACTCCAAGTAATGGACTAGCTCTAAAGACAAATGATGTTTTTTTACTCACAGAATTAAGGCTAAGCACAGACACTACCCACCTCCAACTGGCAATCGTGGGCTACCAGTCACAAACTGGAGAAACAATCTCTGCTGTTCATTATCAAAACTACTGAGAATCTCAAACAAGAACTTCACAGCTCGACTAAAACAAAAAGTAGAACAGAATTATTTTGTGTTAAAACACTATGTCAATATACCCAGCCTTACTTATAATTATTGATATCTATTTTCAGATATAGTTACATATGAACTCTCATTATAACATACTTTAAAAGTTTATTTTGTCAACATAATTGAAATCCTAATGGAACAACTTGAGCAAAACTCAATTTTAGAAAAAAACTTCCCACAAACTGATGAGTTGATCCCTCTCCCTCTAAATCCCTAACTATTAACTGAACAGGCAGATCCCACACTTACCTGTCATGAGTATAGCCATGATCAGGCCTACAACATTCCATCAATGTCTTTGCATCCCAGGTGTCTGCTTTACTGCCGCACAGGAGCTGATCCAGCTTTGAGATGAAATAAGGAAAGAGAATTAGTAAAGAAACAACTGCATGCTTGGGTGACAAGTAGCTAAGGACATGGCTTCCAGGGTGCTGCTCTGTCAAGTCCCTTTCACACTGAGCAGCAGGGTGGCCTGGACGAGAATGCTGCTGCTGTACTTTCCTTTCACACAAGGATCCTATCTCCCCACTCCCAGACTTCTAGAACACCCTTATTTAACAAATTTCCTTAATCAGAAAATTTCGTTAGCTTTTCCCAAAACTCCAAGCCCTTACTCCAAAATGCTGTAGAATGGTAGGGTTTGAAGCAATAAGGTAAACTATTCTGCTACAATATTACAGGCAGAAATGAATGTCATTTAGATGTGAGCTACTCACTTCTTCTGGGTAGAAGTACTGAAGATGACTGAGTGGGAAAACTGATTCAAATCCATCTCTGAAGGAGTCAAATTGCCTAGAAACACCTTCATTTAGTGCCCAGAATATCACCAACTGCAAAAAGAAGACACTTTTAAAACTCCACAAAATTCCAAATCAATATAATATGTGATAAAGTATAGTAAATAACCTTCTAGAATCAACTTAAAAAAAATACACAAAAATAAACTCAGGTGGTGGCGGCGGTGCATGCCTTTAATCCCAAGCTCTCCCTCCAGAAGAGAATCACGTTGTTTTACCAGAAGCCAAAGACAATGTTCCAAAAGGTTAAAATGTTACTGAAATTAAAGATTAACATTTCAAAATTCTTAATTAGCAACCAGCCACACTTTTAATGTGGAGTGTTGACTTTTAAATTGTCAAGTCCTGAGAACCATCCTCTGCAGTGTGTGCCTCTTCTTCTTTTTTTTTTTTTTTTTTTAAAAATTCTTTTTTTTAAGATTTATTTATTTATTAAATATACAGTGTTCTGCTTACATGTATACCTGCAGGCCTGAAGAGGGCCCCAGATCTCATTACAGATGGTTGTGGGCCACCATGTGGTTGCTGGGAATTGAACTCAGGACCTTTGGAAGAGCAGTCAGTGCTCTTAACCTCTGAGCCATCTCTCCAGCCCCTGTGCCTCTTCTTAGAAACAGATACAGCTTGGATATTCAGGAGAACAAAATTGAGATTAAGAAAAAGCAGCCCTAAATTTACTCAGCTCCCAGTGGCCCTGATTAATTTACTGGTACACAGAACATTCAACTAACAGTTACAAAGTATTTTTAGGAAAGCAAGGATATAGAAGTTTGTACATTATTTGTTAGTAAGCTGGAAACACAGCTTCCCCATAGATGGAAGAAACAGATAATACAAGAAGATACCTGATTAGTTATTTTAAAAAAAAATTACTTGAGTCACAGGGCTGTTGGGAAGTCAAGGATCTTGGATATTATCCTCTTTTTAAAGAAAATAAAGAAACTAGAGTTAAAGTTTTTCGGAGACTCTACAGTCCCACACAAGATTTTAAGTAAGGTCAAGGTTTCAAAAATGAGTACTCTAGCTTGAATCCAATGTTCTTTATAGCCCGTGTCAGGTATAAACCCAAGTAAACTTTTAAACGCCGCTAAATGGAAAAATACAGTCTGCAATTTTTGCATGCAACAAGAAATAGTTTCTCATACATTTAGCAACCTTAAGTCTACAGTTGTAAATACCTTTGGGGTGAGCCCAACAAAGGCATTAAGTGTGGGTATGTGTGCCTATATCAGTATTTTAAAAGCAATTCTGCCAAGGCTTAAAACAGGGACAGAAATGTAGCTCAAACAAGTGATAACTTCTTTTTGCTGATATCTTCTCTTACAAGAGAAAAATGCAGTGTAATGCACAGTATTCAAAATCAGGCTTAAAGACAGGCCAATGTAAGATGCATGAGGCACCAAGAAAAAACTGGTAAGCTTTTTACAGACATGTTTTCTGCAGAGTAAAGGGATATGAAATACAACCTTTCAGCTCTAGAGCTTCTTCCCAGGCTGAGAGAAGATAAGTGGCATCTATCTATACAATGCTGCTCCATCATTATGGAGCCTTTGATGGGTGAATAACAGCTAAGGAAATCCACTGTGTCCTTAGAGGTAACACAGGATAAAATTTAAGGTCACTTTTCTCTAAGTCACCATTGGGGTAAGCAGCAGACAGAGTTCACAATGTTGAGGGTCATCATAAAAGTGGACTATGCTGGACCTACTCAATATGCAGTTTTCGGTAGCAGATTATGAGACTGGGTGGAAGACTGTGTTTCAATGATCCACAAAGTCTATCTATCTACAGGTCTCCCCTTTTATGTTTAGACTTTTGTGTCTACTATTTTCAAAGTGTGGAGGAAGCTAACTTCTTATGGTTTCTTTGTTGTTGTTTTAGCATAAAACATTTGTGTGTTCTCTACAAAGTAAACAGAAGCTTACAAAGGCTAAAATAAAAGGGCCTCCAAGAATGGTTCCAGTGGTGTACAAGGTCTTTAGCAAAGGTCCACACAGGCAGAAGCTAAGAGATCAAATTCCACCAACCCTAACACACCTCTTCATAGAAACACAGCAGACAAACTCCTATGGCCCATGACCCACAGAAAAAAGACAATACATACTCTTAGGTAGTCCTCTAAATTGTGGATAGTGACTGGTATATCCTTCCCTCCTTTCTTCAGTTCAATGTTGGGAAATCCCGGCAGTGTAAAGTCCAGTCCCAGATCTTCCACTGAGCAGCCATTCATTGTGAGAGTTTCCAAAGCATACTGTAGACTCTCTTTAGTCTTTCAATGCAGAGAGGAAGAGCACAAAAATTCATGCAAAATTATATTGTATTCACAAAAATAAGACGTAACACTGTAATAATTGATGGTTCCTTTAGTTTCTGATTAAATTTTTGGTCACATACTACATTAAACAAGCCGCTGGGATCACAAAGGAAATCATTTTAAACACCTCAGTATCAATGCAATTATTTTTGTGGAGAGAAACAAGATTGCTGGGGTTATTTTCCATACTGAGAAGTAATTTCTCCCTGGAAGCACATTCAAATCACATATTAGAGAAAGTCTTTACACATTTTTGTTAAATGTTAAACAAAAAAGAAAAAAAAAAAACACTTTTCTTTATTCTAGGCCATTATTTATAAGCCTAACTATATACCCATGAATATATAAAATTTGTAAAATTACTGACAGTGTAATAAACTTTTCCCCTCCCCTACAAGGCTCAAGTGTAAAGCACACCCTGGAGATGTTCACTTCCTGTCCCCAAAGCACAGCACAGCTTTGTATAGTTGGAATGGGTGGCTTCCAAGAAAGCTGAGCCACATCACATCAAACCCAGAAGATTTTTAAAAATGCTTACAACTTGAAAGGGCTACATAAAATGCCTTTTTTTTTTTAACAGCATTAAGGTTCAATGACAAACACAAAAATTTAAGTACTAAAAATAAAGACATTTAATTAATGCTGATTCATTAGGAAGTTCTCGAACTACCCTTCATTAAAGCAGACGGGATTATGGGAAACAAGTGAGGAGGAAATGGAAGAAAAGTCAAGAGAGAGGAACACAGGAAATACTGGAGGAGTTTGCTCTCAGGAGAAATCTACCCATGCAGATACATACAATACAACAACAGAAAGGATACTACCTTGGGGGAAGAAAGTTAATGGAGTCGGGGAAAGGTAAAAATGTGTAAAGTACAATAATGCATTTGAAAAAATCCTTAAGAAACCTATGTAAAAAATAAAATAAGCCTGTCTCTAAACAGCCTGTCACAGATCAAAGTGATCCCAACTGTCTACCCCAATTACATAGTCATGTATAACATTCAGAACATGTTTAAAGACTGACTGTTAGTTTCTCTGGCTTATATACTAGATTAGACTTAATATATTCCCAATTATCTTGTGAGAATTTAACCTACCAAGTCAAGGGTCTAAAGGTCTAGCTCAGTAGTAGAGTGCTCGCCTTGCAGACTTTAAGTGGCAGGTGTGGTCAAATCTGAGCCAGAAAAATGTGTCCCATTTGTATGTTTTATAAGACAAGGGGACAGTGTGCCAGGGATGTACCTCAGCTGTTTATGGCTTACCTGTCAGTACTACATAACCTGACATTGTGACAAACACCTTTAATTCCAGCATTTGGGATTCAGAGACAGGAGGATCAGAAACTCAAAGTAATCCTTGGCTACATAGTACATTTACATAAAGTTAGGATACCAACTGTACATACATCTTACAAGATTGTGTATATGTGAGGTAATCAAAACATGCTACAACTTTTATCTCCTTTCCTTTTTTCCCATTTTGTATGTAATACATGCTAAATAATGTGACAGAAGTTTAAAGTACTAGTGTCTGCAAACCTTTGGATAAGAATAAGGAATCACCCCTGAAGTTCAATGGACAGCTAGTCTAGTCAACCAGTGAAATTTAGGCACAATGAAGGATGTATCCCAAAACATCAGGTGGAGAATGATTGAGGAAGATATCCAAGGTACATCTCTGGACTAAGCAAACACAACAAAAATCTTGTAGTTATTCAGTACAAACCTATGCAATTCTAAACAACTTCTTGATAATAATATCATTTATCCATTTATTTTTGTGTTTGAATGTCTTTGTCAGAATATGCACCCACATGTACATTGTGTGTCCAGTTAAGAAAACTGTCAGATCCCTAGAACTAGAGTTACAGATGACTGTGACTTACACCAAGTAGGTATGAGAATCGAACCTAGATACCCTTGAGAAGAGTAGTAACTGCTGAGCCGTCTCTTCAGACCAAATTCTAAACATAAGATTAATTTTTAGACAGAAATAATTAAAAAAAAAAAGACCTAAATTGTGTCTTAGTTTCTTTTCTGTTGCTGTGATAAATGATTGAGAAATCCAACTTAAATGAGACAGGGTTTATAGCAAGCTACAGCCTGTGCCAGGACAATCACAGTGGTAAGAGCTTGAGAGAACTGTTCATATCACAGCCACAGTCACAAACAGAGCTCAACAGATTAACATAGATGCTCAGCTCACTTTCCCTACTCTTACACAACCTCACAGAGCTATCCACTGCAAGCTAGTCTTTCTATATCAATTAACATAATCAAAAAACTCAATGCGGATACACCGCCAGAGGCTAGACTCAATCTAAATAATTCCACATGGGTATGCCCAGAGGCTTGTCTCCTAGGTGCTGACAATTAATACTAATAACTGTTACAGCACCTTTAAACACTGTCTCCTCATAAACACAACTGGGAGATAAAATGAATACCCTTCCAAATTATCTTCCAGTCTCTACTGTATGTACCCCACCAAGGTGCAACACTGTCTTTTATTAGCTTGCTAGTCTTACCTTAAATAATCTTAAAGTGCTAGAAAGATAGCTGTTAACTTTACTGGTGGCTGATCTTAGAGGGGACCTAAAATCCATATGATGGCTCACAGACCTGATGCCGTCTTCTGATCTCTTTAGGAACCAGGCACTCATGCAGTATATAAACTTACATACAGTCAGTCATACATACACATTAATACAAATAAATAAGCTATGAAATGACAGTTGGTTAAACCTACACAAACAGAAGCTACTGCACCATGTTGTTTTACAAAATACAACCTGTTTTCTTCTGATATTCAATACCCATACATATAATCACAGATTAGCCTAAATGAGCTGATAATATATACATTTAAAAACACAATAATGATAGAGGATCAAGATTATGAGACGAAACAGAAACCTTAGACATCTATGAATCTTTTCTTTATTAATAATACTGTATAGTGAGCCTAGCACCTCACACATGCTATTTTAAGTGCTTTACTATTGAGCTGTATAGTCCCAGCCTGTCAATAACCACTAAAAACTATTTCCAAGCTAGGCGTATTGGTATAAACTCGCAATGCAAGCACAACCTGTGGTGAAGAGGAGAAAGCAGACAAAAATAGAAATACCTTTCTGAAGAATTAATGAGAAGGCATGTCATTATCTAAAATTTAAGACAAGTGGTCTTTGAACTTTCATTAGAAGTATATTTTATTTAGAAGTCAAGACATCCACTTGCTGTTATTAGAGATCACCGTGGGTACATTGTGAAATCATACTTCTGTTAGTTTAAAGGGCACATTAAACATCTCCAATAAAATGAAATATTGCTGGGAAAGACAGATGGATCAGTGCTTAAGACTTCAGGGCAATTGTTGCTCTTTCAGTTTCTAGCTCCAATGTGACAGCATCTGATGTGCTCTTCTGGATTCCAAAAACATTGCATGCAAGTAATATACAAACACACATGCAGGCAAACACCCATAAAGATAAATACATGTTTTTAAGTTAAAAAGCAAAGTAAATACTACCGTCAAATTAACTAGGTCAAATACAAACCAGTGAAGAAGTCTCATAATTCTGACACAAAGAACTGATCTGACCCTCTGGCCATCTCCTCTAGACCTACCTGGGATTTATCCTGCTCCAGTCTTTTCTTCTGTCTGACAATGTCTTCTAGGTGATATACTGATCTGGCAACAACAGGATCAATGTCAAATAAATCATGAGATGTCAGTGAAGTTTCCTGCCGCAGCATCCATTTATAAAAGGGCAGGCCAAGCGGAAGGTCCACCTGAAAGGGAACAGGCAACATACTTTGTCACAACTAGTTTGTAAGAGGTCATTTGAAAAGGTCAAATACTCTCCAAGAAAAAAAGCCATTTAGGAACTGTTTCTCTTTACATGAAACCAAGAGCCACAAATTGGGGCCCAAATCTCTGTCAACATTTTAGAAGTTAAAGAACCTATAAACTTTACCTGAGTACCTCTGAAACACTATGAAGTGTTTTGACTTTATTTTGAACCAAGTCAACTCAATACAATTCTACTTATGCATTTAATATTTTGAAATCAGAGAAGGCAAAAAGAACTTACTTAAAACAAAAAATTAAAATGACAGAGCTTCTAAAATAACTGAGCTGTATACACCTCTTTGCAGAGAATGTAGACTTGTGGGTTTATCAAATGAAAATGTCTCATTCATATTGATAAAGTAAGAAAATGTGAGAAGAGGAAATTAAGAAAAGTCCAGAAATATTCAAACCTTAATGAATACTGATCACTTGGTTTATTATGCAAGAATATCTAACAGAAATTCAATGAGTTTACCTACAATGCTCATAGCTTTCTTGCTGAATTAAAGTCTAATTGAATCCTGAAAAAAATTCAATGAATGCCGTCTTCATGTTGCCTGGCTCTGAACCCTGGCCACTAACGGAATGGGTTGGGTGCTGTTACCTCAGACACAGGACAGCCTTACATGTGTGCTACAGAAGCAGAACTGGCATTTTAAACAGAAGCAGCTGGTGCACACATTCACAATAGAGCAGCAGTGCTCTAACACACAGCACTGAGTACAGGGAACTGAAGTACTTTCACAGAACATTGTACAAAATTACAGATAAGCAAACAATCCTAAACTTACCAATCTGAAATCCATGATAGCCTTAGCCATTAATTTTCCTAAGAAGCGAAATTTCATCTTAACCTTTGCGATATGAGCCGGCTTAGCTGTCCTACCAAAGGGAAGTGCAAACAGGCCCTGGAGGTTTTGAATATACTTGGTCCCTTCTTGGCTTCCTGTAAAACGAACAAGTCACCAAATTTCAGATGAGATTTTCCAAAACAAAACAAAACCTAGTAACTAAGAACATTAAGAAATTCAGTATTCACAAAATTGGAGCAATGACCTCTAAGCTGGAAAGCCTTCCCACTGGATAAGTTAGAAAACAGGGGCAAAAAGAAATCAAAGGCCAAGAACACAGCCCCAGCAGAGACTAAGACGGAGGCCCCCTTACCTGATCTGAGTCATACAAACTGAACGGCTCACAGCTGCACATTACCTTTTGGATTGCTAAGAGTTACTTCTTCACCTCTCCAGAGACCCAAATCAGCCCTCTGTAGTTCCTGAGAAACAAGTGCATAAAACTCCAGTGTTGGCCCAAGACCTGTACCAACCTAGAAAAAATGAAATAAAAAAAAAAATCATTTTAGAAACTGTGGTGCCTTTTATGCCTGGCAACCTTTTGGTAACATGGACAATCATACAAGGTGTTTGTCAGGAAGCGTAAGAGATAGTTTTGCAAGATGTCCTGAATAGACATTCTCTGAGTCTTGGGCACTAGAAACCCTTTATCATTCCCCCAACCCCAACATTCCAATTGTATGGTTCAAAACTCTTGCTGCAGTTATCAATTTTTCCTTTAGAGAACAACAATGTACTATTTATACATGCTTATTTTTCTCTTTAAGGGAATTATGAACCTCAAACAACTCAAGAGCCATCTTCTCAGGAGAAGCCTCCCAATCTCCCCCAAACAATTAGTTTGGCTCTTTCCTATGACATTCTAGGGTTTTACCTCTATTCCATTACATACTTGCAAGTTTTAAATGAAGAGAATTATTTTGACTGCCTTGAATCCCCAGAATCTAACATACATTTAATAAGAATCTAAGAGTTAAAATTCAAGGCCCAAATTCATGTCAGGAAACAGAAGCTTAGATCAGTGGCCCCTATAGGTCCAAGGGTACACTGGAAGCCCAAGACAATTATCAGTGTTACCACACATGCACCCATGTGTGTCAGAACACAGCATTTCAGCGGTAGGAGTCAAGGTGGGGATCTGGAGCTATTTTTATTTAAAAATGAAAATTAAAGGTTCAGCTTCCAAAGTGTCTACATGACCGCACCATCATCAATATGCTTGGAGCAATGTTCACGGACTCAGCATTCCTCCATGTTCTAGCAAGATCCCACTAGTTTAGCGCATAATAAACAAAAGCAAGAAACAATAATAAACTTATGTCACAGTTCAAGATTATAATGTAACAATAATTGTTCAAGTGGCCACTCACTTACAAACCATGTGTAAATAAGAGATATTTTATTATTACACGTACTTTTAAAATGGTGCATACTATCGATCCTAAAAGTTGATAAAGTCTACCATATTAATTTCAATTTTCAAAGCAGTGACTGTTTGCGCCCAGAAAGTCATTCTGATTATATTCTACCCTTTCCACTAACGTCCGCATGAGTACCACCACGTAACCATAAGTGAGGACTCCAACGGAAATCTGGTAGTTCACCTTTGGCTTCTTATTCCCCACAATCTAAACCAGTATGTTGTGTGATGTTTTACTCTATTGTTTTTGAGGAGCCTACCACCCAGCTCCCAAATGAATCACACATGGAGGCTTATTCTGAGTTATGAATGTCCAGCCTTAGTTTGACTTCTTGCCGGCTTTTCTTAAATTAGCCTAGTTTTTAGCCACTGGGATTTTTCTTTTTCTTACTTCATGCCTTACTTTCACTCTTACTCCTAGCTTTGGCTGGTCCCTAGAGTCCTCCTCCCCTTCTCTCTTACTCCTCTCCTTTCCCTCAGTTCTCCCTGTTTATAACTCTCTGCCTGCCAGCCCCACCCATCCTTGCTCCTGTCCTGCTATTCTTTATCAGGACCATCAGGTATTCTATACAGGCAAAGAATCACATCTTCACAGAGATAAACAAAAGTCACATACCTTTATATTACCCAACACCAGTCACTACACAATATAAGCTGTTATGCCTTAAAAGCACATTCTAAACTGATGATTCTCTACCACCCTCTTTTATCTGATCTGCCTGAGGTTGCTGAACGGCCCCGTACACCAGTGTTCCTAACATCTTAAACACCACATTAGCAGCGAGTGATATTTCCTAAGAAAAGCTTTCTTGTTCAAAGGACAGCACATATATTTTTAACCACAATCTAATAGCTTACATAGACTATTCTAGTATCTCTACTTCCAGCATCACTGACCTGGACTCCTACTGCTATATCCTAATTACTATTACCTCTAGCCACCTTGATCCCATGAATAGCTGGAACACACTGCCTCAGTTATTCTGTTAGAACCATTGTCCCTAACAGCAGGGACTTGCTGACAACTCAAATGTCACCTTAGAACCATATTACCTACCATTTTTCCCAATGTGTGTGTGTGTGTGTGTGTGTGTGTGTGTGTGTGAGAGAGAGAGAGAGAGAGAGAGAGAGAGAGAGAGAGAGAGAGAGAGTCTTTCAAACTAAAGAAAACCACAATATTTTGCTCTCCAATTTCCAGCCACTGAAAAAAAAAAAGATTACACATGCAGTAACACGTGTTGTCCACAAGATGGCGCTCCAATGCCACTTAATTCCCTATTCACAAAATTATCCCCAAATGATCATAAGTCTATTACTTTCTCTTAAATGGTTATTTTTAAAAGTAAAAATGGATTTAAATTAAAGCATTAAATTCTACAGGTGCTACTGAACCGACTAAAGGAATACAACTCCCTCCTGAGGCTGGTCAGGAGTATTCTCCCCCAACATTCTACTGATGTAGAGTTACTTAGTTGGTCTGTCTTATTTCCATTTTTAAAGAGAGGAAAATATGACATAGTCCAGGAATAAAATTACAGAATAAAAGACTGTCTCAATAAAACAAATATAAAATCCAAAACAATAAAACAACAACAACTTGGCTTAAAATAGTCTTTTTATCTCAAAGTTAACACAAACCAGCATATTTATATGCCAGGCAATAAGTGTTATACATATTTTAATTTGCTAACCATTCTAGCAACATGATGTGATGAATATAATTTTTTCCCATGAAGTTGGATTTCATAACTTTTTCAGAACAGGGAAGACCTACTAAACACCATAAACTGCTGGGTTTTGCACTAGCAGTTCAAACCTTAACCCTAAGCAGAGTCAGTGAAAACAGAAAAGCTGTTCTGAACTCATATTAGGTCTCATTTAATTAAACAGTTTATGTATAGGTCATGCCTATTGTGTGTGTATCAGCGAATGCACACGTTTGTGCAATCCAAGTGTTCAGGTTTCAACGGACAATTTATGTCAGACATTTCTCTTTCCATCATGTGAGTTCCAAGGATCAAACTCACGTAGGCTTGGTGGCAAATGCCAGTCTTAGGTTTACCCCAGCTACAATTTGAAGATGAGAGTAAAAAAAAAAAAGGCCAGCATTTAGAAAAGAAAAACACTGGAGGAAAAAAAAAATAGAAAGCATGTTTAAACACACCTGGTGGTTCACAGCAAAGATTTTACAGTCTTACAAATAAAAAATTTAAGTACCACATCCTGTGAGCAAAATCTTTTGAGGAAAGATTTTAAAAAAAAAATCCAAAATAGTACTAAAAAGTTTCTAAGCTCATTAACTCCCTTCTCCATCTCCCCTGCCTCCAAAACTTTCAGATAGCACTTGCTTATGTCACTTGTCACCAAGGCCCAAACCCTTAAATCAAGTCCCAATGTGCTGGAAAATATTCCTCTTTCCAAGAGTTCTTGTCTTTGTAAGACAGGCTCAATCCCCTGCCTGAATGCCAATGCCTCATTCATGTGGCACCTATCTATACCAATCATTTTCAATGCCCTTTTGTTTTTGTGCTTGTGGCCATAATTGGGACCACTGACACATAATACACTTCTCAGTACACAGACCTCTGATTTATTTTGGTGATTGAAGGCTCTTAGAGTCTTCCAAGAAAAGTTATTATAAGATTATGTTTAAGAAAATGAGGAAAAAATAAAAGCCATGACTACAATTATTTGAATAGCTACTGGTAATACTGCAAACAAAACTATTAAACTTACAGTGTACTTACTATGATACAATGTTTTAACTCCACACACACACACACACACGTGAACTACAACTCTGAGGTTATTATTGCACTTCTATTACCCTCATTTTCACACAAGAAAACAGGAGCAAAGTAGTGGAGATTCAGTGACATTAAAATCATCAACCCCCGGATTCTACATGCTAGGAGGAGAAGACTGACTCCACAAAGCTGTCCTCTGACCCTCACACAGATTTCATTGCACACCCACCCACATGCCCACATATTCATACCCAATAATAATAAAAAAGTGCAAACTGCCTGTAATACCAGAGCTTAGGAGGCTGAGGAAAAAAAAAAAAAAAAAAAAAAAACCTAAATTCAAAGCTAATCTGTATTTCATAGTAATCACTCATCACAAAAAAAGGGATGGTGCCTTGCTTGACTCCATGACTCATTTATTATATACAAATTAGTGTAAAATTAGTGTAAAAATGATCACTGAATATGAGCTAAAATAATAAAACACAGGATTAAAATCTGAGATATCATTCATGGGAAACCTTACAATGTGTTTACATCTACATGAAAGAAAAAATGACTGATTAATGATAAGCTGAAAGTAAATGAGCAGCCATTTATAAATCCAGATAATGGTTGTTTTATTTTCTCAAGACAAAGTCTCTCTATATATCTGCCCCAGCTGTCCTGACCAGGCTGGCCTTGAACTCAGAGATATGCCTGCCTCTGCCTTCTGAGTGCTGGGATTAACTTTTATCTAGATGATAAAGCAAAACCAAACTAAAACCTAGTGAAAGGTCTGGGCATCTTCTCCAAAATGGTCAAGGAACCAACAAGCAATGCAAAAACGGTATGTTTTCAAATCATACCAAGATCCTACTACTAAACTCATTACTAATTGCAATTATTAAAATTGAAAAACCTGGTAACACCAAGTACAGACTCATAAAACACTGAAATAACATCAGAAATAACATCACTGGGAAAAGAGAAAAGCCTGTTACTTTACTGATGTAAAGTATGATAGATACTTCTTAATAAAATTAAAATATATTACCAAATGACTTAGTAATTGAGCTATATATCCAGGAGAATCACAAATATGTTTATTACAGAAAAGCTTGAGCATGAATGTTATAACATTGTCACTAACTCAAAAAAAAAAAAAAGAAAATGCCCCAATTAGATATTGACACATATTAAGCCATCTGTGAGATAAAATACACAAGAAAAAAAATGGAAAATTAAAACAACAACAAAAAACTATATAGCATGAATGAGGCCTGTATGCATGGAAGAAATGAAAGAAGAGACACAACAGCCACATTACTGCATGAGACTATAAATATACAGAAAAAAATTAAGAAGAATAGGAAGCTAGGCCATAGCTGTTATGGAAAGTCTTTACAGAGATGGATGTTCTTCACTTGCCATGGTGGAGATGGCTCCTGTCTGCATGCATATGCATATATATACATACTCTTGGAACATGACTTATCAATAAATTCAACTCTGAAAATGCAGTCCAAGCATTTCTGAAATAATGATTCTAAGAACAGCCTTTCATTTCATGAACATTATACAATTATGTATTTTGCATTTAAACCCTTGAAAAATGGAGAACTTAAAACATATCATTAAAGAGCAAGTAGACCAAATCTTTTTAAGGTAAATTTTCTAGCTGCCTTTCAGAATTACATAGTACCAATATGCACAAATGATATCACACCATCAAGGAGTCCAAAACTCACCTCATTTTCATACTGGATTTCTAACATGGCCCGTGAACTACCAAGGTCCTGCATCACAGACTCAGCTTGTTTTAGCAGCTCCTCTCTGTTCACAGTGCGCTAATAAAGGAAACGGATGTGAAGAAATAAGAAATAATGCTCCAGGTAGCACTTACTGCAGTGCAAAATAGATTTCATTGTCAGAAAATAACTCCTTTAAGCACATCCCTTAGGAAGGCTACAGTATTTGCACTGTTAAAACATTAACAAGTCCCTGAAACTGACCAGATTCACTACCCTCCATGACAGATTAGATTAAACAATAAAAAGCTGAGAAGACTCTCAGGTGAGCTAACCTTCCAAGACTTGGACAAGCTAAGCTGCAAAGAACACTCTCAGAGGAGAAAAGCTGCAAAGAGAAGTCAGGGAACAGAAGTTACCTGGGAGAACGAGAAACCAACTGAGCTGCCTGGAAGAGGTTTAGACCAATTGAAGAACCTGTTGAGTTGTCTGCAGCCTCCATGTTCCCAGCTTTGTCATGCATGCTGGGAAGGGCTTTGATAACTCAACCATCCTTTGAGTCATTTTTGCTTCTATAAGTAACCGCTCACCTATATTCCTGTAAGTAAACCTTATAAAACTCATCTTCATGACACTGGACTTTGGTGATATCTGTACTTAGTTCTGTTGTGGATTCCCTAACTGGCTTGAGTATATGTGTGCTGTGTCTCCCCAGGAAAAGTTTTGTCACACAAATGTTCTCCATGTATGAAAGAAAGCTAGATATAAATAACTAATATAACCTGACCCATGGCAAGTTTAGAAAATTAAGGTTAGGAAAAAGATCTTTGCTACTTTGCCAAACAGTGGTATAATTCAGGGCTCCAGCTACATGAAATAATCTTGGGACATTTAAACACTGATGATAGAGAAGGGGGTAGGAAGATGACAGAGGAGACAGGTAAGCTGGAGAACATCGAGGTTCTGCTACAAGAACAAGATGCCTCGGAATGAGAACATGATGATGATAAGGATAAAGACCCTGCCATGACTCCATCAATGAGATAAAGAAATGGCATGATACGCTGTTAAATACAACTACCTTGGTGTATATGTGTTTGTTTCTAATTACAACCCCTCCTTCTACTTTTCTTATCCCTAATGGCTCTTTGAGATAAAAAAAAAAAAAAAAAAAAAAACCTTGGAAGAGACCACAGAAAAGTCATGGAAGAAAACAAAAAGCAAACAAAAGAACAGTGGAGGTCAACCAGGCGATATTGCACATCTTAATTCTACCACTTGGGAAACAGAAGCAGGAGAGTCTCTGAGCTCAGGGGCAGCCTGGTCTACAGAGTGAGTTCCAGACAACCAGGGATACACAGAGAAATCCTGTCTGAAAACACACACACACACACACACACACACACACACACACACACACACACACACACACACACCAGTGCAGATCAAAAGGCTGGGATCTGTCTCACACACACACACATATACCAGTGCAGATCAAAAGGCTGGGATCTGTCTCACACACACACACACATATACCAGTGCAGATCAAAAGGCTGGGATCTGTCTCACATGAAATGGCATGGGCACAACTGCAAGCCAAGATTAGAAGCATGATAGATGATGAAGTCAGTAAAACTGGAGCTGACGGGGACAAATTCAAAATATATCAGGGATTCTGTTTCACTCCCTTCCAAATGGGCTGCCAGGCTAAAAGGAGTAAAACGCATCTAATACACAGAGAGTCCATTTTAAAAGAGAAGTTTTTCAATATAAAAAGGAAGAAATTAAGGTGTGTTAGTAAGATTCGTGGTAACTAAATGAAGGATGTTATTTCAGAAATAACAGAAGAAAAATAGTAACAGACAATACAGTTTCAAGAGGCTCATGGGAAAATATACTAACAGAGGTGGTTTTTTAAAAGATAGAATAATAGTGCTCAGCAATTAAGAGCGCTTGCTACTTGTCTCTCAGCCCCCACATCAGGCAGCTCAAACCTCCAGCTGAAGGGGACTCAGTATCTTTGCTTTTAGCCACAACCATAAACACACTCACAGACAGACCTGAGGATCAAGTGAAGGTTGTTACTCCACAGGCATAATCAGATGTAGTACTTTAGGTCTTGTCTTTAATTTGGAAAGCTCGGCATAAATAGATACTTATTTGTAGGAAATGCTTACCTTTTTTCTATCCAATCTAGGTGCAACTCTGCTGTCTTGCGAATCAGACTGGTTGATTTCTGGGTTGGTATCAAGCAATCTTTGCATTGCCCGGTCTCGATCAAATGCAGTTACATAAAAAAGCATTTGTCGGGTATCAAAAGGAAAGAAAAATGGGCTATAAAAGATAAAATACAAATTTACCATCTGTGTGAGAATCAAGAGACATTTAAAAAACATCAAGATTTATATTGAAAACAACTTGATATAATACACTACTGACATAACACCTTTAGTTCCAGGTCTTTGGAGGCAGAGATGAAGACGGCCAGAATATATAGAGGGACCCTGTACACACACACACACACACACACACACACACACACACACACACACACACACACAAATTCCTATATAAATATTTTTAAAAATCTTTAACCGTTTTGTTGCCATGGAGTTTTACTGTGCTGCCTAGATTGGCTATAAACACTTAGGGGAATAGTCCCTCCTAAAATTTCCCAAATGGAAGGGGCCTACAGGAGTATGCCAATACATCATCACACCTGGCTCTTGTTGAAATCACTAAATATTGAGCAATTGTATTCTATATGTCTTTCCACATGAAATCTAAAATTGTCTATCCACAACCACCTTAAACCTATTCTGAAGATTTTAGGGCATGCAAGCCTCCATGCCATGAGCTCAACATTCCATACTTCACATACAAAAGTTAATGGCTTTATTATTTCGTGATATTCATCATAGGCTTAGCATAAAAAAAAAAAATCACTGACAAGACAAGCAAGCTCCTTGTTCTCAAAGAATGAATCCTGCAGCCAAGACATTTCCTACCATGATTTTTTTTTTAAAAAATATTTATTTATTTATTATACAATATTCTGTATGCATGCCCGAAGACCAGAAGAGGGCGCCAGACCTCTTTACAGATGGCTGTGAGCCACCATGTGGTTGCTGGGAATTGAACTCAGGACCTTTGGAAGAGCAGGCAACGCTCTTAACCACTGAGCCATCTCTCCAGCCCCCTACCATGATTTTTAAGGGTTTGATTTTATTTTCCTTTTTGAGAAAAGCTCTTGAAACGTCCACCAGAATCTCTGCATTGTACAATACGGCAGCATGTAGAGATATGGTGAATCCAAGTGAAAAACTCAATTTCTAACTTGATTTTTACTAAGTAATAGGTCTAGTGTCTAGTTCAAAAACAGGCTCAGAAAAACCAAGCATCACTTTCAGGAAGGCAAAGAATTTTACTGCCCTCAGTCAAATATACTTCACTGGGTTTGTCAAGTTGTCAACAAATACTACAATATTGGGAAAGATGTGAACAAGTCAACTTCAACATCTCTATCACAAATCAAACCAAGACTTGTTAATACTTACAAAATTTATCAAAGGGACTATCTTACCAGGTTTTTCCTAGTTCAGTGAGCCATGTTGGGATGTTTCCTGTCATGATCACTAGAGGATCTTGAAGCTGCCTATTCGCTTTTGCCGTTAACTTACTGTTAATAAATTCACTAGTTGGAATAATCTCCTTGCACATCGCATTCTGTAAAATTTTTTAAAAAAAAGTTCAAATTCTAGTCATTTATTCATAAGTAGGTCAGTCTGTACAATTCACCTGTTTTTGCATGCAATATCAAATCCCTCATTGGTATTTCCCATTTCTGAAACTTCCTATACTCAAACCCCATGAAGCTGTTTCCTTCACTTGTCCTCACTGTATTAAGAGGTATCTAACTGTTTACTCAATATAAATCTTTACATGAAGAAATGAGTGCTGGCAACTTAACACGAGGGAACCTCAATTTTCTTTTGGTCATGGTATTTCATCCCAACAGTTGAAAAACTAACTAGGACAGAAATTGGTACCAGGATTGTGAGGTATTAATTACTGTGACAGATCTTGAACCTTGTTTTCTTTTGTAAAACTATGGAAGGACCTTTGTTCTTTGGATTGGAGTTATTGAAGATTCAATTCAAACCTTGGTGAGTGGTGTTGTGGGAATGTGGAAGATAAGAATGCTGGTAAATACAGAGGATGGAAACCTGGCTTGTGAAGTTCTAGGGGAAGTTTTGGGAGACAAAAACTATCATTTTCAGGACCGCTGCATATTTTGAATTAAGAACCTCTGGCTCTTGTCTGCTAGGAGAGCTCAAAGACTAAGTTGTGACTAGCAAGAGTAGCACCACTGAAGTAAAACCTTTGAGTTACTGGGACAATTGATGCTGGTCTGTTGGAGCTAAGAAATTAGCAGTGATTAAGAAGTGGTAAGTGTTTCATCAGAGTCAGCACACAGAAGCTGTGTTCCAGAGGTGACCAAAGTTTTACCTTGAGCTGGCAGCTGATCTTGGTAGTGAAAGAGCCACGCAGGTGGTACTAATTTTGAACACATAAAGGGGTCATGAAGAACAGGTAGGGTTGACACTGTGGCATGGCTCAAGTCTGTGAAGAGATCTGAGCCCAGGAGAAGTTGTTGGTGAAAGTGCAAACCAACTGCAATAGACCTCAGCATTTTGGAGATGCCAGTACCATGGGATGACCACCAAGGACAGCAGCAGTAACAAAATGGAGCTTAGAAGACAAGCAATGTGCCCGGCAAAGGGAGCCAGAGAAGTCACCCAATCCCCTTATAGGAACCGTAAGATAGTGAGTAAATGTCAGATATTGGAAATTGAGTTATTTACACTGGAGTTCAGTTTTGCTTTGTTCGGATTGTGACTGTGCCACATTTCTTCCCTCTTGAATAAAAAATGTAATTAATTTAATTTCGGTTTTTGCAGTAGCCCACAACTGAGAGACTGTGAGCTTTTAAAAGAGATTTTGTAATTTTAAAGAGAACAGATTATTTTTAAAAAAGACTGTGGGGACTTCATGTTTTATATTTTGATAATATTAACATGTTACTTTGGAGATGAATAAGAAAAAAGGGTTTGGTTTAAACAGTGATATGTTTATGTGTCAAGTTGACAGGGAATCAGTTGTGCTGGCTAGCTTTATGTCAAGTTGATTGATGTAAGCTATACTCATCTGAGAGGAAGGAGCTCAACTGAGAAAATGCATCTATAAACTGGGCCACAGGGAAGCCTGAAAGATATTTATTAACTAGTGATTGTTGTGGAGAGCACAGTTCATTAGGGGTTTGGACATCACCACACTGGTGGTCCTGGGTGCTATGAAACAGCAGGCCGAGCAAGCTACCACAAGGAACAAACCAGTCAAGTAAACAACACTCTTAAATGGCCTCTGTACCTGCTGCTGCCTCCTCCAGGTTCCTGCCTTACTTGAGTTCCTGTATGGATTTCTTTCAATGATAAACAGTGATGTGGAAATGTAAGCCAAATAAACAAACCCTTTTCCCCCTAACTTGCTTTTGGTCATAGTATTTCATCACAGCAATATAAATCCTAATTAGGACAAAATATTTGGCTATTCCCTAATAAACAAACAAACAAATAAATAAAAGACTTATTCCAAGAATATTAAGTTCAACAAATGAGTTCATTGTATACATTTAGTGAATCACTGTTTCTATTTCAACTGTAATAAAGCACTCATTTACTAAACAGAGAACTGCAAGATGACACATGATTTTCATGAAGAGACATTACTCACATCATACAAGTAATACCAGTATCGACTGATGGCGTGTAAAACTCTTAAAAGAAGGATCACATCTAAGGATGGGTCTTCAAAGGTAATATTTTCAGGTGGTGTGGGAATGAGGTAAACTTCTAAAGGATTTGCTACTGATGGGCACACTCCATCTAAATGATAGAAAGTTTCAGCTTTAATCAAAGCAACAATGGCTAAACTACAGACTCAAAGTTACCATTACCATCTGAAATTGTGTCATGTTTAACTTCTTGGCATATCAATGTTATCAGACATTTCTTCCCTTTTAACCCTGTGCACAGTAACACATAGGTACATAAAATTTCAAGTTCCCCTGAACATACATACCCAAACAACAGTAGAAAAATAACTAACCCCTTTTGCATTCCCTTCCTGTGGTGTAAAGACACCCTATGAGATTAAGGACCAATCTGTTGGTGACTAGACAAAGTCTTCAGCAGTCTTTAGTATGAATGCAATTTAACCCTTCATGAAATCATGAATTCTTAAAATATTATAAGAATGTCATGATTGATTTTCAGTTTTAATTTTATAGATACTTAATTCTAGCTTACTAGACATTAAAGTCAAAGACTTAACTAAAAGTTAAATCTACCCTATAGTGATTTATTTAATTATCCCCAAAGCTTTCTGGAGCTCTGAATCAGTTTTATTTCTAGCAGAAATGCAGAGAGGCCAGGGCCCTGCTTCTCTCGGTATGATGTCACCTTACCATGCCATAACTCATCATGCTTCTTTGCATTTCTGGGGGAAGTTTTTGTTGGAGCTGTTTGGGCTCTTCCCCTTTTGCCACCAACACAATCTTTACTATTTTCTTCATCCTCTCTCACAGGTTTGTACCTAAGGAGATATGATAGCATGAAAGTCAAATGTAGATTTTTAATGTGCAAATTATTCAGCAAAGCTAATGTTTAAGTCACAGAATTCCTAAGAGTTCTCTGGAGTCTGCCCTCTTTCTCCCTATTTGGTTTCAGAGTTACCAAGCGTTTGTTTTCCTAAAACAAAACAGTAAGTCAGTCTTCCCAGGAACACTTTACTTCGGGAAATGATTCTTTTCTGTAAGTGGCAGAAACTATAAAGGCAGCATAGGAAGCCGCATCCAAATGACACAGAATTCAGAGCTTCAAACTATAATATATAATAATATATAATAAAATATAATATAATACCACACCATTTTGACTCCATTAAAAGACCTAAACTAATCAAAAAGCAGCTTACTGCCTATAAACATGCTTTCTAGTATGGAAGTAATGTTCATTTACATCTATGCATAATATATATTTAAAAGGCTTTTTCATAGTTCAAATGCAAGATTTAGGTTCTCCCTCTAGTCACAGAATTGGACCATGAATTTAATATGAATTCTAAACCAAAGATCACATACCACCAAGAGAAGCCAGTTCAGACTTACCATATTGTATGAGTCTTTGTCCAAATACCAGCTCTTCCCAGAGGATTGCTCTCATCATCAGTAGATTCCCTTTCATCTTCAGCCTGTACACTGAACTGCCGCACTGCCTGATACACCGTCATGTTATATGGTAGTAAATGTTCTCCAATATAAAACTGTAGCCTGTGCCTTACATTTCCTGAATTTAAAAACTGAGCAGCCTGAATAAAGCAAAGAAAGGTCCATATAAGCCCAAGTACTGGCATCTATACATTAGCCAAGACATATCCTGCTGGAGAAACAAACTAAGACCTATGGTGGATGTTTGAAACTACAGATCCTCCTGAAGTCCCTATATTCTGATTATCACTTACCTAAAATGCTTTAAGACAGAAGTGATCAGAGACTAAACTTTTTGTTTCAAGAATGAGGATACTTGCATATACACAGGGATGGTATCCAAGTCTAGACAATTCATATTTTGCATGCACAGATTTGAAGACAACTGAATATTAGTACAATTAATAACTTCCATTTTTTCTACAACCTACCACATACAAGCAAATGTGGATTTTGCACATGTAATATCCAATTGATTTCAGATTTTGAATTCCCTCTGGGAAATTGGTGAATTTTTCCTTCTACATACACCATTAATTTATAAGCAGATACAATAAGAAACTTATAAATAAAAAATTTATTACATAAATACACTAAAATAAACTATTAATTACTAAAACAATTGTTCATTTCTGTGATTTTTTTTTCCAACAATGGTTGGTGAGGGGCTATTTGAACCCAGGAAATCTAAATCACAAATACAGCATGATATAACTACAATATGGTATAAAAAGTACCTACCAGAGACTCATCTATTTCCTCATCTGATCCATCATCATCACTGTCTTCATCATCTTCTCTTACTCTTCCATACCCTAAGCAACAAAACAAAACCAAGCAAACAAAAAAAAATTTAGGCCAAAAACATAGTTAATTAGGAATTTTAGGTGTCAGATAAAAGACACTGGTTATACTGATATTTTCTTTAAAAAGTAGATATTACATTCTGATCTATCAGAAAGAATTCTCATTCTTATCAGAAAGCATTCAACATACGTCTATTTACTTCTGGTAGGAACAGAGATTCCTACTGCCTAAGGTTTATCAGGAACAGCAATATACCCTTTAATGCTAATTTCATAACCATACAAGTAAAGGACATAGATGTAAAATACCTCTAACCACAAGGTATCTTTCAATAGCTTGCACCAGAGCCAGAGGATCGATCTTGACAGGTCCGCCTTTCCACTGTTTCACATTTGCACAGTCTGGGTGTCTTTGTAATTGACATTTTAACTGATGTGTGTTGAAAAACTTTAAAGCTTGTGATCCTCTGTTGAGAGAAAAGCTCAAGATAATTTGAGAAAAAAAGGTTATTCTATTATTTTCAGTCAACATATTAGTTAAACTAAAAACAGACACACAAAAATCCTTTTTTTATAGTACAAAGCATTTAGCATGGAATGAACATGATCTCTAGCCACCGTGAATTCATATGATCAATGATGTCATAAATACTGGCTTCAATGAAATGCCATGCCTACTGGATTATTCAGGTGGAATAGGAACACTTCAACTATCTGAACACACTTCTGCAGGAATTTTTCCTCTACTAAATTCTATTCAAAAAGCAAGGGAGGAAGAATCCTCTATTTTTTTGCTTCTACTTTCAATTTCACTTTAAAAAATAAAACATGAAATAACATAAAAATAAAAAAAAATCAACCTTCAAATTTACATTGCTATGTACTTTTAAATGAACGGCTACATCATTTGATAACTGTTTTCTTCCTGTTATAAGTTCTGACAAGAGTCAAATATAGTCAAACTTAAATGTGGCTAATTGTACGACTCCATGAAGCATGCAAATATTAAGCAAGCATAGTTCATATAAATGCAGACAAGTGGAAAGCCTTATGGCTTTTTTATTCTGGTCTATGTTTGAGACTCAAATAGCCACGTAGCTTTTTTGCCTACACTTTGTGGCTATTCATTTAAAAGGATGTAGCAAAGTAAACTGAAGGTTAGTTTTAAATTTTGTATTTTATTTATAAGAGAAATCTAAAGGAAAAAATATAGGATTCTACCCTCCTTATTTTTTGATTGGGATCACAGGTATGCCACCATATTTTGTGATATCCCTTTGTTTCATAAAACTATTCTAAGATAGTATAGTGCTATACTAGTGTATATTATACAGAAAACAACTTAAGCCACACTATGGAAAGCATTATGTACATTGACTACATTTTTAAAACACATAGAAACATGGATTTTAAAATAAAAATAACTTTTTCAATGAAGCTTACAGAACTGCCTAACAATTTTATCTTTCTATAACAACTTACATAGTAAAACCCATTATAGTTATATAGTTATAACCACTTATCACATAAAGTCTCAGAATAAATGTTTTGTTGCCCACATACAAAAAAATTATTTGAGACTGGGCAGTGGCGGCACATGCTTTTAATTCCAGCACTAGAGAGACAGATAGGCAGGTATCTGTGAGTTTGAGGCCAGCCCTGTCTACAAAGTGAGTTCCAGGACAGCCAGAGTTGTTACACAGAAAAACCTCATCTAGAAAATAAAAATAAATGAAAAAAAAAAAATAGTTGGAGAAGCATTACATATTAAAACTTATCAATGTACAGAAACTAAAAATGTGTTTCAAATATTGTCAATCCAGTCACTGATTTACTTATGTTAGAAATATTAGTTGTCAAAATACACGGTGCGAGCTAAAAGTAGTGTCACACGCCTAATCCCAGCACTTGGGAGACAGAGACAGGTAGATCTCTGAATTTCAGTCTAGCCTGGTATATGGAGTTCTAGGACAGGCCAGACTACACAGCAAACTCCTGTCTTTAAAAAAACAAAACAAAACAAAACAAAACAACAAAAACATGATCTTACCAAGAGCTTACCAAACCTCTCACCATGGTTTCCTTCAACAATTCTAGTAGAAACTGGCCATACCCAGGCAATGGTCCTTACCTGCCTCCAGCCCCATTTCCGCTAGGGAAATCGTGCACTTTAACTGGAAATTGCTCCATTTGGCTGAGGCAGTTGTTCATCTTATGAACTAGTGCCAACAAAGGCGCATGGCCTACTGGTTCTACTCTTCCAATGGGCTCTTCTCCAGGAAGCTAGAGTTACAAATAAACAAACATTAAACAAACCTTTTGAAAAGTCAACACTCCATAGCAAAGATATTTTTAAATAATTTATTTATATATTAGATGTATATGAATATTTTGCCTTTATGTATTCTTGGGTGTCACATGCATGCCTGCCTGGTACCCTAGGAGTTCATAAAATCCTCGGAAACTGGAGTTACAGATGGTCATGAGCCACCATGTGGGTGCTTGGAAGTGAACCTGGGTTCTCTGGAAGAGCAGCCAGTGTTCTTAAGCACTGAGCTATCTCCCCAGCCCCTAGCAAAAACATTTTAATAAGAAGTTTCACAAATGGAGATTTTTATCTATCAATTTTCTTTCTTTTATAATAGATTTCATTAGGACAATGTTTCCAAGTAAGTTAATTAGTTCTTATTTATTTTATGTGCATTGATTAGTGTTTTGCCTGTCTGTATGTATGTCTCTGTAAGGGCACTGGATCCCTGGAACTGGAGTTACAGACAGCAGTTCTAAGCTGCCATGTGGGTGCTGGGAATTGAACCTGAGTCCTTTGGGAAAAGTGGCAGTGGTTTTAACCACTGAGTCATCTCTTCAGCCCCCATATACATAATCTTAAGCAAGATATAAAACCCCTGGGATATCCCACACTTGCACCCACATGCATGTGAAAATAAGATTTAAAATAACACACAACAAAACTAGTATCTAACAATACCACTTCTGACTTTAGACAGTGTTCCAAAAATGCCTATGAACACTTAAAAGGGGCATGGTTAAGCAAGTAAACAGTAATCATTAAGCTCATCATAACCGCCCCCCCTCCCCAAAAAGGCCACTTCCTGAGTTATGACTCTAAAGCAGTTGTAACAGGAGGTCTAATCGAGACTATGTGAGAGTTGTTAGCTCTGTTCTCACCTAAGGGCAAAGAGAAAAGGTGGGAACAAGCCTACAGACCCAGACCCTGTCCTTGTAACCTATAATATAAAGATTGTTGTTAAGCATCTTTTATGGAAAAAACAATAACCTCAACAAATGGAACAAATAGTAATAAATATTAAAATGTAAAACTACTACTAATGATTTACCTTGTGGGAGGGAGGGGGGAAAATACTTGACAAAGTTGATGTGGGCTTCAGGTCACTAGTGGTTGGAAGAATGGCTTTTTGTTTTATTTTTCTACCCAGACTGGTCTAAAACTCACATAACTGAGGATGATCTGTCCTGCCTTGCCCTCCAAGTGTTGGGATCTCAATCATAGGCTTCATGTCTGGTTGCATTTTACTATCTATTTTATGACACATAAAAATTTAAGGAAGTCAGGCATGGTAACTCATACCTTTAACACCAGCACCAAGGAGGCAGAGGCAATCAGATCTCTGAATTCCAGGCCAGGCTCATCTATAATAAAACCTTGTCAACAAATACATGTCAAAGGAATCTAACTGAATAGGCAACACACAACATACTCTTATTGGGACACAAATGTACGCACTTGCTAGCACCAATTCTATTAAGATGTGACCGTTATTAACTTACTGGAGAAGAAAAAAATACATGTAGGAATCGCTTTAATCGGATCTCTCGGCTGACAGCATCCTTTTCACTTTTAGATGTCAAGTAGAACAACAGTTGTTTCACAAATCCACTATGTTGGATTTCAAATGATGAAACATCTGATTCGGAGACTATGCTACGGATTTCTACAAGGCACTCAGCTCCACCGTCCACCTGAAACAGTGAAGAGAATTCTATACTTATTTAAACAGTACAATTCACATTTACATGGGCCAGCTATGAACCATATGAGCTGTAATACAACCTTCCAGGTAAGATAAGCCCACTGGAGCAACGTGGTTCAAACATTACTTGGCAAATTCTTTCCTTAAGATTTGAAGCCCACTGCACATGAAGGAATTCATTTCAGTGGAGGTCAAAAGCCCTCCTGTTGTTTTGCTAAATGGCCAGAGTCAAAACATCTTATAAATAATCAGATTAGTGTTGGTCCCAGTCTTGGTCAGAGAACGGTTTGCAACAGATAATAATATTTAGTCATAACTGGTAAAAGTGCTGAGAAAAATTTCTTTTAACCATTTATCCCAAAGCAGAACATCTATTATCAATTCTTACAAGGCTCAGGGAACACTACAGAAAAAGATTTCATGATGAAGAACAGGTATTCCATTTAACTAATGCATTTTCTATGTAGGGATTAAAAAATAATATAATAATACAAACTCAAAATAAAGAGGCTATCAGAAAAAAATTGCGTCATTAAGTGAATGGATCATGTTCAACAAAATATGACATGCTATCTCTAACTATGCAGAATACATTTAACAACAAAAATAAACACAGAAGTAGAACTACTTGAGAACCAGAAGAGAGAGGGACAAGAGAGGGTATTGGGAGGGAAATTTGAATACAATCAAAGTACATAATATACATGTATAAATGTCATAGTGAAGATCATAACTTTGTATAATTAATTAATAACTTTTTCAAATTAGAATGTTCATTTTGAAAGCCAGATTAAAATGATGAAATGTGATGTGGTTTTAGTTAGTAAACTTAAAATATTTATAAAATAGCTTAGAAAACAAGAATGGAAATTAGAAAAGGTACATTTACAAAGAGTCAATGAAATGGTCATGACAAAGTCTCACGCCTTTCCAAGTAAATGCTATGAGTCTGCAGGTGGGGACAGTTATGTGGATTTAGAAAGGACATTCTTCAGAAACCGTCTGAAATTTTGTCATTTGTCAAGAACTAGAGAGCACAAAGAATGAAAAGTAATGGCAAGTCAAGGGACACGGAGCAAAAGAAACCAATGTTTCTACAAATCCCACGAAATCATCCACCGGCAAACAAGATGCACTGCACAATACCTGGAGGTTGAGTTGTTCAGTTGCAGCACAAAGTCTCTGAAGTACATTCAAGGCAGGGTTGCTTCCATCCATATTCTCTGAACTAAAGTAACGCTCAACAAATTTATGCGCCTGCTCCTTAATCCAACCTTTAATTTTTTCTCTACAAGGAGGTAAAAGGAGATATTAATGTTTCCATGTAGGTAAAAAAATCTAAACTGAAAGTCAGATTAGGGACCTGTAAGATATTTCAGCAGGTTAAGGTGGCTGCCAAAATGACCTGAGTTCAATACCCAGGACGGTGGAGAAAACCAACTTCTGCAAGTTGTTTACTGACTTCCTCAAGTACTTAGATACACACACACACACACACACACACACACACACACACATAGACATAAAGGAAATAAAATTACAGCTTTTATGAAAAACAACTAAGAGCTCAATACCCGAATACAAATTTACAAAATAATTGACAAAAGGAAAAAATATATCTACAGTGTTCATCACTGTTCCCTAAAGAGGTGAGGTGAAGATAAGGTATACCAGACGGATGTGACCAGGCTGTTGAAATTATAAACTTTAAAAATCATTTGCTTATTATTCTTCATAACTAATTTAGAGAATCAGCAGCCAACTCAATCAAATTAAAAGTTATCTTTAAAATAAAGTATTACTGGGAAAATGTCTTATTTATAGAGGAAGTAGTCTACACAGGTACTCTACATCAAGTGCCTTCCCAAGAAAGGCATTGCCATATGACCCACACGCTGGAAAGAAATTAGTATCTGACATGGAGCCAAGTACGTTTTTAAAAAGCAGGTGGTCTCCCCTACAAATCTTCAAATTCCATTAAGTAGGTAGAAAAATTTCATTAAAATGTATAAACAGAAAATGCAAGCATAATTCAATAAAAGGTTTCACATAGAAAAAAACTAACCAGAACTGTCAAGTAGATATATTATATATATTTTTATATGCAGGGGATAGGGCTGAAACCATAGGCAAGTCCTGAGCTACATACATACATCCTCCTAAGAATCTACCTAATCTGAGTTGAGAATAAATTGAACCAAGCCCACGTATCATCTCCATGTAATGAATGTGCTCAATACACTCATACTGAGACCTTTCAGATGAAGAACTCCCACCCCCAATCCCAGCACAAACTTTACCTATTATTGGATATGGTGTCTTTTGAGGCTGCCCTGGCAAGACCACTAACTCCTGCAGTTCGTGCTGGCTCAATGTTGTTGCTGTTGGACTGTGCACTTAATCTTCCCCACGTTTTTGGATTCAAGCTTGCCAGGAAGGAAGATTTAGGTGACTGAGTAGTGGTAGGGCTTTTAGCTATAAAGAGAAAAGAATTACATTCAAATTATTTCAATAAAACTGAGAAAAAAAAATCAACAAACCATTCACAGACATAATATAGGAATTAAGAGCACCAAATCATGAGCAAGCTTATCACCTTCCCCTCCATTTACCTATTAATTCAACAAAGGACTCACCTTGATTGTCTACTTTGTCATCGTCTCTTGGAGGTGAATACTTTGGCCTTCTTGGCCCTCGTTTTGGCAGTCGTTTTCTCTTGAGAACATCACTTAATCGACTGTTGTACAGAAAAACAATGGATGAGGTTAGCAATTACCACGGAAGAACCCAGCTAAGATACTAGAGGCAGTGACACGAATAAAAATGTCACAACAATTTTCATTGAGTGATTTTAATATGGAATCTGCAACAGTCATACTCGAAAGGATGTATGGAGACAGAAAACTGCTGCTAAAAAATAAAAACTAAAGGCTTAATTTTCTTCATGTGCAATTTTGTAAAATGTAATGTATTTAAATAAAAATACAAAGAATGATTGACAAAAAAAATAAAACCAAACGAGTATATTTCTTCCCTAACCTAACTTGCAACACATGGGGCTTAATGTTCATACTAACTACTTACAGTATTATATCCAAAAGGTATAACGAAGGCAATAACAACATAATGATTTCCATACCTGTTTTTAAACTATATAAGTCTATTAAGTGATAATGTGAACAACCTATTTGGAACTAGAACCAATATTAATTGAACTGTCTACAGCATTTCTTTTATCACGTTTTGTTTGATTGTTGAGACAGCATTTCCACATTACCTTAGGTTGGACCTCAAATCCATGATTCTCTTCCCTCACCCTTTGGCTCTGAGAGTAGGGAGGGCTTCACTTCATCTGCCCCAAGACTTTATTCTAAACAACACTACACCACACCTTGCAACCTCCTGCTCTTGACATTAAAAATTATTTCTGAAATTATTTAATAACAAAAATACAAAAGAATGAGCAGATAAATGAACATTCTAGGGGACAGCAAAATAGCTAAATAAGTAAAGGACTTGCCATCAAGCCAGACAACCTGAATATGATAGAACAAATGAACCAACTGGTGCAAATTGTCCTCTGACTTCCAACACTGGCACCAGGGAACACAAACACACAAATAAATATGCTTTTAAAAATTAAGCAAATTGTTCCAGCTGTGTTGCTCTATAGCTCAAATAACATTTAAATAATTTAAATGAAGACTCCCAGAGTCTGGTAATTCTATGAAATAGGTATACTTAATATATTCAAATACACAACCAAGAAAAATTTTCAGGAAGAAATATGCTATAACAACTTGTAAATGAAAAATGAACATTTTACTTGGAGGACTGAAGACATGGTTCAACAGTTAAAAGCATCTGTTTCTCTCCAGGAATTAGGGTCTGTTTCCAGCACCTACATGGAGAATCATAACCTTATTTCTGGGCATCTGATGCTCTCTTTTAGCCTCTGAAGGTACCTACACATTTATGGTGTGCAAACATATACTAAGGTGCACATACATAACAAAAACAATGAGGACTGTGTTCTACACAGTGAATTCTTGATGAGAGAGTCAGTGCTACATACCAAGATTTAAAAACTTGGAACAAGGAACAAATTAAGATAAAATATTTTAAAAGAAAGGCTTTCTTTGGAATAATAAACTATTAGATTGCATAATAAACAACTACTTCCTTATTGAAACTGGCTTAGAAATATTATATTATTATCAAACTATTATAAGAAGTTGTTAATTAATATAATATTAGGAGATTATTTTAGTTCCAGGACACAAAGAAACCCTATCTCCATCACCCCCATGCAAAAGAAAGATTACATCTGTCTGCGTTATCTCACAGAATCCTGTGATGGAGCAGTTAAAGATCTCTCAGGCATCAAGTAAACATGTTATAGTAAAGCCCTGTATTGATATACGGTTACTGAAAGACCAAAGCACAGAAGAAGTGCTGAGATGGAGGAACAGTAAGGTAGAAGGGCAAATGGGAGAAAAGCACAACAGCAGCACAGGTGGGAAGGTACAAAGTCCAACAGGTTCTTTAAGGTATACAAGATTTAAATTTAGGATCGCAGTGACAATATTTTACCAGATATATATTACAGGAGCTAGCTCTGATTTCCTAGCAGCCACATGAGTTCAATTCCCAGCACCTACAAGGCAACTCACTACCATCTTGTAAGTCTAGTCCCAGAAGGTTGGGTGGTGTCTTATTTTGGCCTGCAAGGGAACTGCATGAACACGATACAGAACCATCCATGTAGGCAAAAACACCTCTAAATATGTTAATAAAAATGATAAAAGTTTTCGTGAAAAAAATTTCTCAAGTAGGAGTCTAGAACATCAACGCAGATAAAGGCAAAGTACTTTAAAATTTCACAACAAAACTCACCCTTGAGGGCTCAGGTCCAGTGAATCATCTCTGCTATGCTGCAAGCTGGGTGACCCAAGATCAGCAGAAGCATTGGTTGCAGCCGTGGCTGTCCCACTGCTGGCTGGTGTTGTGGACCCCAGGGATCCTGAACCATTTGTACACGCCTTTGGTGGACTTGTCAACAAAGACTCAGATTCTGCTAAATGCTTTACTTGATGCATGACACCTTCAAACACAACAAAAAGAGAGGTCAGTTTAATCAGGAGTTAAGAATAACCCCCACCACTATGAAATCCCTAAATGTTAAGCCTAATAAGCTAGAAATAAAGCCAGGAAAAGAAGTTTCCATATCAACTCCAATCAGAAGGAGTAAAATTCAGGGGCTGGAGAGATAGCTCAGAGGTTCAGAGGCTCCTCTTCCAGAGGTCCTGGGTTCAATTTCTAGGTCAAACATGGTGGCTCACAACCATCTAATAATGAGATCTGGTACCCTCTTCTGGCATGCAGGCATATATGCAGAAAGAACACTATTTACTTATATAATAAATAAATCTTTGAAAAATAAGTAAAATGCAAAGGTATTTTTATTGAATGTATTCTAATCTTCAAACCAAAAATCATATAAAACAGTTATACAAAAAGTAGAAAATATCCACTTTATAAACAATAGTAAATCTAAGAAACACAGCACACATCACAGTATGATAACTGCAAAGGGAAGAGACATAAGTAGTCAATTAGCTTCAAAGGTTATGAGGGAAACACTGTAAAAATACTGCTATCTATAAAAGGGCTACTGGTGACCACACTGTCAGAGAAAGGAGAGCTGAAGAGTTCCTATTGTGATAGGAGATACACAGTCACAGATATCTAAGAAAGCCTGTGTCAAATAAATAAAATTCTGTGGATGAAATTATATATGATTGCACAGACATTTTTCAGGGGTCCTAATCTTTCATTAGGTTCTTGTTGCTTTATGCTGTTTAGGATTTTTTTGTTTGCTGTTGTTTGTTGGGATCCTAGAATTTTCTATACAGACCAGGCTGGCCTCAAACTAACAGATATTCACCCATCTCTGTCTCCCGAGGACTGGGATTATAGATGGGCACTACCATACCTGGCTTCCTTTAGATTCTTTAAGAAAAGAAGGGGGGAGGGGCGGATGATTTATACTTCAGGCACTTGTTATAAAAATATGTTTTAGGCTAGACTATGCTAGATACTGAGTACATAATTATCAGGCAGGACAAAAGCAAAAATGACTAGGAATGATACATTTCTTAAGGATGCCAGTAAGTAATGATGAACTCATAAAACAATACAGCAAGCTAGTATACACTGCAGAAGAACCAAGCTCAATCTGGAAGGAAAATAAGACCTTCAGGAAGAGATTAATGCTTATTCTGGTGTTTTATGAGTAGCATGACCTAGCCATGCACAATTAACACCATTATGTATGCACCACAAATATTTGAGGTTAGAAAACAGAATATGATGGTACAGCAGATTCTCTAAGCTTAGCAAAAATCACTTGGCATGGGATAGAGATGAAAGTGGGCAAGTGGATCTCATTTACTTCTAAACCAAAAAATTAGATGTGTACCCGCACACCTACCTGACTTGTTACAGACAGGTAATGGAAAAACAATGCTTTATCTTTAACATCTTTAACATCAATACCTACTGCTGTTTTTGTTCTGTTTTTTGTTTGTTTTCTTTTTCTTTTTGAGTATGTTGTTAGTTGAACAAAGCTAGTTACCTGGAGATAATGGTGTCATGCTATGTTAGCTCTTGGGGCTGGAAGTCAAGAGATCTACCCCTCTTTTGGATTTAAGGTATACACCACTTTACAAAGACAACTTTAAATGGTTAAATCTTCTTCCTCCTTTGTTCCTTTTTCTATATTGGCCTATTTATAATATTTTAAAACACGGAAAAGACTAAAACCCCAATATAAGAAGTGTTGACTCTAACGAGGCAAGCAGACCAGGCCTTCTTGCTCAGCCATCATTGGAAGCTTCCCCTAGCCTGGTGGTGGCACACACCTTTAAACCAGCACCCAGGAGAGGGAGGCAGGCAGATTTCTGAGTCTGAAAAAGCCAGACTGGTCTATAGAGTGAGTTCCAGGAGAGTCAGGGCTACACAGAGAAACTCTGTCTCAAAACAAAACACAAAAAAACCAAACAACAACAAAAAAAACCCCACCAACACCAACATTACCAACAACAAAAAAGTTTCCTCCTGCAGCAATTGGTAACAAAAAACAGAAATCCACAGCCAGATAAAGGGACACTGGAACACTAAGCCTGGATGAAATGTCTCCATCAAAATCTTCCCCCTCAGGACTTAAGGAACCATGTGAATGGTGATGGAAATGATTTAAAAACCAGAGGGAATGGAGAACATAAGGGAATTAAGGCTCTCTAAACAATATATATAACTCAGAGACTGGGGCAGCAGGCACAGGTCAGCATGGGTCTGCACCACATGGAGTCATAGAGCTGAAGAAGTGGAAACAAGCTGCCACCCCTAACCCTCTAATCCAGAAGCTATCCAACTGATAACCACCTGCAAATGAAAATTTGGTATTCTCCAAGGGAGTCTCACTCAGGAAATAAACTCCTAAGGATATGCTGCTGGTCCATTTATGGTCAGCATAAATGAAGTTCCTCATCTCAATGTCACATCAAGGTTTTTCCTTTTTCCCCTTTTACTCCTTCCCTTTTTTTTTTTTTTTTCCTATTTACTCTTGTTTTGTACATTTTCCTTCTCTCTCTTAACACTAGAGATCCTTTGAGTATATATTATGGCTTTCACTTCAGGGTTTTTATGGGATTATGGGATTCTTAAATTATGAACAGTGGGTCTCTACACATGTATCTGTTTCTTGTGACTCTTGTTGGGCTTGTTTCTACAGTTTGTTTTGTCTTCTGATGTATTAGTTTTTCCTTATCTTATTTCATTTTATTTAATTGTTATTCCTTAGAAGCTTGTTTGCTTTCAAATGAGAGACAGAAAGAGCATGGATCCTGACCGGGAGCGGAGAGAAACTGGGAAGGGAAACAGTAATTAGGATATATTATGTGAGGGGGAAAATCTATTTCCATTAAAGGGAAAACAGAAAAGGTGATCAAGAGCTGGAGAGATGGCTCAGTTGTTAAGAGTACTAGCTGCTTTTGCAGAAGACCTGAGTTCAATTCCCAGCATCCATATGACAGCCCACAACTATCTGTTAAATCCAGTTACAGAGAATCTGATGCCCTGTTATTCTACCAGTCATGTACACTCTCAACCCAATAAAAGATAAAGCAAATGCTGAACTGTTTTGATCTACTGCTATGATGCGCTGCAACCTTATTCAAGGAATTAGTATAGACTGCTGACATAAAAGTCTGACTGCTGCCAAACTTGAGCACATATTGGGGGTAGGAAGATCACTGAGAATGACTACAGTCATCAGTGACAGTGAATTTCAAGCTTCATGTACTTAGCACAATAAACATATTACACATGAAACACTCTATGCTTGAGTTCTTAAACACATAATCTTTCATATGAACAACTAATACTTTCCTTGTAGACACTGAACACATCACATCAAGCTCTAGACTCATCAACTTATTATCAAAAATGGCAATGAAATTAAAGGTGGTGGCGGCGCATGTCTTTAATTCCAGCACTCAGGAGGCAAAGGTAGGCAGATCTCTGAGTTAAAGGCCACCTGGTCTACACAGACCAAGTTCCAGGGCTTCCATGACTACACAGCGGAAAAAAAAAAGGGGGGGGGGGGGAGCATTACCTTCTCTTCTGAAGTAAACACTGAAAATATCAGGTAACTTTTGCATTAAGATTTCTGCCATCTGAAGTGCTCCAACTACTATCTTCAGATCTTGACTTGATAGCATGGAAGCAATGTGACTAAAAAATAAAACATTTGTGTATGAACAATCTGAAGTTCTTTGTTTCTGGTCATACTACTTAAAATTTAAGAACAAAATTCCATTCTATTATAACAATTGTAATTTTTATTAAACTCAGTTAGATTTTAAATTATATTATAATATAATTCAAGACGTTCCAAACAAACTTTACTTCATTTTTTTTCTGTACCATGATTTGGAAATTTCTAAAATTGCTTCAGATTTGAATTTCTAAAACATTTTTAGCATTTTCATGAACACACCTTGAAACAGCATGATTTTTCAGAACATCCTTCAGAAGTTCAGCATCAGCAAAATAAATTATCCTAAGAATTGCTCTAAGGCACTTATGTCTGACTGCAGGTCCTGCTGAGGAGCTATACACTTCATAGAGAACACCAAATAAGGTCTTAATGAAAGACTTAGCCAGTTCCGGATCTTCTTTCATTAGCTGTGCTCGAGCATCATCCTTCTTTAACTCTGAATATCCACCTGATGTTTAAAAAAAAAAAAAAAAAGTCAATTCCTGAAGTGGCTGACTACTATAGAAACACAGCAAAAACCAAGTATTCAGCCAAGCAACTCTGTGAAATACTAGGGTAGCCTTTTTCATTATAGAACAAACTAACTTTTCTGAGCATTAAGAGACTACTGTACTGACTATTCTGACCAGTTAAAGTATCACTGTACTAAGTATGCTTCTTTGCACTAAAACATAGTCTAAGAAGGACTAGGAAAATTTCAATACTAACCTACTAAAATACAGGTTGAAATAAATACAGGACAGTATATAGCAACAAAGTTATTATGCAGATAAAAGTTATCAAAAAAAAACTGGAAAATAAGGTGACTCTGCTATTTTGTTCACAAAGAATATGTATAAAGGAGAATGAAACTGATGAAGACGATGAACAACAGTTTGTCCAATTATGGTTACACATCTTGTCCTTTGCCTATAAAGTACATTTGTTTATGTCTTATAATATGATATCTTTGAGGCTACTATAGTATTAAAAGGGGCAAAGACTATATAACCTCTCAAGTTTCCAACATTTACTACCCAGACCTTTTCTGATGGAGTGTTGTAGGGTCAGATCAAGTGAACCTGCATTCTAACCGGCACCCTATCACTTAGGAAAAAAAAATTGTGGAAAAGACATAGCACATGTAGCAATACTGACTTATTCATAATAACTGAGGCACGGGTTTTAATTAAATATATCACCATTATTCAACAATCTTACCTCCCTCCAAGGATACTCAATGAAACCATAACTATGCAAAAAGAAAATATTACGCCTGGAGTCTTAGACTTCAGGAAAGAGGGAGGGAGGGTAAAGGTGCTTAATAAGGCCAAAGACTAGAACCTACATGGCAGAAGAGAAATAGCTCCTTCGAGTTACTCTCTGACTTCTACATGAATGTTATTGTATGCCCACATAACATACTCAAAATCAATGTGAAATAAATAAATCCCAACAGTGCACCTCTACTTAACTCAAAAGGATACTTACTAGTGTTAGTATTGGCTAAGGGGTTAGGTTTTCTCTGAATGGCACGTGCTGTTCCCGTGTCCTCATTGATTTGCTGCATAGAATTAAAATCAATAGTATAAACTCGTCCCAGAGTGGACAAGCTTATCTCATCCTCACCGACCTGATGGGCTGCCTGAGAGCAAAGAGAGAGAAACCTTCAATATAAACATGTAGAAATTCATTAACTTAAGCACAGCAGGGACCCGCTATACATGCTACTTTACATATCTATTTTATGTGGCTAGTAAACTGACAGAAAGTGGAAATTTTAGTACTGCTGACAAAACACATTGGTTTAACAAATCATTTTAAATTAAACCAAACCGTGAGTTCTGAGGCAGAAGTCAGATAAAATGATATACCAAGTGACATAGCATAATTGACATGAAGACACCATTTGTATTTCAAAAGAAATTGTATTGTGAAGTAGCTTTTACATACGTACTTACAACTCTTAATGGTAAGACAGAAAACATTTTTTACCGAATCAGTTTCTACTAACCTAAAATGTTCCTTTAAGCCAAGTACCGTGTAAAACTGTCTTTAGGTAAGTAAAATACCTCACATTTACATGCTGTTCTAAGACTGTAAGGAGCACAACTAAAACTTAAGATTAATAATCATGATGCAAACACTACACAGAAGAGACTATTATTTAACTTCAGGCACCTTAGAGAAGATGCAAAATATGCTACATATGACAGTTGTGCATATGGAATCCCAGCACTGAGGAGGTTTCCAGGGTCAAAGACAGCTTAGACTAAATAGTAATAACCTATCACTTTAAAAACGAATAAACAAACTACTCTTAATACAAAGATCAGTCTGAGCTGAGACTCCTAGACAGACTTGAGTAACTATCTGGAAATAGAGAATAAACTAACAATAAAGATGTGATTATCAGGAGTATGCTAAAAAGAAAAGCACTTAAAGTTAGAAATTAAGAACACTAGCAGTTGTAATATAAAGGACCAGTCAACAATTAACTCATAAAAGCACAAGTTGGTTCTGAATTCTGAGTTCTTTTATAAGGACTACAGACTTTAGAAACTGATTGGAGGAACATATCTAGAAACTACAGCTTTATAAGAGGTATAAAGATGGTTGCAATTCAAAAGCTGTATTAAATTTAGAAGAATTATGTTTAAGTATGAAAAATGCTACAGAAAATGTATAGCCTCTCGAGTGCTGAAACACTTTTCTACCTCAAGTCTTTTTGTCATCTGAGAAATTTAAGATTATTCCAGGAATTGCAAACATCAGATGAACATAAATCACACAGAAACTGTCATTAACATTTTAGTATATTCCTACAACATATTATTCATTTTCTTTTCTTATACGAAGTAACAAAAAGTTCCATCATTTTGAGCACTGCTTTCACATTTATGTCATTAAATCTATTGCACAAATACTGAATTACATACTAGTCTATTTATCACAGTTTTCATGTTCACCCTGAGGCAGGTATTTAACTTGTTTTCCCGTTTTTTCCCCATTAAGTATAAAAAGCACACACTGGGAGATTTCTTCTGGGTTGAAATAATAGACCTGCTTTGAGACATAGTCTGACCCTCCAGTGTTTCCTTTTGGAAACAAAACTATGGGATAAAGAACTTAGATTACTTGCTCCAAGCCAAGCAGGTAGTTAGCAGCAGAAGCAGGACTAGAACATCATGTTTTCTGACCTCAACAGAATGAGGACCTTCTTTCTCAGGAGACAAAATGAGAGAATCTTAAGTTAATTCAAAACTGAGCACACTAAACACACAACCACCTCCCCATTCCATCCCTACACCCACTGTCCACAAAAATAGGCATATTTAAATGGTACAATGAAACTACTACCTCAATGATCCGGCTGTCAATCCTGTTATAGGGATGCCAGAGGCCTCGGTCATCCCGCCACTGCCAAATTGCACCATCTGTATTCTGTGCATTTCCCTTCTTTAGCATTGTATCAACTGCAAAAATGCCTTCTTTTGGTAAACATGGCATAAGTTCACTGGAAATAAAAGGTGTAATTATTTTAATAAGTAACTTTCTGTGCCAACTATAGGTGTTAAGACTCTCAAGGAAAATAACCCCATTTTTACCAAATCAGAGAGGTCAGTTCATACAGTTCTTGAGGACTTCGTGGAACGAGATCAATCTGCTCTTGACAACTTCCATTGGAGGCACCACACAGAAGGAAGTGAAGTGTTTCTGCAATGTCTGTTAAGCCAACAACACATAACATAAGCCTATTAAACTAGATGTAGTAGTTTATTTAAAAGACAATCATTCCCTAGAGTAGGGCAAAAATTAAAATTATTTACTCACAGAGGATCTGAATACGGAAACTGCAAAAATATAAACCAATTATATGTGTAAAAAGAACAGCAGAAGAAAAGTTTGTGGCTTTTAACCATGTCTTCCTGTGGACTTCCATCCTGAGTACATATCCTTCAGCTTACCCAAAATACCACCATATTGGATCCTTTTGCTACTGTAAGAAGCACAACACTTTCTATCAACAGGCTGTCACTCAGACTCATACTTACCACCTTCCTTTTAAATATACCGGAAGCACGTGTTCTATAGGGTAAACACCTGGAGCTCACGTTTCCTGCCTTACATTATACTTACATGTTAACTTAATACAAACATCATTAAACTATATCAGTTTTCCACTCCCAGAAAACATCAGTATCTGGAGAATTTATGATAATCACTCAAGTGCAAAGGTTTAGTCACTCTAACAGCTAAAATCTAAGAAAAGCTATGTCTTTGTTAGTTGTACTATGTTTCTAAAAATATTGTCTATATGTAAATATGCATAAATACAGCTATGACTTTTATTAATCTTGAAAAGGTATAGTTTTGCCAACTTTTTCGAGTAATATTAGTACACTGTGTAAGGTTTTACAAGGATGCTTTAATGGGCATGAGGACGGAATTCAAAGACAGACCGCTTCCTAGACCTACAGGATGCTTTAATCTTCATTCTACAGAACCACAAAAGGACCTTGAAATTGTGCTATATATTTTTTATAAAGATATCAGATAAGTGATCAGAAAAGTAGTTAAGATAACCCCTTGAAAAAGAGGTAAACGTGCCCACAATTACTTTTTATCACTATAGAAGGAAACGGTCTAATGTGGTCCATATGAGATAAAGGAAATGTCACAATATGACATCAAAGGAAAAGTATCCAGTGTGTTCAAAGAAAGCACTTCCCAAACTGGTATTTAAAGCCGGACTACTGTCCCTCACAGTAACTAGTGAGAAGCTGCTCTCTAACTGTTCAAAGAGGCCCTAGAGACTTCAGAGTAAGTCACAAAGCTACTTGTGAAGAAGTTAAACTTTTCTCCATTTCACTGTGGAAACAAATCACAGGGGAAACAATAATCTGTCCAACTATACACCTCAATCACACTGTCTTTTTGTCAAGGTCTATCATCAATGCATCAGTTCACAAGAAATGCAATGAAAAGTGAAACAAGGTTTATCCAAGACAAAATATTATACAGTCTGAAATGATAGGGCCAAAAGCTGTATTTTAAGTAAAAGGCAAAACTGACCCTCAAGATTGAACCTTGAAATTTAAAATTCCAAGTATAAAATTATTAATCGTGATTGGAGTTGTTCCAATAGTTAACACTATAACAAAGAATCAAGATACAGATTTTTTTCTGAAACCATACCACGTTCTGACATTTACTTACGAGACAAGGCCTAAGAAAGAGGGATCAATTTGTCACTGGTTAAGAAACACAAAATTAGTTAATTTTGTAAAAACTGGAGATACTGATCAGTAAAAATAAGGTCCAGCTTTCTGAGAGAAGAAAGCACTCGACACTCAGATAATTAACTGGAAATATCAAACAAGGGCTGAAAGAATTGAGTTATTGTTAAAAGTAATATAAAAGTTAGAAAACTAAAACCAGATCATTAGTAATTAGCGTAATATGAACATCAATGATCTTGAGTCATTCCCAAAGGTGAGGTTTAAGAATATAACATTAGGGGGCTGGAGAGATGGCTCAGAGGTTAAGAGCATTGCCTGCTCTTCCAAAGGTCCTGAGTTCAATTCCCAGCAACCACATGGTGGCTCACAACCATCTGTAATGAGGTCTGGTGCCCTCTCCTGGCCTGCAGGCATACACACAGACAGAACATTGTATACATAATAAATAAATAAATATTTAAAAAAAAAAAAAGAATATAACATTAAAATCTCATGATCAAGTCAAGTGTACCAGCGTACGCTTTTTAATCTCAGCACCAGAGAGGCAGGAGGGATCTAGAAGTTTAAGGCCAGTCCAGTCTACATAGCAAGCTCTAGGTTAACCAGGGCTACATAGAAAAACACTCTCTCAAAAAAACCAGAAAAGATCTTCAGCACTACTGGATATCAAACACCCAGACTTCGTATAAGTCAGGTAAGCCTCGATCACTGAGCTTACTTTCCTATCCCACCATTTTTCTTCTTCAATAGCCAATGTTATTTATGGTTTCTTACTTTTGTGACTTAGGTTGACTTGTTAGTGAAGAGACACTTTTATGGCTTAAAATACCAATAATAAAACAGCACTTACTTTGTTTCATAAGCTGAACAGCTAGTGTTGGGCAGTTGGAACACATCAGAGAAAACATGCGAACCACCATTATAAACATCCCAGAACTTAAAACTGGTGGAGTCACTACCAACAGTTGTTGAACATTTGTTAGGAGATCTTTGGAAGCAACCTGCTGCAGTAAATTCTTCATGAACACAAGAAGAGAAATTATTATGCTGTCGTTTAGCAATTCTACAATTTAAAAAAATATACTACCAAGATGATACTGACCTCCTCGTGTTGAAAGTTGTCCACTAGGCGTGCAAAACAAAGGCAAGTGCTTTCTACTGACTTTTTGTCCTATTTTTCACAAAGGAAAATAAAGTTTATTAATATAAAATGTTAGCACCACCAGTCACTTAGTTCTTTCTTTGCCCCAAATCTAGGTAACCTCTTTATCAGATATAAGCTTTGAAAAGAAAAACCCAGAAAAGGTGTAGTTAGTAATATTAAAAGTATGTGCAAGCATTTGTATTGAGACTTGAAGATTCAGGAATTTGTAACTATCAACAGATCCAATCCCTTAAGCACTAAGGAATGAAGTTATTGATAACCATTGGCTTTTTCACTATAGAAATAATCCAAAACAATCTGACTATTAGAAAAACTTTATATTGCTATAAAAATAAAGCAATTTTTGGAGAAAATATCTGTAATACTCTTCATAACAACAAAACCAACATTTTCTTTACTTCAACGAGGCTTCCTTCTGTAAAAACAGGAATCAAAAAAGTTGCAAAAGCCCAAATCTTTTCCGTTACTCCATTCCCAAGAAAGAAAGCTAGAAAGTAGTAGCCGACTTAATTTAAAATTTCTGATTCTTAGTTCTCATTTATGAAGGGTGTTAGGTAGTATTGATTTTCACCATTAATTACAGAACATATTTTAAATTATTGTGGTTTCAACTATGCTTTTAAGAATAAACAAATTAAGCCAGGCATGGTAATACACAGCTTAATCAAAACATCTGGGGTGGGGGAAGCAGAGGCAACTGATCTCTGTGAGTTCTATGCTAGCAAGGAATATATAGTAAGATCATATCCCAAAAATAAATAAATAAGAAGCAAGCTGTCTAGGCATGTATGATAATAGGCTTGAAAGGATTCAAGTTCGGAGCTGGCCTACACTGTACTATAAACTGTCCCTTGTCCTCTATAGAAAAGAAAAAAACTTAATGTCTCTAATCATTATCATTATAGAAATGTAGGCGACAAATGAGCCCATCATCTTACGTAACCCCTTAAGCATATTCTGTACATCTAATTGTCACAGGTTTCAAATAATCTGTGAAAGTAGATTTTTAAGAAATTCAAAGTAGATTTCTTAAAAAGTGTCTCTAGTAACAATTGCATTTGTAAAATATGGGTACAAGAAAACACAGTTTCTCCCTGACCTCCAGATGTAGCAACTCAATTCCCCCCATTCAAATCTGGTATGAATACTGCTGTTCAAACTCTATCTCTGGTATTTTACCTTTTACATACCTATGCTGCTCTCCTCCAATCCCAACAGGTAGAATCTATACTTTCCATTTCTATTTCGGGACAACCCTTTTCTCTCTTCCAGTCTTGACCCATGCTCCCAATGCCTTTTAGGGGGATCTTTCTAAAAGTAAATTCTTATCTCACAAAGGAAAATCTTAATTGATACAATAACAAAGTCATCAGTTAATACCAATATAAAGATACTGAACCTATAAATTGCTTATCATTTGGGTAAATCTGCCAAAATCTTATAAAAAAATCTAATATGTTACTAGATAATACATTTAAAAGAAACATGGATCAGAACACTTAAGAGTTATACACATCCAATTAGAAAATTGTAAACAGAATTTTGGGGAAAAAAAACAAAAAACAAACTTTCACGACATAGGAAACAAGATTCATACTTTACCTGATGAGTTAGCCTTTGGGTAAGTAATGGTAGGGAATCTGCCACAAAATGAAATTCATCAGGTGTGATACTCTGGCAGCAATTGGCTGCAATTGCTAGTGCATTTCTTTGGGCATTTATGCTGAAGAATTCTAGATACAGCAAGCAGTCTGCCAAGCCACCCTAAAATACAGAAAACTGTTAAAGTGAAAGAAAAATAATCCTTTGACAAAAAGAACTATTATAAATGTCTAGAACATCACATAGCGTAAAATATGTGCATCTTATGGAGCTACAATCAAGGAACTAGCACAATGCAGTTCTGAAATAACATCAAAGGAAATATAGTCTTTTAGCAACAACACTTACCGCCTGTAAAATAGCTTTACTATGTCGCCGTGACAGCATCTCCAAGGCAGTTAAGGCCTGCTCTGCCACATCAATACACTGAATAACTTGCAGCTAGGAACATTAAAGTAGGTACCAAAGGTTATTATTTATTTTTCAACAGTACTTTATCTGCACAAACACTGTATTCATCTATTTGTAGCCACTTACACTACTTCCAACATGAAACCAAACTAGAAAAACTCATCCTTGGGTAAAACTTATAAAGCTTTTACTTTCCTCCCAACAACTTACTGGGCTTTAGGATACTGTAAAATATTACCATAGAACAAAATTCCCTATTTAAAACAAGTTAGTTGATACATGTAGCAAAATTTTTTAAACCTGACTTAAAAAGTACATTTAATCAGAGTCATTATATTTTGCCAGATGAACTAAGTTTTATCGTGCATTTAAGAAAAATGTTAGATATAATAATACAACCTACTAACCGCTGACCATATGAAAAATTTCCTTTCTCCACTAGTCAATTTTGTGAACATAAGCTCTCCTTTGTCTCAAACTTTTCAGCAATCAAATAAGATTATAGCTATGAATTCTACTGTCCTGTTGTTTTGTTAACTCCTTTTATACTGATTGTGATGTGTTGATAGTCTCATACACAAATTCAGAAGTTGGTTTTCACCTTCTACTTTGCTACTAAAGCAGGTCTCTATCTCATGCCTCATCTCTATCTTACAGGTATCAAGATTACAGATACATGCCACTTGGCTTTTTATGTTTGTTCCAGGGATGATAAAAATTCAGCTCATAAGGTTTATCCTTTAAGTGCTAGTACTCAACTCACCAGCCCCCAATGTATTATTTTTAATGAAATGCTTTATGATGCTCTCTGATGTTAACATGTTAAAAGCTATCATAAAAAAATCATGAAGTGGGGCTTTATTTTATAAATAATTTATTAGTTTCAACTACTGGGTTTTTTTGTACATAGTTTTTTTGGTAAATTGGTTAGAAACACATACTTTAATTACATCAAGTACCCTTCAAATAGTTGCTGATAATAAAAGATACACAATACCCGCTTATTACAAGACTTCTCTGGTAAATAAATACATTCATAGAAAAAACTGTTCAAAACTGAACAAAATTTAATCACAGAAACAAATTCAAGAATCCAAAACTTGACTCCTCCTGTGTACTTATGAACAAGCTGTACAAAAGCAGGACTACCTTTTCTAAGAAGACAGGAATAGCATCTACAACAACAGCAGATGATCGAGGGAGCGCTTCCATCATGTACGTTAAGGCTCGGCAAGCATGATTCATCTAGAAAACAGAATGAGTTTTTATTCAATACATACTCAAATTAAAATTTAGGTAGCCTTTAAAAATACATGATGTACTTACAATGTCAAAATTATGTTCCATCTGCAGTAACGTTATCTGTTAGAAACATAACAAAATATTAGAAATTTTTAAAATATTTCTTGCATTTCACTGAAATGAAGAGAATTTTTCTTCCTTGCACTACACACAAAAAAGTAATAGCAAGACATACTTAGGTATTATTATGCTTTTAATGTCTTTCATTGCATGCTACATCTCTAGATTGGCAATGCTGTTATAAGGCATGAAGTTAAAAATCATCATTTCTGTTGCTTACAACCAGCCATTTTAGTAGTTCTAATATACTTCAGAGACACCCACTAACATGAAAGAGATTTATCAACTGACACATCATCAGAACCAGCAATGACTGGTATTCGCTGAATTATTAACACAGATTGAAGACTACAGTTTACATTCTGTGCACATCTAATAGAAATGAGTACTGTCATAACCATATGCTAATGATACAGTAAAATGTGGTTTGAACAGAATTGAATACATTAGAGACTACAATTAATAAATGACATACCAATTAATTACTTCACAAATAAGTAAGTCTAAAAGTTAGAATTTATAGTATTTTCTCATTAGAAAAAGATTTCACAGAGATTGCAGCTATTTTGGTTAAAGGAAGCAATGTAAAGCTCGAAATTTTTAAATGCACTGTATTTCAGGTATCAAGTACCCTTCAAATAGTTGCTGATAATAAAAGATACACAATACCCGATTATTACATGACTTCTCTGGTAAATAAATATTCATAGAAAAAAACTGTTCAAAACTGAAACATTTATACACATTCACCATCTAAATCAGTCCCTTGAAAAACCCATCTAATTTCAAAGGGTTTTCATGCTAACACAAAAACACCAAGTTTCCTAATTGAAAGATGAAAGCTTTCCCTTACACCAAAAGGGACTACTTGTTTTTGCTTTTCTGTTTTGTTATTTCATGTTTTTTTTTTCCTTTGAGATGAGTTTCTTTGTGTAGCCTTGGCTGTTATGGAACTAGTTCTATATTATCAAGCTGGTCTCAAACTCACAGAGATCCACCTGTCTCTGCCTCCCGAATGCTAGGATTAAAAGCGTGTGCCACCACTACCCAGCAAAAAGAACTAATTGTAAATGTCAATTGTTTTAATCTCATTTCTGTTGCTACGATAAAATATCCTTAAAAGTAACTTAGAGGAGAAAGGCTATTTTAGTTAACAAGTACAGGACAGAGTCTATCATTTCAGAGGAAGACAAGGCAGAAACTTGAAGCAGTTAACCACATCAACAATGAAAAACTTACTCCTTACTCAGTACTAATAGGGGATGGTGGAGCCCATTTAAGTTGATGTAATCAAGATAATTCAAAAAAAAAACATGAACTCAGAACAAGATGACCAAAGACCCCCTTTTTATCAAGATTTCCAAATTATTTTAGATTATGTTACGCTGGGAGGATCAGAATTTAATCTGAAGGTTGAGCTAGCAGAAAGGCAAGAAATTGCTTTATAGTTGCCCAAACCAAACCTTTCAAAAGGAAAGAATGTGCTAAGTAATGGCTGTGTGAAGCCCTTTATATTTGGTAGACCTTTACACAGAACTCCTGAATTATCAGGTTTCCATAATGTAAGAATGTGACCAAATGAGAAAATCTCATACTCCATAATTTTTGTCAACTACTTGGATATATGAGAAGGAATATTTATTTAATTTTCAGTAACAAAATATGCTATAAGCCTAATACTTGTATAAAATTAATGGATTCCTGCCTGGCTTGACAATTCTTCCCATGCATAATAATAAACAAATAATAAACACTCAATCTTTCTCCACCACAAAGATAACCCAAAGTATTATTTCCCCAACGAAAAAGGAAATTGAACAATAAAGCCTAGCACATTTTGCGCAGTGAAGAAATAAAGCATTACTGATAGGTTGAAAAAATCATTTAAGTAATGAAGATCAAGTGAGTGACTTCAAGAAAAAATTGGCACAAAAATATTTACGAACTCAAGATGGGTAAATAGCTCATAAGCGAAGTAAGTAAATATAAAAACAGCATGCTTACCAAAGCTGGAACAACACTCTTCACAGGAAAGCCTCCTAATGTCTCCTCATTTCCCATGACCAATAGCTGACACATTTCAATGACTGCCTGAAGCTGTTGACTCTCATCACTCGCTTGTAGTCCTTGAAGAAGCTGTTGGGCCTTAGAACCTGCATGGAAAAAGAAGGCATTACTTTTAAACACTGGAGCTAGAGAAATAGTTCAGCAGTTAGGAGTAATATTACTCTTCCAGAGACTCCAACTCTTTCTAGCAGCAATGTCAGGCTGCACACGATCATTGATAACTGCAACTCTAGGGGTAATCTAACACTTCCTCTGGCCTCCTCACATTCATCCAAACGTGTGTGCATAGAAACATGTAGAAATACTCACAAACATATAAAAAAATTGATCTTTTTAACATTGAAGAGCTGGGGAGATGGCGCAGTTGGACTGAGACCAGATTTCAAAACAAAATGTTTGTCCAACCATGTAGAAATAAAAGACATAATACATATAACTTTAAATACCCACTCCTGGAGACAGATGTTATAATAGCAAAAAGAAAAACGGAAAGCAAACCAAGTCTATGCCACTTTACACTCAAGGGAGAGCAAACTGTTGTTTCTGCTTAGCCTTAACATGACCTCAATTACTTGGTTTATGCTTTTTTTAACTTAAACAAGTACATTAATTTTTAGCAGCAAAACTCACATCACAAAATACCAACAGGAACTGCACTTTCAAAAAAATTTAATGTAGTGAGTATAATTTTAGTCCAATAAAAATTTCCTAATAATGGTATCTGGGTGTAAAAGGAATTTCATGCTTCTTTAAATATACAAACCAGGATTAAATAGAAAACAAAGAAAAGAAACAAAAATTAAGACAGGCAGAATAATGCTTCTGAAGATATGAGGTATTCTGTATAAAAAACAAGACAAATAATCTTTGTAGTTCCAACTGCATTAGCAGGCGCTGACTACCAGTTCATTTTTTAAGCATTGATTTCATTATGCAAATTAGTTACAGTGAAATAACTCAAAATTAAAATCAATACTTGAAGTAAAAGCTCAGTGCTACAATGCTTCCCTAGTATTTACGAGACCTGGGGATCAATCCTCAACATGGTAAACAAATGAGTAAAACCTGCAAATCTGTTTTGTCTCTTCAGAGATGCTAGTAAAATTATTATTTGCACAGTAGGCTTTTAAACTCAGTTATTATTAGGTTTTAAAATATATAAGACTGGATACAAAAATACCTGAAAATAACTTTCAATCTATATAAAATTCACGTCAAAAGTAGTTTACTATAATTAAGGTTCAGATAATCTTCCTGGTGGCATAACACTCAAAAAGACGTGTGACCAATTGGGAAATATTATTTTAAGGTGTGTTATATGTGTCTTTATGCTCTGGAACATTTGTTTAACGATGTAAAGATGTGTTGCTTTTGTTTATGCTGCATTTGTTTAAGTCTATGAAGCTGTGATTCATGGCCTATGTTTTAACAAAGTGCTACATCCCCCATCCCCCGAGACAGGGTTTCTCTGTGGTTTTGGAGCCTGTCCTGGAACTAGCTCTTGTAGACCAGGCTGGTCTCGAACTCAGAGAGATCCGCCTGCCTCCGCCTCCCAGGTGTGCGCCACCACCGCCCGGCTGGTGTGTTGCTTTTGTTTATGCTGCATTTACTTAACTCTGTGAAATTTGCCTATTTAAAACACCTGATGGTCTAATATAGAGCTGAACAGCGAGGCAGGAGCAAAGATAAGCAGAGCTTGCAGAGAGGGTATAAACAATAGGAAGGGAAGGAGCAAAGAGAGAACAAGAGGACTTCAGGAACCTGTCACTCAGCCACCAAGTCAGCCATAGGGTAAATAGAGTAAGATACATAGAAGAAAGAAAGATAAAAGTGCAGAAGCAAAAAGTAGACAGGATAATTTAAGGTAAGAAAAGCTGGCTAGAAATAAACCAAGCTAAGACTGGGCATTCATCTCTAAGAATAAGCCTCCATGGGTGATTTAATTGGGAGCTGGGTGTTGGACTCCCCAAAAAGTCAAAACAACAACAAACAAACAAAAAAACATTACACAACAGTGACCTTTGCAAGACTTGTTTTCTGTACTATATGTAACTAAAATTTGTATAATTGCTGCCTACTATCTTGTAATAACTAAAAGTCTACCTGAAAACAAAATGCACAGACATGTTCAAAATAATACAACTTCTAAATTCTAAACTAAGTATTAGTATCAGTATGGCAGGTATATCATTTGTGCTTAAACAATACATAATTTAAAAAAAAGTAGCTAAGAAAAAGAAATCACCAGTAGTTCCTAATTTCACCTAAAAAGGATGAAATGATGTACACCAAGTTTATCTCAGCAACACAATCACCTAAAAGAGAGAAAAACTGGCAAATATGCCATGCAATGGGTGTCTCAAACACTGAAGCTGGCAAGCCTAAGTATAATCACTATCCGTGAGATTACAATTATCTAAAGCCCTATATCAAAACAACTGTGTGAGAACTTCAGTAAAAACAATGGCCAAACTGGTTAAGTACCTCTGATGCATGAAGAAATCCAATTACTAGCAGAACATTTCAGATATTGGATCATTTTATATTCATAAACGATTAAGTTAGGGGTTCAATTGTAGACCATATGACCAGCAAGCAAGGATGATGCCATGCATTCAACTCTACCACCAGGAAATAAATAGAATAAAAGCAGCAGCAGTCATCACCACCCATAGCATTGTTTAAGTAGGCTAAAAGTACTTCTAATCAAAACTTGGTGCATATTGAGAGTTCTTATACTCAGAATTAAAATTGTCTTTTCTCAAAATAAATAATAAAAACTGTGTTGTTACTGTGTATCTTGCAAGTCATCTCAATGTCAATAACAAGATATTACTTACTCCCTATGCTGAAATCAAGTAAATAAAAAGAATGTTTCTCATTATGTTACAAAGATCACAAACACTAATTAGGAGTAAAGACCAAGTGAGTTCATGTACATATTTCAAAGCCTTCATAAAGCAAAACTGGAATTACTGAATTCACCAGCATTTAATATAAGTATTCAGGCTGGCACTGAAATTATAACTGACAAATCTGAGAATGGGAAGTATTGCTTTGCTTCTTGTTAAGCTACCAGCAGTTTGTAGTATCAGTTTAAACATCAACTGAGGTGGAAAGGGAAAGCCCAGTATTGCAATTACTAGTCATGTCCTTATATTTTCATGTAAGGATTTCAGGAACCTCCCACATAGCCACAGACCAACATTCCAATAAGCACTGGAGATCAGGAATTGGCAGGCCAACATATTCTATAAGGAGCTTTGGAGGTCATATGATCTCCACTGTAGCTATCCCAATTATGACTGTAGTATTATAGTTCAAAAGTAGACACAGACAATACCAAACTAATGAACATGGCTCTGGTCCATTAAAACTTTATGGAAAGTAAAATTTGAAATTCACTTAATTTTCAACTCAAAATATGATGCTTCATTTTTTTTTTTCCAAGCACTTACAAGACATTTCTAGTTCTCAGGCTACATAAAAAGAAAGTGGGAGTAACTGAGATGGCACAGACCAACTGAACTCAGTCTGTAGATCCTATACTGGAGTGAGAAAAGTGGCTCCTGACAGTTGTCCCCTTACCTCCACATAAAATGCAATGCACACATTAAACAAACAAACAAACAAAGCAAAATCAAGCAGAGGCCAGATTGGTCCTAGTCAGGATATTGCAGAATCGTAACTTTTTATATTTTATGAAGAAAAGGAGGGAAAGATCACTAGCAGACGTTACCTGATAAGTCTCTTCAGTTCTTTTATACAGAAATTAAAAAAATACTAGGTTAATTGATAAAAATTGGAAATACAAGACTAAATTATAAAGAGGAAAAAATCAACACTTCTAGGATGTTAACTGTGACAATAGTCTAAAAAACACAAGCAATGGGCTGGGAATATGGCTCATCGGTGTAATGCATAAGGGTCAATGGTTCCAGTACCCCCCAGTTGCCAAAGAAAACAAGGGACAGGGCACTACAGAATTTCAACAGAAATCTGCAATAAAGAATCAAAGAACTGCCTAAAACTGAAAAACACAGCATTTCAAATTAACTCAATACAAAGCAAATAGGTAGCAAAAGATTGTAGCAGACAACTTTTTAGAAAAAAAACATTGTTATTAGGTGTAGTGGCACATTTAATCCCAGCACTAGGTAGACAGAGGCAAGCAGACCTCTAAATTCAAAGCCAGCCTGGTCTACAGAGTTCTACACAGAGAAATGTTAACTACAACACACACACACACACACACACACACACACACACACACACACAGCCCTGCTCACAGGAAAAAGAAAATGCTACAAAATGAAAACAAAAATTAAAAGAAAAACTTAATGGAGATAAACTATGGCAACTGGGGGGTGCTGGTGTTATATGAGAAAATAGCCTTAGAAATTTAAGGCATAATAATTTTTCAAACAAAAAGAGATTGCTATTGGTCACCCTTTACTTCCATGACATACAGTTCTCCAGCCAAAAGAAAATCATGCAAGCAGAAATTAAGCACAATGGAAAGAATAAACAGTTTTTACAATGCATCTAAAACAATGATTAAGTGTTATCAAATTTATAAGAAATGTTTCATACAACAGTAACAGAGGAGGCCAGAAACTAAACCATTACCATTCTTATACTGCTTTTGATATCACAAATTACTAAATTAAGATATACTAAACCAAGGCTATATATAATAATTTCTAGGGAAACCATTAACACACACAGCTGACAATTTAGTAGAATATATTAAAAATAATACCAGATGAATATCAAAATGTTAGCAGTCCTCACCTTAAGTTTTCTAAAAGCCCCCAAATACAACACTATACTATTGTTATACATGATAAATACACGGTGGTAGAGCCCCACAGTGGGAAATTCATAGCTAATAACTGTGGACACCTGTCATTTGATCCAACAACCATGTTTTCGTAGAAAATAAAGCAGGGAGCTGGAGAGATGGCTCAGGGGTTAAGAGCATAGGCTGCTCTTCCAGAAGACCTGAGTTCAATTCCCAGCAACCACATGGTGGTCAGAGAGACAAATTCAAGGCCAGCTTGGGTTATAAAATTAGCCTAAGACAGGGTAAGTAAAGCTCTGTTTCAAAAATATTTCTTTTAACTAAAGAGTAGAAGGGTGTGGTTGCACACACTTTTAATCTCAGCGTTTAGGCTCTCTGTATCTCAGGACAGTCAGCCCTACATAGCCAGGACAGCTAAAGCTATATGATAGAGATTCTGTTAAAAAACAGAAACAAACAGAACAAAACAAAGGGATTAGGAAGTAACCCCTCAAAAACATCCTATAATCAAACAGGACAAAGTAAATACCAGTTTAAAAAAAAAATCACTAAAATATCTGGAAATAGTGCAAGTTCACTGCTTATAATAATGCATTTCCAGTTTGACCAAAAAAAAAAAAAAAAAAAAAAAACCCACCACCAACAACAACAAAAAACTTTCTGCCTATTGACACGGATGAGAAAGCATCGCTAAAGGCTCTCATTTCCCTGTGGTCATGTCTAAATCAGAGTCTCCCAAGGAGCCAGAACATCTGTGGAGGCTTTTTTGAGCAATGGGTAACACTCATAGGATGTGTGATAATGAGAGATCCAAACAATCCAGGGGCTTTGGGTTTGTTACACACGCCACTGTAGAGGAAGTGGATGCCGCTATGAATGCAAGACCCCATAAGGTGGATGAAAGAGTTGTGGAACCTAAGAGAGCTGTGTCAAGAGAGGATTCTCAGAGACCAGGTGCCCACTTAACCGTGAAAAAGATCTTTGTCGGTGGTATTAAAGAAGACAAGGAAGAACATCATGTGAGAGATTATTTTGTCACCTTTGATGACCATGACTCTGTGGACAAGATTATTCAGAAATACCATACTGTGAATGGGCACAGCTGTGAAACAAGAAAAGCCCTATCCAAGCAGGAGATGGCTAGTGCTTCGTCCAGCCAAAGAGGTCGAAGTTGTTCCGGAAACTTTGGTGGTGGTGGTGGAGGTGGTTTGGGCAGCAATGACAATTTTAGTTGAGGGAGAAACTTCAGTGGTCGTGGTGGCTTCGATGGCAGCCATGGTGGCAGTGGGTATGGCTCTAATGGATTTGATAGTGATGAAAGCAATTTTGGAGGTGGAGGAAGCTACAATGATTTTGGCAATTACAACAATCAGTCTTCAAATTTTGGACCAATAAAAGGAGAAGTGCTGGCCCTTATGGTGGTGGAGGCCAGTACTTTGCTAAGCCACGAAACCAAGGTGGCTATGGTGGTTCCAGCAGCAGCAGCAGGTTCTAATTACAGCCAGGAAACAAAGCTTAGCAGGAGAGGAGAGCCAGAGAAGTGACAGGGAAGCTACAGGTTACAACAGATTGTGAACTCAGCCAAGCACAGTAGTGACTGCTACAAAGACAACATGACAATATTCGTGGGGGGGCCTCCAGGACTGTATTTGTGACTAATTAACAGGTTATTTTAGTTCCCGTTCTGTCGAAAGTGTAAAATTCCAACAAAGGGTTTTACTGTAGACCTTTTTTTTCACCCACGCTGTTAATTGCTAAATGTTAGTCTGATCAAGACGCTGAATGTTTTTTTTTTCTTATTAAAAAATAAAAACCTCAACCACCACGAAAACAAAAAACTCCTTTATAACCTAAAAGGATGTTAAAACCACTATTTTGAAAATTAGGCAAATAATAAGAAAAATCAATTTCCCTGTAGCAACTATCCTATGTAATCAAAAGGGAAAGTCATCTTTCATGTATTTCCACTAAATACTTCTCAGAAATTTGATCTAAATGCTATCATCTTGTAAACTTTGAAACTTGAGTTTAGTTTGCCAGGGAACAACCAGAAATTATGTTAATCCTACTTGTGTGTGGCATAAAGTATGCCTAGGAAAACAGGATCTCTCCTTCCAGTATGTAGGTTCCAAGGATTAAACTCAGATCATTAGGTACATGGGACACGTCTACAGTACTATAATCCTTAGCATAAAAACATACTACCATTTTGAGCAATCATTTTTCACTAGGTAAAAAGGGGTAGACAGGTGTCAAATCCAGGTCTAGAGACATGAGATTAAGAACACTTGCTCTTTTAATAGAATGGTTTCTCAATGCTCACAAGGAGATTAACTACAGTTTTAGTGATTATGACCCTCTCTTGAGATTTCTGAAGACACTGCATGCACATTGTGCATATACACACAAACATGCAGTCAGGCAAAACAGAAACCTAAAATCAAAGTAATTTTAAAACAACCACAAATCTGAAATAGACACAAGAACTAGCAATTTATAAGAAATAAACTTATTTTAAACAAAAGAAATTTAATGTTAGATACCATTGAGGAATAAATGTAAGAGCAGTAAATTTGTATTTGTGTTAAAAAAAAAAAAAACCTAAGTAACGAAAGGTTCTAATTATGTAATATCTGGAATTTAGTTCAAACACAAGGAAGAATATGGGTTAAGAATAAGGATAAGGACTGGAGAAATGGATCAGCAGATAGGAGTTATCATTGATCACTGAGCAGACCCAAGTTTAGTTCTCAGCATCCACACCAGGCAGCTCACAATTGCCTGTAACACCAGCTCTAGAGAATTCATCTCCCTTTGTTAGACTGTGAGGGCTCCTCCACACATATGCATACAGACACACAAGAACACACAAATCAACAGTTGACATACACACCACAAATAAATCTTTAAATATATACAGGGCTAGAGATGGCTCAGTGGTTAACAGCAATGACTTGTATTCCAGAGAACCCAGGTTCAATTCCCAACATCCTCATGGTGGTTCACAACCATCTCTAACTATTTCTAGAATATCTGATGTCCTCTCCTGGACTCAGTGGGCACCAAATATGCAAAGAGGGCAGAGATAATGCAAGCAAATAACTCACCCATAATTAAAATTAGTGAGGTGTGCAGCATCTCAACCAGCTAGATAAGGAATTTCAATGTCAAATTTATAAGGCCCCGACCCAACTTTCCAATCTTCAACTTAATGAAATGGCAAAATAATTTTAGAAAAACAAAAAAGCATAAACACTGCAATGTATGAATCATACTAAACAAAGTTTTTAATATTTAAGAACAGCAATATTTCTTAAACATAATCAACATTTTAAACTATGCCTGCTTATTATTAGCTTATGTTAAAGAATATACAGATGTTTTTAGTGTGAAAGGAATGGCAGACGGTATACATGAAGCAGTAATTACTGAAGACTATTAAGTTTCAACTTGGGTCTGAGTTGTGTTTATTATCTCATGCCACTTCCCGTCACTCAACCTTGTGGCTGCCCTACCAGGGTACTCTGTGACTTGGTAGATGTATGTACCTTTTGGGTTTAGCATTTATCACTGTCCAGTTTCCTAAATATGCAAACTCAGGCCCACATCTCACGCAGTACACATTCTTTCTGTGGGATCTATGTACTGCTAGTTTCTAATTACATTTATATATCTACAAAATTCTCATGTCTCTGAAGTTTCTCTAATCAAACAACCTCTCTTCCTTCCTAACTGGCCTACATCCTTACTATATTTTTTTTTTCACTGTATGGATACTACTCTCTGCATTTTTAACATACTGTATTATTTGTGTCCGAGGTAGAAGGCCATTTAGAAGACAATTCTGCTTAAATGTATTTATGATTAGTATAATACCAGCATCTAGTAAATAGTATTAAATAAATATTCAAGAGTTCAAGAAGACAGGTATGGTAGTGTCTACCCATAATCCCAATACATGGGAGACCCAAGGACTCAGTTATAATTAAGCCTGGGCTATATTGTATAACTCACAAAACTCTCAAAAAGAGAACTCTGTGGCAGAATATGCCACCTGGAATGTAGGGAAACAAAAACACAATTGCTTTTAAGTTTTCTATCTAATAAAAGTCAGAAATGAGTTGTGCTGTTTGGTTGTTTTGCCTGCATGTATGTCTGTGTGAGAATGCCAGATCTTGGAGATAAAGACAGTTGTAAGCTACCATGTGGGTGCTGGGAATTGAACTTGGGTGCTCCAGAAGCACAGTCAATGCTCTCGACCTCCAAGTTGTCTCTCTAGCCCGCTGATTTTTGTTGGTTTGGCGGGGAGGGCACAACAGAAGGAATATTCAGGTATAAAAATTACACATAATGCAAAAAATGTTTTTTGTTTTCATTTTTTGGTTAAGACAGGGTTTCTCTGTGTTGCCTTGGCTATCCTGGTACTTTACTTTGTAGACCAGGTTGGCCTCGAACTCACTCAGAAATCTGCCTGCTTCTGTCTCCCCAGTGCTAGAATTAGGCCCAGCTTATAAAGCAATATTTTAACTAGAAAATAAGGCTTAGAAAACAAAGATGCTTGGTATATGAGCCTGATGGGGTCCATCCTTAAACCTATACAAAGTTAGAGAGGACCAAGTTTAAAGTAGCCTTCAGACCTCCACAACTTGTCCTAGCATGTGCACCCACACAAATCAAGCATATATTCAAACATGCCCACACTAATACCAGCTGTAAGACTTTATTTTATTTTTAAAACTTCAAATACTTAAGGATATATATTAGTCAGTTAATAAGCTGACTATAAAGTTATAAAAAAATTAACCAAATGTTAAGTCAAAAAGGATTTTAACTCGACTTTTAACTATACGACAGGACTTCCCATTATAAATCAAGACTATAGTCACTGTTATGTCTGGTGAGAAGTAATGCTGCTGAGAAATTGTTCCTTTCAGGTTCATGTTAACACTGTCTTATGGGGTAAATTTTATAAAGCTTCAGATAAAAAAATAAACTGAAAATATGTAACCAGATGACATAACTATCTATGATTCTTTCCTACAGTTAGAAAAAATATTTTTTTCAATAAAAATCTGGATTATTTTTGTGATTCCAATTGAGCAGTCAAAAACAAAAGTACAGAAGGAAATCGAAAAGATTTTAAATTATTATATCAACAAGTAATCAATAAGAGTAACATTTAACTAATTATTCAGAGATTTCAATTGAGGGAGGAAACGTTTTAAAGTATTCACTTACTAGCTCCGCTTCCAATTGTTCTATGGAAAAGCTGTGACATCCGAGGACCAAGAGGACCAAACAGGTGAGGAGGAAGACCCCTGGCCTCTAACAGGGCTAAAGAAAAAAAAAAGGCAGGGGAGTAGTTGAGTTGATTTAAAAAATTGTTCTTATCTAAAAATGTCAAGGAAGTGATTCATCTCACATATCCCAATGTTACTTTCCAATCTGAATTTTAAGAGAAACTAAGTTAAATTTCTAAAACCTCAGACATAAACAAATTTAGTTTCTACAAATTAAAGAACCCCATGACATCTTCAAATATATTCAAGTTTTAGGGAGAAGTTAAAACATATCCTGACCAAAACTATGTAAGAAACCATGAGGCAAATTAAGCATTTTAGGTAAAGTCATATATAAAAAGAGCCCTTGCCTCGTTTTTCCATAAACATTACTTCCCAGAGAGATTTTGGTAAACCTGTCCAAACCCATGAAAATCATTTTTACCAGTTAACAAAGAAAAGCTATGTTTGTAAGTGGGACCACAGAAGAAATTATAAAAACTTGTTATCTTTCAGGAACTGTAAAGCAATGTGAAGCTGACATATATCTCTTTTAAGTCTTATATTGAAAATCCATCATCTGAGATTTAAGTACAAACTCACCTATTCAAACATGGAGTACATACAATACAACATTGTATTTTAAAGGCTCTGAGAACATTAACAAAAATAAAAAAAGAAAACTAACTAGAGTTTTAAAAACAAACATGGGACTTGGGGAAAGCCCATGCTATTAGATTTATGGTGTTAGACACCACAGAGTAACAACATATTGAGGTGCTGTGTAAATGTATTGCTAAAGCCAATTACACATGTGAATTAACTTTTTTTTAAAAACTGAGGCTTTTGCTTGGTTAAACAGTAAGAACGAAGACGCAGACAGGTCATTTCCAAACTCAAAATATCACGTTGTCATGAAGCACATTTTTTTCCTCCAGAGGAGCAGGTATACCTAGAACTGCTAGACAACATTCAGGTGAATATATATGAACTGATTGATTCAAGTCAAGAATAGGAGGATCTGCAGCCTGTGATAATCATTTCTTGCACACACAATAGCTCTCTTTACCTTGTAATCGTCCCATCTCAGAATCATCCGATTCACTCTCCCCAGAGGTGGTCATGCCAACAGCCCCTGCAACAGAACTAGAGGCTTGGGGAGAGGGAGGTAAGGATTAGGAGGAGTATTTAATCTCATATGCCTGGCTTACCTTAAAGAAAAACCAAAGTTAACAGACTATAATAAAATTAAATGTGTCTTCCTACACACTCAGCCATTCTACAATCCCTTCCATAAAATGTAGGAGCAAAAAGAGAGCTCAGCTACTTTTATAAACATAATCATAAACTTTGAAACCTTCAAGCCCCTGAAACAGCTTTCTCCTGAATTCCTCTGCTGTTCATTAATCAAGTCAGGCTCTAAATTATAGTTCAGAAGTGTAAATAATCATTTATGTTTTCTCTAATTGCAAGAGATTATATACACTCTTCCTTTGGGAATGAACTACTAAAGACATACATTACAATTTACACGTAAGTGCAAAGAATTGCAATGAAGTTATGAAAAAGCGGAAAGATGCCAAAAATTAAAGTAGAATGAAGACTTCTACTACACAATATATATGAACCAAATAAAAAACAAAACCAGTTTAAGTTAACAGCAGCAGATATTATAACTCTTAGAGAAACTAGTAGTCTGCTAAATCACTAAGTGTATGCTGAGACACACACAGTTTCAAAAATAGGATTGGTCTACGTATGACTACATCAGCCTACTTACTGGACATTGACAGAATGCAAGGCAAAAACACAGAGGTTTATGACTGACATAAACTTGGGATTTCTTCTGAGTAGGACATCACCAGCAGAGAGGACAAACACACACACACACACACAAACCACAAGACCCCATTAAAAAGTAAAAGAAGCCAATGTGCCAGTCACTAACCAATTCAACAATTTTAGAAAATGTTTCTTTACATATTGTATTAACTTCACCGGACTCTTTAATTCTTAAACATAATTTAGAAAAAAAGGGAACAAACAGTGGCCCATAGGCCAAATCTAGTTCATTAGTTATTTGTTAATATAACTGATAAACACATAGCTGTATGCATTTTTTATGAACTGTCTTGCTGCCGTTTTCCAATTACAATCCCAATGTTAACATTTTCATAATTAAAGTTAAAGCCTCTAAGATTAACACAGAAGATAAAAAGACTAAACTGCACCATATAAGGCTATTTATGAGGAAGCATTAATACGCATATATGCTGAATTGTCAACATTTGTCAACAACCAATATTCTTCATGCACAGGAAAAAATTAAGCTTCATGACTTCAACTGCTCATGCCACCTAATAATCAGGTTAGAACCCAGAGAGCCAGGCTTCACCCCTACACTCTAAACTATACTTCTAAAACACATCCCTTAGCTGGAAATTTTAATTCAGTTACAACCATTGTACCAAGCCCTATCAACAAGTAATAATATTTTAGGTACTAATTAAGACCCAGTCTGGTCAAGTGGCTTTTTTTAAGCATGGGAAAGCAAGCAAAATTAAACATAAAATGTCCAAGAATCTACAATCATTAAAAGGTATCTCTATTTCTAATAAATTTCATAATAAACACAGCAAGCTACATTTCGACAAAGATGTTAACTAAGAAATGCAATTTTTGAAACATAATTAGGAGCCCCGTTTAGTGACAAAAAAACTTGGCCTGACTAATATAAGTCAGACAGGTCTAATTCTCAATAATAGTAATCGGCCAAAAGGATTCTATTACAGTGGAACTCTAATAGTGTGACCTTCCTCCTCCCAAAACCACTCTATAAAAAGGATAGGTATTTTTCTTTTTCAAAAGGTTAAGTTGCCAATAGTGAAGAAACTGAACTTTTTGCCATCCCTTAGTGTGTAGAAGCCAAGGGAAGACATCAAGTTTGTCCATCTATGTATGGGTACCAGGCTTACTCCTGAAATAGTGTCTCTATATGCTGGCCTAGGCCAACACTGGGGTTACAATACTGTAAACACAAGTCCAGCTTTTTAAGAGGTACTAAGGAATCTCAACTCATACTTTCCTGCTTCTGCAGCAACAGCTTAAGTCACTGAGTTCCCCACAGACCTTGGTAGCTCTTTCCAACTTTGACACAATTGTCCAATGATGTGACGTTCCCTTTATATACTGTTGTACAATATTAAGCATTCAGATTAATCTAGCCTTTAAGCTAATTTAATTAAAAATAGTTTTTTTTTTAAAAAAAAAATAACACCTGTTAACTCAAAAAGCCCAAAAACTTTATTCATAACCAAAGTAATCGGAAAGAGAAGGCATTAAAAATGGTGGTGGTGGTGCAGGCCTTAATTCTAGCACTCAGGAAGCAGAGGCAGGAGGATCTTTGTAAGTTCAAGACAAGCCTGCTCTAATTCCAGGACAACTAGGGCTGTTAAAAAGAGAAACCCTGTCTCAAAAAAAATCAGAGAAGAAAAAAAAAAAAGAAACTGCGTGCAGGAGTATGGTAGCTTACACCTTTAATCCCTGCACTTAGAAGAGGAAACAAGGCAAGTTCTGTGCATTGGAAGCCAGAGTGACACCAGGCCAGCCAGAACTACATAGTGAGAACCTATCTTTTGTTGTTTATAGGACTGTTAATCTTTAATTTTTATCTAGTTTTAATTTCAAAACAAAATAAAACCAAAAGCACCACAATATAAAACACCCAACCACTCTATTTGGTGAAGGAGGGAGGTTTCCTGTCTTAAGGCATCAATGACAGAATAGAGGAAAATAAAAACTGGACATAAGCAGAGAGCCAGGTAGAGATCCTGTCTTAAAAACAACAAAAATAATGATTTCTAGGATATGACCCTGACCATTTCTTGAAGTTATGAAGTCTTGATATAAAAAGTGAATACCAGGACACTGTCTATTTTCCCTTGCCAACTACAGAACCACTGTTCAAAAGACAGACATCAAAAAGTAGTTCAAATCACCCCAAATGTGTCCTCTATGCTAATTTTGGCTTGTATTTTATACATAGAAAAGCTAAAGTAGATTTTCCCAGAAGTATTTTACCTCAAACCAGAGGAATTTCTGCTATGCATAAAGAAACTACTAAACTCAATGCTACTCTAACAGCAGTAAACATCCATGTGAACATTTCATCAAAAAAAAAAAAAAAAAAAAAGACGAGAGGGGGGGCGCCCTCTATCACAGTGATTTCAAATGTAAATGTCAAACACACTACAGTCACTTGAAGCATTTATCCTCTCTTAGATAATGTATCAAAGACCAAATCTACCCTTTCTAGCCTTGAAATGTATACACGTAAATTAAACTCTTCTAACCCCTAGGGAGAGAACACAGCTGTACTTTGTTTCTATGACCTGGATTGAAGCGTCATAAATCTTAGCTTAGAACTCTGGGAAAGCTTAACCAATGTGTGCCTCAGTTTCCCCCTCATTTATAAATGACAGAAACAGAACTCACACCTCAGCAGGTTGTTTTGAATAGTCAATGGGATTATGTGGGGGAATGTTTAAAGCCACAAATGCAGAGTGAACAGGTGTTACAATTAAAATTACTTTAACAGTAAACTCTAACAATGAATTCAGAAATCTCATTTCTGTCACTCATTTGATGACTGACCTTATACTTTAATATTCTGACTTGAAATAAGTAACGAGAGGATAGGAAGTGATGTTCAACACTGAAAAGGAGAGGCCCTGTTATTATCAACAGCCTGAATGAGCCTGCAAGTGATATAGCTTGTATTCTTCCAAATATTTACCAATAACTAGTTAGAAAAACAGAAGGGAATCTTTAAAATTTAATCCCCAATAGAAGAGATGCTACAAATTCACTGTATAATTCTTCTTAATTTAGATACAGCAATGGCTTCAAAATAAGCCTAGCTAAGCAGAGTACAATAACCATGAGTAACCAGACCTTTCCAACAATCTAATTTATTACCAACCACAGGCAAAAACAAAACTACTGTATAGTCTAATGGCAAACCACACTACATAAAAGCTTTGTCAAAAAGTCTGTATATGCTTTGCAACTAAATTTGATGTAGCATGGTTGTAGAAATACATACACATTCATAAATGAAAAATTACAGTGTTAATTCTGTTTTAAAAGAGCAATTATACACTAGATTTTAAATTTCACTTACCACAACTATGGTAATGGTAACAGATACTTAAAGCTAAAAAAAAATGCATTTTTTTCCTTGGGAGGGGGGGTGACACCCAAAGATTATAAAGAAAATAATTTTAAAGCCCATAGAAATCTAAATACTATTATTATAGTATCTTCAGAACAAAATTAATTTTTAAGGGCTTACAAAATGCTAAGAGTCATATGCTTACAAAACAATTTAAAATACATTCTTACATTTTTATTATAAAATTAAATTCACTAAAACAATTGTTAGTCAACTCATCATATATATTGATCCATATATAAAAACCTTAAATAGAAAATTTACACCTTTGTATAAAGCCCTCTGAATGTATCTAGTAAACGTATGAACTGGATGATAATTAAATTTTAACAATGAACCTACTAATCAAAACACCTAATTTATTATGTACAACAAAATTGGGTGGGGGGAATATTTGATGGTAACATCTATGGAACATTCTGTTCCCTCCTTTATCTTACTTATAAATTGAAAAAATTAATCCAGAAATAAATTTTTAAGACAAAAAAAAAAGTCTCAGAACTAAGAAGTGCCCGTCTACCTGCTGCTCCTTGAGGAGCTTCATCTGTCCGGGCAGCTGAGGAATTTACTGTCTCCTGGTTGCTTTCTGGGTCTGCCATTTTCTCTTGCCGCCGAGCCTCAGCTGCTCCTCTCTTGCCCAGGCCAGAGCCTCGCCGACTGCAACAGAAAAATGTCATCACAATCAGCATTACCAAGGCACGAGGAGCAATGTATAGACAACGCAAAGCTCAAATTCATACAGCACAAAGCCAGTTTCTTCTCCCTTTTAAATAAAAACTGTTATCAAAAAAAAATCACTGAGACTTTGTATTTCTGAAATTCTTCCAAGGTATAGCTCACACAGTACAAGCTTTTGTTACTGGAGCTATTGTCATCTTTACAGACAGAAATGATTTTAAACACTTCCAGCTAAATGGAAAAGTGGATCTTCCTGGAGGACGAAAAAAAAAAAATCTACACGTTTAAAATACAAACTCACTTCCAAACATAGACAATGGCTTACAGAATGACAGCAAAAACAGTAGGATCAAAAGATGAGAGAGATCATGCCCATACTCTTATATCAGACTACCTAAACCATTTAAATCAAATATCTTAACAACGTTTAATAATAATTAAACATAGGTTTAATACTTATGAACACCACATATGACCTTGAGAAAGTCAGTTTTAAGGACAGACTGTAAGTGCAACCTGATAGTGTCGAGTAACACAAAGAGAACTGGTTCAATGAGCATGAGAATGAAGCTCCAACTAACCTGAGTAATTGAGTTTATTTTTAGCCAACTCTAAACAGGAGTGGGCTTAACTAATCTTTGCTTCAAAAGTAAAGAAATCATTCAAACCTAACTTAGTATCAAGCTGCAAATAAGATTTAAATACATTCAACATGTAATTTTCACAATACTCTAGGTGAAACACTCTGTATATACAAGATGTTACTCAAAGATTGTTTCTCTGAAAGAAGCCCACAACACAAGCTCATTAGGTCAATAAGGCATAAAAAATAAAAAAATCTTAAAAATTCATAAAAGGTTGTAGACCAAGACTGTTTAATGCAAGTATGCTAGACGGCTTGTGCACAACGTGACCACATATACTGAAATTTTACATGCACTGATCACAAGGCCATGTGTAACAAAAGGGTGCAATGAAAGAAAAAGAAAATTATATTAACACTAAATAATCTATCTGACTTCACATGCAGCAAATTCAAACTATAACCCTTTGGTAAGACTGAAAGGTGGAAGGAGTACTGCAGAGTTGTACAGTTAAGGGAGCATATATCTCTTCTAGGTGATCAGAGGTCAATTCTGAGCTCCCAGAATCCACACAGGAAAGCTCACAATTGCCTGTAACTCCAGCTTAAGAAGATCAGTCACCTTGGACCCCTAAAAGCACCTCCACATTATCAATAAACATAAAGATTATTTTAGAAAATGATTTTTTTTTTCATTTTTTTTAGAACGTTGAAAATTTGGCACAAAATGTGAATAAAGCTCTGTAGAACTCAGAATTATTTTCTCACAAGCCCTCAAAGGGCATTTGAGGTTTCAGTCAGTTACACTAGTTCTAGATACTTTAAAAGCAATATGGAAAATATGTGTGTGGAGGACAGAAAACAGAAGTTTCTTATTCTCGGGCTATGAAGATTTCATATTCTATTTGAATACTGTGGCATAAATCTTTAATCCCAGAGCTCAGAGAAATCTTTGGGTTTGAGGCCAGCCTGGACTACACAGTGAATTCCAGTACCCCCAGGGCTACATAGAGAGAACCTGTCTCATTTAAAGAAAAAAGTCAAATTCTCTCCTCATGTCATCATTAAACTCTGAAAACTGATCAAAACTGAGTCGTAGGAAATAACCAAATGTCATTCAAAAATTTGACTGCCTACTTAAATCTGAACAGAAATACGTCAGCCTAAAAATCAGTGACCCATTACTATTTTTACTGCATTTTCTAGAAGAAACTACATTTAAAAGAGGAAGAGTTTGCCGGGTGATGGTGGTGCACGCCTTTAATCCCAGCACTCAGAGGCAGAGGCTGGTGGATCTCTGTGAATTCCAGGCCAGCCTGGACCACAAGAGCTAGTTCCAGGACAGGCTCCAAAGCTACAGAAAAATATGATCTGAAAAAAATAAAGAGAGAGAGAGAGAGAGAGAGAGAGAGAGAGAGAGAGAGAGAGAGAGAGAGAGAGAGAGAGAGAG